>NC_079190.1:486084902-486402402 GCF_029499605.1 Hyla sarda | reverse complement strand
GACAGCTGTGTGGGCATGCTGGGAGTTGTAGTTTTGCAACATCTGGAGAGCTACAGTTTAGAGACCACTGTATAGTGGTCTCAGACTGTAGCCCTCCAGATGTTGCTAGGCAACTCACCGGTTTCAGTAGGATCCAGGGAACCGTAACGCCGTCCTTTTCTGCCACCGATCACCCCCGCCGATTGCCACCTGCCGCCGATGGGTAATTGGACTTCGGCGACCGTCCCTGTCGGTTTCCCCATTCTGCCCAGCCTACTGTGGGTGGGCAGAACGGGGAAACCGAAAGTTAACCCCCCTGCCCCCGATCTGCTATTGGTCGTCGCTTCTTCATGACCAATAGCAGGGATAGGAGGGGTGGCAGCCCTGCCACCTCACTCCTATCCCTTCAGGGGGATCGTGGGTGTCTTGGACAACCGCGATCCCCCTTATATTCCGGGTCACCATTGACCCGTATGCAGCCATGTTGCACAGGATTCCTGCTGAATGATTTCAGCAGGCATCCCAGTCCGGTCCCTGGGAATTCCCACGGGCATATGGATATGCCCTGGGTCCTTAAGGGGTTAATAATAGTAATAATAATAATAATAATGATACTGTTTCTACCATATTCACTTATCCAGAGATATTATGCTAGAGATATATTGTCATTCTCCATTCCTGGGAATCCACCTCTCCCCTTCTACAGATCTCTGATTCCTTAATCATCCAATAGGGGGGCTTGATTCCCACTTATGTGCAAAATGTGTTTCTAGGTGGACAATATCTTCTGTCTCCATTACAAGCTGTATGTCCAATATGGGAAATGTGCCTTGAATTATGCAGCTCCTCGCTCACTTGTTAATGTATCAAGTGACCCAGAGCCCACCACGTGGAGGTGGCTGCATTTCGGGCTCCTCCCCACCCCCACCCCCAACCATATGTAGATCTTGTGTGACCCAATCAGACGTCTTGTTAAATTGGTTCACATTGATCGTCAATGGCCTTTGCTGTAATACTTCTTAGCTGTGTATGTAGGAAGTAAAATGGCATCTTGAATGTGGTCATCATGCCGGTTACTGTCCGCTTGGCCATGGCCCATGCTCCAACCCAAACATTGGATACATAATTGGGCCACTTCAGTTTGCTTTTAGCATATTGCCAAGTCCGCTGCAGCCAAGACACTTTGGGCTCCGAGGCATCTTCAGAGGTTGTTGGTAAATCCATCTGGTTATCCGCCATGGTGACTGTCACATGATCGCTGTGCCTGGATTCATGTGGGTCTGAATTGTCACCTAAAGCCATGTCAATAGCCACATCTGCTCGCTGACCACGGTGCTTAATCTTCTTCCCAGGTATTTTATGGATCTCATAATATGGTGGAGTGACCTTATAATGATATAGGTTAGTATACCGCCAAAGGAAACTCGTCACGTAATGTATGAGACACACGACAGGCACCGAGAGAACTGGGATATCTGCAAAATAGTGACAGGATACAATATATTAAATCTATATTCATTCATGTATTTATGTATATATATATATATTCACACAAAGTATGGTCATTGAACACTGTAGGAAGCTTTTTGTAAATTTATGTGTGACTATTATGTGTAAAACATTATTCACAAATCATTTATCTCACAGGAGTAAACCTCTACCCAATTGCTGTAAGAGACTTAAAGGGGTACTCTGCCCCTAGACATCTTATCCCCTATGTAAAGGATAGGGGATAAGATGTCTGATCGCAGGGGTCCTGCGGCTAGGACCCCAGCGATCTCTGTGCAGCACCCAGCCTTCGTTCAGAACGCTGGGTGACGGGGTCGTAACTTCACAGCCACGCCCCTCGTGAGATCATGCCACACCCCCTCAATGCAAGTCTATGGGAGAGCACGCCCCCTGCCATAGACTTATATTTTGGGGGCGTGGCCGTGACGTCACGCCCCCCACCGCTCCGCCCCAAGCGTTCGGAACTGTACTATATTAACTTTACACTAATACATTCATGTTAAATCCATTTATAAACTGAAATTTTGGAAGTTTTCATTATTCCTACCTCTTAGCTTCATGGTCGCCGTCCCTACAGGATCCTTTTGCCTAAATAGACAAAATTCTCTTCAATTTGCAAAATAAGCGCAGGTCTAGTAGGAGAACGTGTTCACCCGCCGAACCGAGGAAATAAGTGTTAGGGATTGGATTCTACCCTGGAGAAAGTCTCTTTGATGTGTGATGTCACAGCAGATGACATCACGTGTATGTGTATCCATTGTAATGGCTGTACTGTACTTTACTTACACTATGCACAGTTATATACTGGGGTTTACAAAGGATTTGAAGATTACAGTTTTAACCCCTTCAGGGTTACAGCCCTTTTAGGTCTTGAGGACACAGGAAATTTTCATTTTAACGTTTTTATTTTTTCCTCCTCCCCTTCTAAGAGCCATAAATCTTTTTACTTTTCCACCCACAGACCCATATGTGCACTTTGTAATGAAGCCTTTCATTTTAACATAAAATGTACGGTACTATCAAAAAAAATTTATTATTTGCGGCAGGAAATTAAAAAGAAAACCGCAATTTTGCAACTTTTGAGGGTTTCAGCTTTTACACAGTGAACTGTATGATAACATGGACATGTTCTTTTTATACTGCGGGTCAATATGGTTAAATTGATACCCATGGGTACACGTTTTACTATTTTTGTACCGCTTCTCAAAAAATCTATGTTTTTGAACAATGTAAGTATGTTTTAAACTGTATGAGGGCTAATATTTTTACATCCCTGTATACGGAAAAATAAAAAAGTTATAGAGGTCAGAAGAGGACAATGTTAAACGTACTAATTTTGGTGCAAAAAGTTATAATTTTTTTGCAGAAGTAAAGCAAAATCATTCCTTATTAAGCTGGGTATCAATTTAATCATATGGATCTACAGAATAAATATAAGGTGTCATTTTTACCGAAAGGTGCAATGTGTAGAATCGGAAGCCCCTAAAAGTTTCAAAATGGCGTTTGTTTTTTCAATATTGCCCTACAAATATTTATTTTTCTAGATTTTGCAGTGAAATGATTGACATTATAAAGTACAGTATGTGGTGAAAAAAAACCAGCCCTTATAGGAGTCTGTAGGTAGAAAATTGAAAGTGCAAAAAGGAAAAACCCTGTGGTCCTAAAGGGGTAAAAAAAAAAAAAACATTATGTATATGTGTGTATATATATATATATATATATATATATGTGTGTGTGTGCGTGTGTATATATATATATATATATATATGTGTGTATATGTGTGTATGTGTATATATATGTGTATATGTGTGTGTATGTGTATATATATGTGTGTATATATGTGTATATGTGTGTGTATGTGTGTATATATATGTGTGTATATATGTGTATATATATATATATATATATATATATATATATATACAAATAATAAGTCAGCCAGCACTTTAGTTGATACCAAACTATTATATGGACCTGGCCTGCAGGTGCACGCTACTAGGCTAAATATACAGCAACAGAAGAATACAGAAGCACACTGCCAGCACAAGGATATAGGTGAAACATGAACATGCAGATAAAACATGGAGATCTATACAGCTATGGTGTAATAGATGCAAATGTGAAACTATGAGATAGTGAGGCACTTAGCTCTCAAATTTGTCTCCGCCGGGCGGTCAAATAGTAATTTGCGAGCTAAGTGCCTCACTATCTCATAGTTTCACATTTGCATCTATTACACCATAGCTGTATAGCCTCCATGTTTTATCTGCATGTTCATGTTTCACCTATATCCTTGTGCTGGCAGTGTGCTGCTGCATTCTTCTGTTGCTGTATATCTAGCCTAGTAGCGTGCACCTGTAGGCCAGGTCCATATAATAGTTTGGTATCAACTAAAGTGCTGGATGACTTATTCTTTGTCTGTATTGCACATACGGGGGAGTGGCTACCTCCATGTTGGCCTTGCACCCCACCCACTTCTATCAGGTGTGTATATAAGGTGTCTTGGATGTTCCAGATCCTACCATGCTTACTGAACTGTTCACACAGAGGCATATTCCCAGTGTAGGGTCCGTCCCAATGCGCCCACCTTATCCTGGTGGGACGGTCCAAGCTATTTGACCGCCGGCGGAGACAAATTTGCAAGCTAAGCGCCTCACTATCTCATAGTTTCACATTTGCATCTATTACACCATCAGGGGTGTACATAGAGCATTTGGCACCTGGGCGGACCCTTTGTTTGGCACCCCCCCCCTGCCCACCACACACACGCTACCCCCCTGCCCACCACACACACGCACCCCCCTTAATTACACCCCCTCCCTCCCCTTAATTACACCCCCTCCCTGACTGACATCACTCGGACCCCCAGACCAAAAAAAAAGGTAAGGGCCCCTGCTAGGCTCTGCAGCTCGTCAATCTTCTGCCACGCACCTATTCCACCCAAATCCCGCACACAATAAATTAAAATTTATATATGTAAGAAACACTTTAACGTAAGTAAATTTCCATGACCAATAATACTGGTATGCAAGGAGTAATATATACCACCACACAATAACTGGATAATACCGCCATACTGTACTGATTAAAACCACCATACACAGACCAGTATACTATAAAGAATCTGTATACAATATAAGTGATTATATACAGGACCATATGGCGGTAGATATCAGCTGTACACAGGATGTGTATACAATATAAGTGATTACAGTTACATTTTGGGACTCACAATTACGTCTTTTCTGATCAGCGACGTCCTCTTTCCTTTTCTTCTCTGTCCGGATAAGACATCTGCAGGAACCTATGGTAAAGAGGGGGGTAGCTCTGCATATACCTATGGGGAAGAGGGGGGTGTGTAGCTCTGCATATACCTATACAGAGCTACACCCCACCCTCTATACATCTATATAATAATAAAATAATAAATGTAAAAAAAAGTGGTTCTGTTTCACAGTGATCTCACCAGCAGAATAGTGAGTACAGCTCTGGAGTATAATACAATACTCTGGGTCCTAAGGCAGTGTTTGCCAACCCAGGTGCCTCCAGCTATTGCAAAACTACAACTCCCAGCATGCCCAGACAGCCAAAGGCTGTCCGGGCATGCTGGCAGTTGTAGTGTTGCAACAGCTGGAGGCTCCCTGGTTGGGAAACACTGGGTTAGGCCTTAAGGCAGTGTTTGCCAACCCGGGCACCTCCAGCTGTTGCAAAACTACAACTCCCAGCATGCCTAGACAGCCAAAGGCTCTCCGGGCATGCTGGCAGTTGTAGTGTTGCAACAGCTGGAGGCTCCCTGGTTGGGAAACACTGGGTTAGGCCTTAAGGCAGTGTTTGCCAACCCGGGCGCCTCCAGCTGTTGCAAAACTACAACTGCCAGCATGCCCGGAGAGCCTTTGGCTCTCTGGGCATGCTGGTAGTTGTAGTTTTGCAACAGCTGGAGGTACCCTGGTTGGGAAACACTGGCTTAGGCCCTAATGGAGGGAGGCCATGCAGGTGGGGAGCTGGTTACCTGTACGGCCACAGTAGCGGGAGGCTCGGCGCTGCAACATTCTGCTGGAGGGCGCATGCTCATCTCCAGCGCGCTCCTCTCTGCCGGCACCACGTCTCACGCGTCATCACTAACGTGATGACGCTTCTCCTAGGCAGCCACAGCGGTGCTGTAGGGCCGCACGCCGCAGGCTGCCTGGGAGGTAAGGAAAGGGGGGGCGTGGGAGTACGGCTCTGGGGGGGTTTGCGGGCGGACACAGAGCGCGGGCGGCGGCAAACAGCGCGGGCGGCGGCAAAGTGTTAAAAAATAAATAAATAAAAACAACTTTAATTTTGCGGCGGCGGGTCAGTCCGCCCCCCCCTTGAGAGTGGCACCCGGGGCAGGCCGCCCCCCACGCCCCCCCCCTAGGTACGCCACTGTACACCATAGCTGTATAGCTCTCCATGTTTTATCTGCATGTTCATGTTTCACCTATATCCTTGTGCTGGCAGTGTGCTGCTGTATTCTTCTGTTGCTATATATACAGTAACCCCCAGACCTACGATGGCCCCGACATATGATAAAATCGACATACGATGGCCTCTCAGAGACCATCGCATGTCGATGTCAGCATCGACATACGATGCTTTTATATGTCGGGGCCATCGCATTAACTGCTATCCGACAGCGCAGAATGCTTAAGCTGCTGTGGAATAGCAGTTTAAGCATCCCTGGCAGGTTCGCTTACCTATTCCCGCTGCTCCGGGTCCACTTCGCGATCCTCCGGTGTCTTCCGCATCTTCTCCAGGGTCCGGGCCTTGCTTTCCGGTGTCGTTATTACGTCACTACGCACGCCGCGCGGGCGCAGCAGCGTAATAACGTCACCAGAAAGCGAGGCCCGGACCCTGCAGAAGATGCGGAAGAAGCCGGAGGATCGCGAAGAAGACACCGGAGCAGCGGGACAACATCGGGAGCGGTGAGGACCTGGTGCGGAGCGGCGGGGACAGGTGAGTACAGCTTCCTATACTTTACATTGCACGGATCCCTCAACATACGATGGATTCGACAAACGATGGGTCGTTTGGAACGAATTACCATCGTATGTTGAGGGACCACTGTGTATATATATATATATATATATAAGACTTCACAGCAGAGATTGAAGTGCTGGCACTGCTCTCCCTCTATATATTCTCCCTTAAACAGTCTGTGTGCGTACTCTAGCAGCGTATCTTCATGTGGTGGTGCTCATGTACTGCGATAGTGATAGGATGAATGCAAATCCAAATAGTCAAGAAGAAAGTACAGGCAACTCACCACGTTGTAGTATCTTCGTGTTTATTACTGGGACATGCAGGTAAAGCGGCTCCACACCACACCGGGATGCCGAACACTAGTGCGTTAACCGATGACAGCTGTTTCTTTCCTTTCAGGAACTTCAACAGATCGTCTCCATTCACCTGTGCACGTGACTATATATCTCCTCCTTTACTTGTGACGTCGTGCCGAGGTGAGCGGAGCTTCAATCTTACAAATAGATTTACCAATATTAAATTTATAGAAAAATTACTTATAAACCATAACATAATTGTGTATAAGTGAAAATAGCATTACTGCTGTGGTAAAAAACTGTTTAAAACCAGGCTAGTAAAAACAGAACCATTTGTAACCAAACCGATGTTCAGAGAAAGACTCCCATATCTATTCTATCATTTAACCCCCTCATGTCTTGCGCTCCCGTCCTCAATATCCAACGGGCTTCTATTTCTCTTAATTTTTTCACATTATCTTGATCTGGTTTTATTTTGACTTTTTCTATGCCTAAGAATTTTATATTTTTGATGTTTCCTGCATGTTCAGAGACCACGTGTTCTATCAGTCGCGGTGAACCTTTTTTTGTCACTATAGAGTGCATGTGTTCTCTGAATCTGATATTCATGGGTCTGATTGTACTGCCTATGTAAAATCTCATACATTCACATATGATTGCATATATTACATTTTTGGATCTGCAGCACATGAAATCTGTTATTTCTCTGGTAATGCCACCTATATTAATACTGTTGCCAGTTATAAAATGGTGGCACCAGTTGCAATTTCCACATTTTTTATTTCCTCTGATTATTGATTTATTTAACCAGTTTTCTTCTGTTGTTCTTTTTTCAGTTATTTTACTTTTTACTAATTCGTCTTTTAAGTTTTTTGTTCGCTTAAACGCTATCATAGGTTTTTCTATTTTTATTTTACCAAGAATCTGGTCTCTTTCTATTAAATGCCAGTTCGTGTGTATAGATCTTTTAATTACTTCATGCATAAACACGAAGATACTACAACGTGGTGAGTTGCCTGTACTTTCTTCTTGACTATTTGGATTTGCATTCATCCTATCACTATCGCAGTACATGAGCACCACCACATGAAGATACGCTGCTAGAGTACGCACACAGACTGTTTAAGGGAGAATATATAGAGGGAGAGCAGTGCCAGCACTTCAATCTCTGCTGTGAAGTCTTGTGAATATTGCACCTGAATCCTTTTTGTGCTTGAGCACGCAAAAGATCCCCATCCCACATACAAGTCTATGCACCATGGAAAACAGCACAGAAAATATAGCCATGGATCTAGCAAAAGCTGAAGAAAATACACTGGGAGCAGGACGGGAAGACGCTAGTGCGTTTTTCACCCGATGCAACGAGAAAGACTTTTATCAATTTATGAGTGAAAAAACCCTCATGTTTAAAATTAACACATTGTCTGAGAAAGAAACGAGATTGTTTTGGACTATAAATAGCCTAAAATCATATAAAGCCTGTGATAGAGTACCACGAGGTCTGAGAGGGTACAAGGAAGCCTCACAATTTACTGAAGATCAGAATTTTATGTCTGCATGGAAAGATCTGCACAAACGATACAGCCTGGAAATGTTGCAATTAGTACTAGAGAAAAATATCGAAGAGTATGAAAAAGTTTCAAAAGAATTAAGTCAAGCAAAAAGCGAGCTGCGTCTAAGACAACCAGAAGAAAAATATAATGAGTTCATGACAAAAAACGAAAAAAAATTAATAACCTTACAAAAAACCATCAAAGAAATAAAAAGAGATAAATTCCTTCGAGATCGTATAGACTATGAGTCAGATAATGTATTTTTACACGGAAAAACTAATCCGAAGGGAAGAAAAACCTCCTATCAAAAAAAGAAAAGACAGACAAATAAAAATCAAGAAAAAAATAAAAATAAAAAAACCTCAGACTTTTGGACAACAGATGGAGACACTAGTTCATCAGAAGATAGTGTGAATAACAGTAATGAGCTGTCAAAAAACGAGAAGGAAAAAAACAAGAAAGTAAGAAAAAAATCAGAAGAGGAAGAGGAGGAGGAAAGAAACCCCAAAAAACTAACGAAACGGAAGAGAGTAACTTGGCAGTCATAAATAGAGAGGAAAAAAAAGAAAACAAAGGAGAAGTTACATCAACAGTAACAATGGACAGAGTAAATGAAGAAAGAAGATTAACACAAAAGGACATTGTTCCGATAAATAAAAATACACCAGCAGTAGTTAACTTGTCCAGTCTGATACTTAAAGAGGACACTATAAAACTCCTCTCAAGAGGACTGAATTTCTGCTTAGTTGAAGACTTTAACATGGAAGATTTTGAAATAGATCTTTTTAGAGCCATAAGAAAATTAAATTTAAAAAGATTTTTTGCTAATAAAACAAATGGAGAAAAGGAAGGTAGTCAAAAAGAAGGAGAGATCCCAGTAACAGTAGGACCCCTAGGTTTCAACATTCTTAGAGATTCAGTAGGTAGCGAAAGGGAGTGTCTGTTTGCTTTAACAGCGTTGCTAGGGGAGAACACCGGGGAACCAGAATACACACCCACAGAGGTCGAAGTAAAGAATTTCAGAGGAGGGAATAGCTCCACGTTCTCTCCTCCCTTACAACCAGGGGGAAACCTGGAGCTATTCCAACAAAAAGTACTTGACGATTTGAAAGCACAAATATATCCTAAAGATACTGTTAATCTAACAATAGGAGAACAAAAAGCATTAACGTGGTTAAAAAAACAAAAGGATAAAATAACGATAAAAAGGGCAGATAAGGGTGGAAACACTGTAATCATGAATACAACAGATTACTTAAAGGAAGCACATCGCCAATTAGATGACACGAGGACATATGAGAAATTAAAAGCTAGCCCCATGAAAAAACTTAAATCACAGCTACAAACTTTACTAAGAAAACAGGTAGAGAGAGGAATCCTGTCAAATAAAATGGCAGAGAAGCTATTTCCACTGAACCCCAAAAATGCAACATGGTACATCGTACCGAAAATACATAAGACTATGGACTCCCCTCCAGGGAGACCAATAGTCTCTGGGGTAGGTTCATTGACAGAATCCCTCTCTGCATATACCGATTGGTTGTTACGGCCATTACTGGCTGACGTACCATCCTTGGTGAAAGATACGGATGATTTCCTAGGTGCACTCGACGGCATCCCCAGTATGGAAGGCTATCTTTTAACGTCAATAGACGTGGAAAGCTTATACACTCGAATACCACAGGGGCTAGCCGTCGACTGCATTAGAGAAATCCTAATACGGACAGGAAAATCTGAAGATTTCGTAAATTTTGTCTGTGAATCAATAGAGTTTATTCTGAAAAATAATGTCTTCCAATTTGGGGAACAATGGTACGCCCAAAGGGGTGGGACCGCAATGGGGACCCCGGTCTCGTGCACACTAGCTAACCTGTACCTTGCGGTTTTTGAAGAAAAATATGTCTTTACAGTTGAAAATCCCTTCCTAGAGCATATAGGACACTATTCACGTTTTGTAGACGACGTGTTCATGCTCTGGAAGGGTTCTCCTAAAGACTTTGAGAGTTTCATTGAATATCTTAATTCCAACCAAATGAATATGGCTTTTACCTCCAAATATAGTAATACAGAACTAGAATTTCTGGACGTTCTCATAAAAAAACAAAACAACACACTCGCTACAATAGGATACAGAAAACAAACCGCAAGCAATACCCTACTACATTATAAAAGCTACCATCCCTCCCACACAAAAGAAGCAATACCATATGGACAACTACTCAGATTGAGACGAATAAATAGCACAGAAGAGGCGTTTAATACTCAGGCCAATGAATTGATACAACGGTTAGAAGATAGGGGATATCCACCTCTAATGTTAAAAAACACACTAGAAAGAGTTAAAAAAATTGACAGGAGCACACTATTAAAAAATAGGAGACACAGAAAACACACTAAAATAAAAGATGAGGACATAAAGAAAGAGAGGTTTACATTTACATTCAAATATAGTCCCATGCATGAAGTAATTAAAAGATCTATACACACGAACTGGCATTTAATAGAAAGAGACCAGATTCTTGGTAAAATAAAAATAGAAAAACCTATGATAGCGTTTAAGCGAACAAAAAACTTAAAAGACGAATTAGTAAAAAGTAAAATAACTGAAAAAAGAACAACAGAAGAAAACTGGTTAAATAAATCAATAATCAGAGGAAATAAAAAATGTGGAAATTGCAACTGGTGCCACCATTTTATAACTGGCAACAGTATTAATATAGGTGGCATTACCAGAGAAATAACAGATTTCATGTGCTGCAGATCCAAAAATGTAATATATGCAATCATATGTGAATGTATGAGATTTTACATAGGCAGTACAATCAGACCCATGAATATCAGATTCAGAGAACACATGCACTCTATAGTGACAAAAAAAGGTTCACCGCGACTGATAGAACACGTGGTCTCTGAACATGCAGGAAACATCAAAAATATAAAATTCTTAGGCATAGAAAAAGTCAAAATAAAACCAGATCAAGATAATGTGAAAAAATTAAGAGAAATAGAAGCCCGTTGGATATTGAGGACGGGAGCGCAAGACATGAGGGGGTTAAATGATAGAATAGATATGGGAGTCTTTCTCTGAACATCGGTTTGGTTACAAATGGTTCTGTTTTTACTAGCCTGGTTTTAAACAGTTTTTTACCACAGCAGTAATGCTATTTTCACTTATACACAATTATGTTATGGTTTATAAGTAATTTTTCTATAAATCTAATATTGGTAAATCTATTTGTAAGATTGAAGCTCCGCTCACCTCGGCACGACGTCACAAGTAAAGGAGGAGATATATAGTCACGTGCACAGGTGAATGGAGACGATCTGTTGAAGTTCCTGAAAGGAAAGAAACAGCTGTCATCGGTTAACGCACTAGTGTTCGGCATCCCGGTGTGGCGTGGAGCCGCTTTACCTGCATGTCCCAGTAATAAACACGAAGATACTACAACGTGGTGAGTTGCCTGTACTTTCTTCTTGACTATTTGGATATATATATATATATATATATATATCTCTTTTTTTTTTTTTTTTCATGGTCACTGCCCCTGCACTCACATTTAACCCCTGGACATGTTTTATTCATATAGTTATGCTTGTATGGGCACTTAATCTGTGATTTGTTGTTTTATTGGTACCACATTTGCGTATATGTGATTTTTGATGACTTTTTATACCTTTTTTTTTTTTCCCCCGGGATGTGATCAAAATTCAGCATTGGACTTTGTTATTTTTACGTTTTGTGCCGTTCATCGTATGGAATCATTAACATTATATTAATGATTCGAACTCTTCTGCACATTGCTATAACAAATATGTTGATTTAATTTATTTTTTACCATTTTTTTTTTTGTAAAATGGGAAAAGATGGGGAATTAACTTTTTATTGGAGGAAGTTACTAATTCCCATTATTAAACTGTAACAGTTAATAGCTATCTTTTTGATTTTTAATACCGATCAGTCATATCGAAAATCTACTTCTCTGGTCTGCCAGATGGCAGAGCAGAGGAGAAGATCTCTGGAGCCGGTCAGGAGGCAGGTGAAGAGAGGAGGATCGTGACATCACTGCCCCGCCCCCTCCTGACGTCACGATCCTCCGGCCCCAACATCACCAGTAATCAGCCATGGAACAAAGCTCGCTCTGTGCACCAGATGACAGGGGGTGCTGCAGGAGAGATCGCGGGGGTTCCAAGCGGCGGGACCCCCGCAATCAGAAATCTTATTCCCTCTCCTTTGGAGGGGCGGAGTACCCCTTTAAGTAATCCCCTGGGTAGGAAGCTATACTCACCTAGTCCAATCTTCTCTGCCTGTAATCACGCCCTCTCAGTTTGAGTGACAGCCCGGCCTCAGCTTGCGTCATCACTCTGCTCTGTCTGCTTAGAGAGCTGAGTGGGGATAAGAGCTGTCAATCACACTGAGGGGGAGGAAATAGAGCCAAAACCGATGAGACTAGGCAAGTATAGCTCCCCACTCAGGTATGGTAATATCTGTTGACACCTTTAATATAATGTTCAGCTGATATGGCCCATTTTGGCCATTTGGTCCGGCCATCCTCTGTATATTATTCACAAACGATTGATCACGATGGCCGACGGCAGACTTAAGTATACTGTATCAGTTGATCATCTGTGCTGGACTTTTTTCTGCCAGGAACTATTTTTTTTTTAGAAGAAAGTTTTTGGCATTTGTACACAAGCTTACTATGTGTTTCTTTTCTTTTTTTTTATTTGAATCACCTTCCTTTCTCTATCGGCTCCATTGGGGGACACAGACCTTGGGTATATGCTGCTGTCACTAGGAGGCTTGACACTATGGTAACAAGAAAGTCGGCCCCTCCCACCAGAATATACCCGCCTAAAGGGACCTGAGCTGATCAGTTTTAGCTTAGTGTCTGTAGGAGGCAGACGCTGGTCTGGTGTTCTCCAGACCTGGTCGCTCATTTCTTATTTTTTAGTTAGGGACGTTTAGTTAGAATTTTCTCTCCCTTTATTTTTTCTATTTTTTAGGTGGGGTCTCAGGTCTCACTGTTTCCCCATTTTCAAAGAAGGGGCACAGACATCGAGTCATGTATGGTCAACCCCTTCTCGCCAGCGGTCAGCGCTTGGAGTTGTGCCTCATGGGTCCGGGTTCCCCTATTTCCCTGCTCGTCTCGCTGTCTCAGCCCAGCATGATGCAGGTGACAAAATGCTGACAGAAGACTTCATAGGTAAGTTTCTACAGACAAGGTGAGAATTCTCCCCTTTTTTCTTGCAGGTTTGCTACATTCTGCACCTCTGGAGTCCCCCTATTCAGTTCCCACTCCTTTACTCCCATTGGTTTCTGCCTGCTGGGCTATCCTGACATTAGGGGTGGTGTTGTCTGTGGTGTGGGACGAGGTTATTTATTATCTTTTTTTATACTGCCGGGAACATTTCTCACTATTGAGCCGGCTGCTCCTTCTCAGACGCCCGGCACTTTTGCTTCGCCTGCATCTCATGCGATGTGAATGGAGCGCCGGGTTCATTCACACATTTCCTCTGTCGGCAGTGCCGCACTCGCTGCCCATGGCTCCCCCTTCCTTCAAGCTTTATTATATAGCAGTCGTCTTCAACCTGAGGACCTCCAGTCGTTGGCTGTCCGGGCATGCTGGGAGTTGTAGTTTTGCAACATCTGGAGGTCCGCAGGTTTGAGACCCCTGTTATATAGCATTCGCCAGCTGTCTGGGGAGATATTTCATTTAATGGCCGCGGGCTTCGCCTCGCCTCCTCCCGACCAGCGGGATTTGCAACCTATGCGCCTCTGTGCAGCCAATTAGAAGCATCCTGCCTCTGGACGGCCCCTTTTGTTTCTTTGGCCAGTTCTCCTTCCCCACCTCTCGGCTACAGACCGGAGTTCTCCTCACAGCTGTTACTTCTCTGCAGGGGGACACAGACGCCAGGTGAGACGCCATGTGAGACCTTTTCAACTTATTTTTTTTAAATAGTTATGTCCGAACCCAGAACTGTTCCTCCCTCCAGTCAGGTGCCAGGGACCTTGGTCACCTATTATACCTGTACAGGTTGCAAATCAAAAATGCCTGGTTCGGCTGAATCTACCTGTCCTGTCTGCCCCACCGCACCCCCCGTCCCTCCTGGACCCAGGATACTCCACCAGACCCCGTGGGCTCTGCTCACCCTCCGGAATGGGTGTCTTCCCTCTCCCAGTCTATTTCTGACTTAGCACGGGTCTCCCGTTCTGTGGTGACTGCTTTGGAGAGGTCCTCCCTATGCCAACCCTCTAGGGGGACTCTCTCACCCTCTCCACATTTTAGGCGCTCTCACAAGCGTCATAGGGGTCAGTCCTCTGACTCCTCTCCAGAGTCCGCTAGCAGGAACTGTCGCTCTCCTTATAGGTATCGCCCTTCTACTTCTGCACCCCGTCAGCGCCCCTCTCCCAAGGGTAATTCTCCTGGTCGCAGCTCGCGGTCTCCAGATCTGCATACCAGGTCGGCATCGTCTTCATCCAAGGCTGCCTCCACCCGCTCCCTCTCTCCTAGGGACCCGGAAGATGAGGCTTCAGGTTCTGCCTCTGACTCAGAGGACCGAACTGATATGGCCGGCATGGTGGACACCTTGGTCTCGGCCATAAGGGACACCTTTCACCTCGAGGACCCAGGTTCTACAGACGCAGTTCCAGAAGTTTCCTTTCATCGCTCCTGTCCCGCACCAAAGGCTTTCAGCTCTCATGCTGAATTTGACGCATTGCTGGAGAATTCCTGGAAACATCCTGACAAGTGCTTTCAGGGCACTAAGAAGATTCAGGCTCAGTTCCCCTTTGCCAAGGACCTCATTGCGAGATGGACATCTCCACCAACTGTAGATCCACCTGTCTCCCGCCTGTCAAAAGCAACTACTCTGCCTCTGGCGGATGCGGCTTCCTTCAAAGATCTGGCGGACAAACTAATTGAAAATCTGGCGAATTCACCTTTGAAGCGGCAGGATCCTCCTTACTTCTGACATTTGCTTCTGCCTGGGTGTGGAAAGCCATTTCAGTCTGGGCTTCTCAGCTCCGCCAAGGCATTCTATCTGGGTCTCCTGCAGAGGACCTGGCGGATATGGCCCTGCAGTTCTCTTCTTTTTTTTTTTTTCTTCAAATATTTTATTGGTTTAACAAGCAAAAAATAAAATGACATCATGACATTAGCTGAGCTGCAGTGGAAAGCAACCAGGGACGTGCACAGACATTTTGGAGGGCAGGGGCTCAAGTAAAAAAAGAGGGCACTTTTTATCATTTAAAAATCGTCTGCCAGACTTAATGGGCAGATGTACTGCGGCCCAGGGACACAGTGGACTCCCGCCAGGCCTCCTCCACATTCCTATCCCCATAAAAGTTGGTGTTTTTGTAAAATCGAGTCAAGAACAGTTTCTATGGAGGTCTGCCATGTGTATATACACTTTGGCTGTGCTGTCAGTCTTATTTACAGAAAACATGTGACAGCTGCCCTATAATATACTGTATTATAGAGGAGATTTATACAAAACCTGTGCAGAGAAAGAGCGGTGCAGTCGCCCATAGCAACCAATCAGATCGTTTGGCAGAGGGCTTTTTCCCTGCAAAGGTTTTAATAAATCTCCCCCTATATGCCCCGGTCTGACCTCTATATGACAGAACCCATCACCAATCACCCAGCACCCATCACCAATCACCCATCACCCATCACCCATCCCCAATAACCCATCACCAATCACCAATAACCTATCACCAATCACCCAGCACCCATCACCAATCACCCATCACCCATCCCCAATCACCCAGCACCAATCACCCATCACCAATCACCAATAACCCATCACCAATCACCCATCACCAATCACCCATCACCCATCCCCAATAACCCAGCACCAATCACCCAGCACCCATCACCAATCACCCATCACCCATCCCCAATAACCCAGCACCAATAACCCAGCACCAATCACCCAGCACCCATCACCAATCACCCACCTTATGCAGGAATCTCCACACAGCTCTGGTTCTTACACTGAAGAGATGGACACCACACAAATATATGCTTACATTCCACAATATACTAGAGCTGGCAAAAAAAAGAATTATAAATATACAAAGCATACAGGATGGAGGCAGGGAAGCTCCGCCTCCATTGTGCGCAAGACTGACTTTGCATACTAGCAATTAGTGTGGCTCGCGAATATTCGCAATGCGAATTTTATTCGCAAAAATCGCATATTCGCGAATTTGCGAATATTCGGGAATATAGCACTATATATTCGTAATTACGAATATTCGTTAATTTTTTTTATTTGTAAAGAAGGCTCTGATACTACTGTGTGAGACTGGCGTACTAATTTTTGCATATGCAAATTTTCATGTATGCATATATTCGCGAAATATCGCAAATTCGAATATGGCCTATGCCGCTCAACACTACTAGCAATGTGGGGCAATACCTAGAAAATGGAAAGACCAATTTTTGTATACATGCACTGTAACCTAGTGTATTGGGTTTAGTGCGAGTAAACAGCCTGTCAGTTTCCCTTTAATTATATACCGTACCCCCCTTAATCCCCTATATACTGTGCCACCATTCATCTATTAATTCCCTATATACTGTGCCACCATTCATCTATTAATTCCCTATATACTGTGCCACCATTCATCTATTAATTCCCTATATACTGTGCCACCATTCATCTATTAATGAATTCGAGTAGAATACAGACATAGCGCACATCTACACTCTTGTATAATGATCTGATTGCTTCTCAGCACAATATCAAAAACTAACAGGTTGTTAGTACACATTTTTGATCAAAAAGTACAAGCCCACTCGCCACGTCAAGGCCACCTATCCAGAGTGGGTCCCTAACGTCCCTAGCATAAAATGGCGTAGCACCGGGCGGCGACCACCACCGCCGCGACACAGGTGCCCACGGGGGGGGGGGGGGGGAGCGACCCACTGGCAGAGTGGCCCCAATGCCACTCAGACCAGTCATGGGCCGCACCCGCCCGCAGACACAATCAGATCATTATACAAGATTGTAGATGTGCACCATGTCTATTTTTCTACCCGAATTCATTCATCTATTAATTCTCTATATACTGTGCCACCATTCATCTATTAATTCCCTGTATACTGTGCCACCATTCATCTATTAATTCCCTATATACTGTGCCACCATTCATCTATTAATTCCCTATATACTGTGCCACCATTCATCTATTAATTCCCTATATACTGTGCCACCATTCATCTATTAATTCCCTATATACTGTTACGCCGAGCGCTCCGGGTCCCTGCTCCTCCCCGAAGCGCTCGTGGCGTTTCTCTCCCTGCAGCGCCCCGGTCAGAACCGCTGACCGGGAGCGCTGCACTGACATTGCCGGCGGGGATGCGATTCGCATAGCGGGACGCGCCTGCTCGCGAGTTGCATCCCAAGTCACTTACCTGTTCCGGTCCCCGGCTGTCATGCACTGGCGCGCGCGGCTCCGCTCTCTAGGGCGCGCGCGCGCCAGCTCTCTGAGATTTAAAGGGCCAGTGCACCAATGATGGTGCCTGGCCCAATCTCCCTGATTAGTTTCCACCTGTGCACTCCCTACTTATACCTCACTTCCCCTGCACTCCCTTGCCGGATCTTGTTGCCTTGTGCCCTGAGAAAGCTATTACTGTGTTACCCATACTGTGTTCCTGACCTCCTGCTATTCCATATTGACTACGAACCTTGCCGCCTGTCCCGACCTTCTGCTACGTCCGACCTTGCTCTTGTCTACTCCCTTGTACCGCGCTTATCTTCAGCAGTCAGAGAGGTTGAGCCGTTGCTGGTGGATATGACCTGGTTGCTACCGCCGCTGCAAGACCATCCCGCTTTGCGGCGGGCTCTGGTGAATACCAGTAGCAACTTAGAACCGGTCCACCAGCACGGTCCACGCCAATCCCTCTCTGGCACAGAGGATCCACCTCCAGCCAGCCGAATCGTGACAGTAGATCCGGCCATGGATCCCGCTGAGGTCCCGCTGCCAGTCGTCGCTGACCTCACCACGCTGGTCACCCAGCAATCCCGACAGATCGCCCAACAAGATCACCAGCTGTCCTACTTGACCACCATGACACTGCAACTTCAGTCACAGCTACAGCAGCTTCAGTCACAGCTACAGCAACTTCAGTCACAGCTACAGCAGCAACAACCATCTCCTCCGCCGGCTCCTGCACCTCTTCCGCAGCGAGTGGCCGCTCCTAACCTCCGCTTGTCCCTGCCGGACAAATTTGATGGGGACTCTAGACTCTGCCGAGGTTTGCTGTCACAATGTTCCCTACATTTGGAGATGTTGTCGGACCAATTTCCTACAGAACGGTTGAAGGTGGCTTTTGTGGTTAGTCTCCTGTCTGGGAAGGCTTTGGCTTGGGCCACACCGCTCTGGGACTGCGATGACCCTGTCACCGCCACTGTACACTCCTTCTTCTCTGAGGTTTGCAGTGTCTTCGAGGAACCAGCCCGAGCTTCTTCTGCCGAGACTGCCCTGCTGAACCTGGTCCAGGGTAATTCTTCAGTAGGCGAGTACGCCATCCGATTTCGTACTCTCGCTTCCGAATTATCTTGGAACAACGAGGCTCTCTGCGCGACCTTTAAAAAAGGCCTATCCAGTAACATCAAGGATGTGCTTGCCGAACGAGAGATTCCTGCCAACCTGCATGAACTTATCCATTTGGCCACCCGCATTGACATGCGTTTTTCGGAAAGACACCAGGAACTCCGCCAGGAAAAAGACCTTAATCCCTGGGCACCTCTCTCACGGTATCCCTTGCAATCTACCCCTGTGCCTCCCGCCGAGGAGCCTATGCAAGTAGATCGGTCTCGCCTGACTATTGAAGAGAGGTCTCGCCGTAGGGATAAAAATCTATGTCTGTACTGCGCTAGTACCGAACATTTCTTGGTGGATTGCCCTATTCGTCCTCCACGTCTGGAAAATGCACGCACGCAACCTGCTCATGTGGGCCTGGCGTCTCTGGGTACGGAGTCTGCTTCTCCATGTCTCACTGTGCCCGTGCGGATTTCTCCTTCTGCCAACTCCTCCTTCTCTGCTGTGGCCGTCTTGGACTCTGGGTCTTCTGGAAATTTTATTCTGGCCTCTTTGCTTGATAGGTACTGCATCCCGGTGACCCGTCTCATCAAGCC
This sequence comes from Hyla sarda, assembly GCF_029499605.1. NCBI lineage: Eukaryota > Metazoa > Chordata > Amphibia > Anura > Hylidae > Hyla > Hyla sarda. The sequence continues at coordinate 486,382,916 of NC_079190.1, read as the reverse complement.
GCTCTACATTTCTTCGGTCAACGGGGTCAAGCTGCACTGTGCGTTATTGCACTGTGCCCCTGCTTATGAGCATTGGACCGCATCTCGAGAAAATAGAATTTTTGGTTTTGCCCGGCTGCACCTCTGAAGTCCTCCTCGGTCTGCCATGGCTCCAGCACCATTCTCCCACCCTTGACTGGACCACCGGGGAAATCAAGAATTGGGGTTCTGCTTGCCGGAAGAAATGCCTCACGTCTGCTCCCAGCCCCGTCTGTCGGCCCTCAGTGTCTCCTCCTGTGCCTGGTCTCCCCAAGGCCTGTCAGGACTGTGCCGTGCCTCCTCATAGTCCCCGTCCTGGTGACACTCTGCCCCGTGCCAAGCCTCACCCTCTGCCCCCCACCCCCCATTCCCACTCCTTCTGACCGGTCTGCCATTCATGAATATACCCAGGACTTCACTGTCCCCCAGAAGGAGACTCTACAATCGCTCCCAATGTCCTCGTCCCAGGTGGAGCGATATCCCGACAAAAAGAGAGGGGGAAACCTAAGGGGGGGGGTACTGTTACGCCGAGCGCTCCGGGTCCCTGCTCCTCCCCGAAGCGCTCACGGCGTTTCTCTCCCTGCAGCGCCCCGGTCAGAACTGCTGACCGGGAGCGCTGCACTGACATTGCCGGCGGGGATGCGATTCGCATAGCGGGAAGCGCCCGCTCGCGAGTCGCATCCCAAGTCACTTACCTGTTCCGGTCCCCGGCTGTCATGCTCTGGCGCGCGCGGCTCCGCTCTCTAGGGCGCGCGCGCGCCAGCTCTCTGAGATTTAAAGGGCCAGTGCACCAATGATGGTGCCTGGCCCAATCTCCCTGATTAGTTTCCACCTGTGCACTCCCTACTTATACCTCACTTCCCTGCACTCCCTTGCCGGATCTTGTTGCCTTGTGCCTTGAGAAAGCTATTACTCTGTTACCCATACTGTGTTTCTGACCTCCTGCTATTCCATATTGACTACGAACCTTGCCGCCTGTCCCGACCTTCTGCTACGTCTGACCTTGCTCTTGTCTACTCCCTTGTAACGCGCTTATCTTCAGGAGTCAAAGAGGTTGAGCCGTTGCTGGTGGATACGACCTGGTTGCTACCGCCGCTGCAAGACCATCCCTCTTTGCGGCGGGCTCTGGTGAATACCAGTAGCAACTTAGAACCGGTCCACCAGCACGGTCTACGCCAATCCGTCCCTGGCACAGAGGATCCACCTCCAGCCAGCCGAATCGTGACATATACTGTGCCACCATTCATCTATTAATTCCCTATATACTGTGCCACCCATCTTTTAATTCCCTATATACTGTGCCACCATTCACCTATTAATTCCCTATATACTGTGCCACCATTCACCTATTAATTCCCTATATACTGTGCCACCATTCATCTATTAGTTCCCTATATACTGTGCCACCATTCATCTATTAATTCCCTATATACTGTGCCACCATTCATCTATTAATTCCCTATATACTGTGCCACCATTCACCTATTAATTCCCTTTATACTGTGCCACCATTCACCTATTAATTCCCTATATATTGTGCCACCATTCACCTATTAATTCCCTATATACTGTGCCACTATTATTTAACTATACCATGCCACCATTCATTTATTAATTACCTATATACTGTGCCACCATTCATCTATTAATTCACTATATACTGTGCCACTATTATTTAACTATACTGTGCCACCACTAAGGGTGCGTTCACACGTGCGTATTTTCTGCCGCAGATCTGCTGCAGATTTGCTTTAGCAGATTTCTCTTCCCATTGTCAATGGGAAGCAAAATCTGCAGCAGATCTGCAGCAAAAATAGGCACATGTGAACGCACCCTAAGGATCTATACACAGTGCCAGCATACATAAAAAATATAATGTTCCAATATAATGAAATATATACTGTGCTTCCATAAATTCCCTATATACTGTGCTTACATTCCTCCAATAATTCCCTAATAATGTGCTTCATACAATAAATACAAGCACATAACATGAAGGCACATACAGTACATAGGTAATATACACACATACAAAGAGACACTTTGACACATACATACAGGTACAAATATACATTAAGAAACATAAATACACAGACACACATATAACATGGAGTATATACTAAAAGATATAGCCAATAAGCACATCATACATACAGGTACACACATACAATCACTCACAGATATAAACACACACATACATAGATTCACTTGCTCATATATATACACTAGTGTTGAGCGGCATAGGCCATATTCAAATTCGCGATATTTCGCGAATATATGGACGAATATTCGTCATATATTCGCTAAATTTGCATATTCGTAATATTCGCGTTTTATTTCCGCATATGCGAAAATTCGCGCATGCGACAATTAGCATATGTGAAAATTAGCATAAACAAGAATTAGCATAAGCTAAAATTAGCATATGCGAAAATTAGCATATGCTAATTTTTGCATGTGCGAAAATTCGCACGTCAGTCTCAAACAGTAGTATTAGAGCCTTCTTTACATCACACAAGCTGGAAGAAGAGAGGGGTGATCACTGTGATGTGTACTGTGAAAAAACATAAAATAACGAATATTCGTAATTACGAATATATAGCGCTATATTCGCGAATTCGCGAATATGCGATATTCGCAAATAAAATTCGCATTGCGAATATTCGCGAGCAACACTAATATACACATATACATAGATTCACTTGCTCATATATATATATATATATATATATATATATATATATATATACATACACACATACATACATACATACATACATAGATTCACTTGCTCATATATATATACACATATACATAGATTCACTTGCTCACATATATAGGCACATACATAGAGATAGACACAAACACACAAACACACACACATATATATATACATACACACACACTGACATACAATCACTCACATATATACACAGTCACCTATACTAAGGCCCCAGCCATCCCTCTCTGCACAGGCACATATATAGATATACACACGCACACACACACATATATATATACATACACACACACTGACATACAATCACTCACATATATTTACAGTTACTTACAGTAAGGGCTGCATAGACTGAAGTTTGTGGCCGGACATACTGTGGGCGGGGCTTCTCTCTGCCTCCTCTGCTCCTGTCTCCTCCGTGTGGAGAGAAGCAGAGAAATGGCAGATAATGACAGGGTAAGTGGCGCCCCCTTGCTGCAGGGAGGGCACAGCACCCTCCATTAAACCACATACAAATCTCCCCAGCAATGGATCCTTTTTACTTCACCTGTCACCCTGAGTCTGCAGCTCCTTTTGTGAGGGCACTAGAGGGGCAGGTGAGGAAAAGGGCAGGGGCTCCAGCCCCCTTTCACTCCTATGTGTGCACGTCTCTGAAAGCAACGCCCATATCAGAAACAGTAATCCCAGAATCAACTATCAAATAAGAACCAGCTACTATCAGAAGAGAAGCTGAACTCTCCTAAGATTCCACAGTGGGGTACAGAGGGGGTGAAGGGGTTAGGAGTAGAGATAACAGACAGAAAGTAGAAAGAGAGAAGGGAAAGGGGAAAGAATCATGAATATAGTGATCAAGTTAGGTTCACTCGAGGACAATGTTTTCTAGAGAGCCATTTCTGCCATCGTTTGTGGAAATGCGCAATCTGGGAGTGAGCTAACGCATATGATCTCTCATAGCCACACGATAGGTTACAGCAACAAAAAAAAGCACACGATAGGTTAACCATATTGACTAGTTCCAGCAAGTGTGGTGTCCCGGTACCGTATCTTATCCAGTACCTGTGTATATAGGTCCCCTTAGCCAGAGTCCCTAGGACATCGGGGTCCCTATTGTCTTATTCACCCCTAGTCACCTCTCATCCCTATAGTAGTTATCCTGTAGCCATTTAGGATTTGTATGTGTAGGATTGTATAAATGTAAATAGCTAGTTAATTACCTGTCCATAGCGTAGCAGGACCTGCGGGTCATGTGATCAGGTCAACTATATGGTATTGTGCTTCAGGACCTTTGGAGGTCCCTATGACCTTTTTCTCCCATCACTCATTGTAACAGTTAGTGACAGTTTATTGGACCAGTAAAAACAGCCCCGCCCCTGCCCATATAAGGGAGCGGTGGCCATGTTCTCGCGCTCTTGCTCCTGAGCAATCAAGCAAGAAGCATCTGCGCTGCTGTGATCCGTGAGTCTAGGCCTGAGCCTTGCGGCGACGGCCGATGCCTTCTAATTTCTGAGTGTATCAATTCCCCAAACACTCTGCAAGATCACCGGACCTTATCTATCCCATAAATGCGGATGGATCTGAACAAATAATCCCTGATTCAGAGACTATATCTAAAGTCAACGTCCGCAACAACTGTCAGTCATTGCACTGTATAGAGACTGTATTCCTGAGACTGTTATTGTGCATTGGATGTACCGCAAGCCTTTCAGTAAAGTTTGTTCAAGTTCAAGTTCAAGTACCTTGTGGACCTTCAGTCATTTATACATGCACCTATCGTTACTGGGAAGGGCGGCAATAGGCCGGAGAATCATCTCAGCATACTAGCCTGGCATCACAAACTATAGGGTTAACATTAACCCCTCATCTACCAAAACACCCCAACTACCATACACCCCCCAAGGCTTACCACACAAGCAAGGAATATCAGGTGAGCGCCACCTTCTGGTCATAAGAAGCTTGGTTGACATGAGAATGTGAGCCATAGGGGAGCTAGCATCCGTAGGCAATCTATCCAAATTCAAAAACAATAAAGCCAAACTAGGGTGGAGCGCAAAATCCTCGCCCAGCAAGTGTCTTAAGAGCAACTGAACCCCGTTCCACAAGGGACGGAGCAGAGGACATCTCCATAGTGTGTGCAAAAGGGTTCCCTTCTGTCCACAATGCCTCCAACAGAGGTCCCGGAATTCCGGGTTCATAAGGTGGAGTCTCGAGGGGGTAAAATACCACCTGTAAATAGACTTAAGGATAGAGCGCAACAATTTGCAGGAATATGTCAAGGCATGTTTCCATTGTTCCTCAGAGAATGTCTCCCCTAGATCGTTTTCCCACTTGTCCATAAATTTTGAGAAGTCTAGTCGGTCTCCCAACTGGTCGTAGAACAGTGTAATTCCCCTCTTACGTATCATCGAGTTTTGAAAAAAAGGCTAGTGTACGAGGAGGGACTAGAATGCTGTCAGTAAACTCACGTGTCAACAGACTCCAGACTTGGAGTCCTTTGTAGAAGTCTGAATGCGGGAGTCCGTATTTTTCCCTAAGAAACAGAAAATGGACGGAGGCCCTGTCGTCTACCAGGTCACCAAGGGTTCTCATACCCTTCTGCAGCCAGGGGCCCAAGGGTAAATCCGGGAGGTAGTGTGTAAGTTTATTCATATGGTTATGCTTTGTATGGGCACTTAATCTGTGATTTGTTGTTTTTATCGGCACCACATTTGCGTATATGTGATTTATGCCGTTCACCGTATGGAACCATTAACATTATATTTTAATAATTTGGACTATTTTGTACATGGCTATACCAAATATGTTGATTTTATTTTTTTTACAATTTTCAGTTTGTAAAATGGGAAAAGATGGGGAATTAATTTTTTATTAGAGGAAGTTACCGTATTTATCGAGGGGTATACCACGCACCGGCCTATAACACGCACCCTCATTTTACCAAGGATATTTGGGTAAAAAAAGTTTTTTACCCAAATATCCATGGTAAAATGAGGGTGCGTGTGTGCGCGTGTATACCCCGATACACCCCCAGGAAAGGCAGGGGGAGAGAGGCCGTCGCTGCCCGCTTCTCTCCCCCTGCCTTTCCTGGGGTCTAGAGCCCTGCTGCCGGCCCTTCTCTCCCCCTACCGACAGCCAGGGGGAGAGAAGGGGCAGCGGCACCCATTGCCGGCGCCGCTGCCCCGTTGCCTCCCCCCATCCCCGGTGGCATAATTACCTGAGTCGGGTCCGCGCAGCTGCAGGCCTCCGGCGTGCGTCCTCTGCGTCGTTGCTATGCACGGCCCGGCGCACTGACGTCATACCTCATGGGGCGCCGGTACCAATAGTCAGGGGGACAGAACGGGTAGCGGCGCCGATAGCCAGGGGGTGAGAAGGGCCGGCAGCAGGGCTCTAGACCCCAGGGAAGGCAGGGGGAGAGAAGCGGGCAGCGACGGCCTCTCTCCCCCTGCCTTTCCTGGGGCGGTATCGGCGTATAACACGCACATAGACTTTAGGCTAAAAATTTTAGCCTAAAAAGTGCATGTTATACGCCGATGAATACGGTACTTATTCCCATTATTAAACTGTAACAGTTAATAGCTATCTTTTTGATTTTTAATACCGATCAGTAATATCGACAATCTACTTCTCTGGTCTGCCAGATGGCAGAGCAGAGAAGAAGATCTCTGGAGCCGGTCAGGAGGCAGGTGAAGAGAGGAGGATCGTGACATCACTGCCCCGCCCCCTCCTGACGTCACGATCCTCCGGCCCCTGCATCGCCAGTCATCGGGCATGGAACAAAGCTTGGGGACTTTCTATAGCAATCATTTGATTGCTAATACTGTTCAGTGCTATGCATAGGACATAGAACTGATCAGTATTATCGGCTATCTTCTGCTCTGGTCTGCTCGATCTCAGACCAGAGCAGAAGACCCCGGGAGATGGACGGAGGCAGGTGAGGGCACCTCCGTCCGCTATTACAGATGATAGGATCACCGCGGCAGCGCTGCAGGTGATCCGATCATCTATTTTAACATGCGCATTGCCACAGATGCCGTGATCTGTACTGATCATGGCATCTGAGGGGTTAATGGAGGACATCCGCGCAATCGCGGATGTCGGCCATTACCGGCAGGTCCCCGTCTGCTGATAGCAGCCAGAACCTGCAGTGCATGAAGCGAGCACCGCTCCGATGCTTGCGGTCATACACAGGACATAAATGTACGTCCTGGTACCACCAAACTAGGACGTACATTTACGTCCGTGGTCGTTAAGGACCACTTTTTTTTATTTTTTTTTATTTTTGCACTTTCATTTTTTTCCTCCTCACCATCTAAAAATCATAACCCTTTGAATTGTCCCCCTACAGACCCATATGAGATCTTGTTTTTTGCGCAACCTATTGTACTTTGTAATACTATCAATCATTTCTGCACAAAATCAACAGTGAAACCAGAAAAAAAATATTTGTGGGGCAAAATTAAAAAAAAAACAAAAACAAATCACCATTTGAAAATTTTGGGGGGGATCTGATTCTACGCAGTGTAATTTTTGTTAAAAATTACACCATATCTTTATTCTGTAGATCCATACGATTTAACTGGTACCTAATTTATATAGGTTTGATTTTGTTTTACTTCAGATAAAAAATTATAACTTTTTGCAAGAAAATTAGTAGTCATATTTGACTCATTTTTTGCGGCATGGTCTGTAGTTTTTATCGGTACCATTTATGTTTTGATGGGACTTTTTGATCGCTTCTCATTCATTTTTTTTAGGGTACAAAGTGACGAAAAATACGCAATTTTGGACTTGTGCGGTTAAATAATTTTTTTTTTTATAGTTCGGACATTTACGCACGCGACTATACCACATGTTTATGTTTATTTTTGTTTACCTTTTTTTTTTATCGGAAAAAGAGAGTGATTCTAACTTTAAAACAAAAACACATAGTAAGCTTACACACAGTGGCAAATGCCAAAAACTTCCTTCTAGAAAAAAAATTGTTCCTGGCAGAAAAAAGTCCAGCACAGACGATCCACTGATACAGTATACTTAAGTCTGCCGTCGGCCATCGTGAACAATCGTTTGCGAATAATTTACAGAGGATGGCCGGACCAAATAGCCAAAATGGGCCATATCAGCTGAACATTATCTTAAAGGTGTCAACAGATATTACCATACCTGAGTGGGGAGCTATACTTGCCTAGTCTTGTTGGTTTTGGCTCCAATTCCTCCTCCTCAGTGTGATTGACAGCTCTTATCCCCACTCAGCTCTCTAAGCAGACAGAGCAGAGCGATGACGCAAGCTGAGGCCGGGCTGTCACTCAAACTGAGAGGGCGTGATTACAGCCAGAGAAGATTGGACTAGGTGAGTATAGCTTCCGACCCAGGGGATTACTTAAAGGGGTACTCCGCTCCTAGACATCTTATCCCCTATCCAAAGGATAGGGGATAAGATGTCTGATTGCGGAGGTCCCGCCGCCGGGAACCCCCGCGATCTCTCCTGCAGCACCCCTGTCATCTGGTACACAGAGCGAGCTTTGCTCCATGCCCGATGACTGGCGATGCAGGGGCCAGAGGATCGTGACGTCAGGAGGGGGCGGGGCAGAGATGTCACGATCCTCCTCTCTTCACCTGCCTCCTGACCGGCTGCAGACATCTCTCCTCTGCTCTGCCATCCGGCAGACCAGAGAAGTAGATTGTCGATATTACTGATCGGTATTAAAAATCTAAAAGATAGATATTAACTGTTACAGTTTAATAATGGGAATAAGTAACCTCCTCTATTAAAAAATGAATTCTCCCTCTTTTCCCATTTTACAAACAGAAAATTGTAAAAAAAAAATAAATAAATCAACATACAAAATTGTCCAAATTATTAAAATATAATGTTAATGGTTCCATACGGTGAACGGCATAAATCACATATACGCAAATGTGGTGCTGATAAAAACAACAAATCACAGATTAAGTGCCCATACAAGCATAACTATATGAATAAAACATGTCCAGGGGTGAAATGTGAGTGCAGGTGCAGTGACCATGAAAAATATTTTTTTATTTTTTGTTAACCCCTTCAGGACCACAGGTTTTTTCATTTTTGCACTTTTGTTTTTTCCTCCTCACCTTCTTAGAATTATAACACTTTAAATTTTCTACCAACAGACTCCTATAAGGGCTGTTTTTTTTGCGCAACATACTATACTTTGTAATGACATCAATCATTTCACCACAAAATCTACGGCAAAACTAGAAAAAAAACTGTTTGTGGGGCAAAATTGAAAAAAAACAAGCGCCATTTTGAATTTTTTTAGAGGCTTCCGATTCTACACAGTGCACTTTTCGGTAAAAATGACACCTTATATGTATTCTGTAGATCCATACGATTAAATTGATACCCAGCTTATTAAGGTTTGATTTTGTTTTACTTCTGTTAAAAAAAATGTATAATTTTTTGCACTAAAATTAGTAAGTTTAAAATTGTCCTCTTCTGACCTCTATAACTGTTTTATTTTTCTGTATACAGGGATGTATACGGAAAAGAAATAGCCCTCATACAGTGTAAAACATACTAAGGTTGGGTTCACATAACATGCAATACAGGACCGCATACGGCTGGACCACGGTTTTAGGTCCGGTGGGAAAACCAAATATGGGACAAAAATGAGCCGAACGGAGTCAGCGCTTCACTCCAGTCGGCTCACTGAGATACATTACATACGGGCCGCATACGGTAAGGATACGGGAGCGCCCAGTTTTAGCTTCCCCCCAGCCCTATGCGGTTCCGTATTGCACAAAACGTGATGTGAACCAGCCTTATAGTGTTCAAAAAGTTTGAGGTATTTTTTAGAAGCAGCACTGACTTTTTTTTTAATCGTATTGACCCAAAATATAAAACGAACATGTCAATGTTATCGTACAGTTCACTGTGTAAAAACGAAAACTATCAAAAGTTGTAAAATTGGTTTTCTTTTCAATTTCCTGCTACAAATATTTTTTTGGGTAGTACCGTACATTTTATGTTAAAATTAAAGGCTTCATTACAAAGTACAGTTGGTCGCAAAAGAAACAACAACTCATATGGGTCTGTGGGTGGAAAAGTAAAAAGATTTATGGCTCTTAGAAGGGGAGGAGGAAAATAATAAAAACGTTAAAATGAAAATTTCCTGTGTCCTCAAAACCAAAAAGGGCTGCAACCCTGAAGAGGTTAAAACTGTAATCTTCAAATCCTTTGTAAACCCCCAGTATAACTGTGCATAGTGTAAGTAAAGTACAGTACAGCCATTACAATGGATACACATACACGTGATGTCATCTGCTGTGACATCACACATCAAAGAGACTTTCTCCAGGGTAGAATCCAATCCCTAACACTTATTTCCTCGGTTCGGCGGGTGAACACGTTCTCCTACTAGACCTGCGCTTATTTTGCAAATTGAAGAGAATTTTGTCTATTTAGGCAAAAGGATCCTGTAGGGACGGCGACCATGAAGCTAAGAGGTAGGAATAATGAAAACTTCCAAAATTTCAGTTTATGAATGGATTTAACATGAATGTATTAGTGTAAAGTTAATATAGTACAGTTCCGAACGCTTGTGGGGGGCGTGAGGTCACGGCCACGCCCCCTCAATATAAGTCTATGGGAGGGGGCGTGCTCTCCCATAGACTTGCATTGAGGGGGTGTGGCATGACCTCACGAGGGGCGTGGCTGTGACGTTACGACCCCGTCACCCAGCGTTCTGAATGAAGGCTGGGTGCTGCACAGAGATCGCTGGGGTCCTAGCAGCGGGACCCCTGCGATCAGACATCTTATCCCCTATCCTTTACATAGGGGATAAGATGTCTAGGGGCAGAGTACCCCTTTAAGTCTCTTGCAGCAATTGGGTAGAGGTTTACTCCTGTGAGATAAATGATTTGTGAATCAATGTTTTACACATAATAGTCACACATAAATTTACAAAAAGCTTCCGACAGTGTTCAATGACCATACTTTGTGTGAATATATATATATATACATAAATACATGAATGAATACAGATTTAATATATTGTATCCTGTCACTATTTTGCAGATATCCCAGTTCTCTCGGTGCCTGTCGTGTGTCTCATACATTACGTGACGAGTTTCCTTTGGCGGTATACTAACCTATATCATTATAAGGTCACTCCACCATATTATGAGATCCATAAAATACCTGGGAAGAAGATTAAGCACCGTGGTCAGCGAGCAGATGTGGCTATTGACATGGCTTTAGGTGACAATTCAGACCCACATGAATCCAGGCACAGCGATCATGTGACAGTCACCATGGCGGATAACCAGATGGATTTACCAACAACCTCTGAAGATGCCTCGGAGCCCAAAGTGTCTTGGCTGCAGCGGACTTGGCAATATGCTAAAAGCAAACTGAAGTGGCCCAATTATGTATCCAATGTTTGGGTTGGAGCATGGGCCATGGCCAAATGGACAGTAACCGGCATGATGACCACATTCAAGATGCCATTTTACTTCCTACATACACAGCTAAGAAGTATTACAGCAAAGGCCATTGACGATCAGTGTGAACCAATTTAACTAGATGGCTGATTGGGTCACACAAGATCTACATATGGTTGGGGGTGGGGGTGGGGAGGAGCCCGAAATGCAGCCACCTCCACGTGGTGGGCTCTGGGTCACTTGATACATTAACAAGTGAGCGAGGAGCTGCATAATTCAAGGCACATTTCCCATATGGGACATACAGCTTGTAATGGAGACAGAAGATAACGGGGGAGATTTATCAAAACCTATGCAAAGGAAAGGTTGCCCAGTTGCCCATAGCAACCAATCAGATTTCTTATTTGATTTTGCAAAGGCCTTGTTAAATTTGAAAGAGGCAAGCTGATTGGTTGCTATGGGCAACTGGGCAACTTTCCCTCTGCACAGGTTTTGATAAATCTCCCCCATTTTCCACCTAGAAACAAATTTTGCACATAAGTGGGAAACAAGCCCCCCTATTGGATGTTTAACCCCTTAAGGACACATGACGTACTGGAACGTCATGTGTGCACTCCCGATCTATAACGCGGGGCCACGGCCGCGTCATAGCGGGTCAGGCCCGGGCCTGGGACCCGTGGCTAATAGCGCGCGGCATTGAGCGCTGTGCCGCGCGCTATTAACCCTTTAGACGCGGCGTTCAAAGTTGAACGCCGCGTCTAAAGTGAAACCGAAAGCATGCCGGTTAGCTCAGTGGGCTGTTCGGAATAGTTGCGGCGAAATCGCGGCATCCCGAACAGCTTACAGGACAGCGGGAGGGCCCCTACCTGCCTCCTCGCTGTCCGATTGCCGAATGACTGCTCAGTGCCTGAGATCCAGGAATGAGCAGTCAAGCGGCAGAATCATCGATCACTGGTTTCCTAAGATAAAGATCAGCTATAACACTGCAAAAAAAAAGTGAATAAACATAATTTAACCCCTCCCCTATTAAAAGTTTGAATCAACCCCCTTTTCCCACAAAAAAAAAAACACAGTGTAAGTAAAAATAAAAATAAACATATATGGTATCGCCGCATGCGGAAATGTCCGAATTATAAAAATATATCGTTAATTAAACCGCACGGTCAATGGCGTGCGTGCAAAAAAATTCAAAAGTCCAAAATAGTGCATTTTTGGTCACTTTTTATATCCTGAAAAAATGAATCAAAAGCGATCAATAAGTCCTATCAATGCAAAAATGGTACCGATAAAAACTTCAGATCACAGCGCCAAAAATTAGCCCTCATACCGCCCCATACACGGAAAAATAAAAAAGTTATAGGGGTCAGAAATGACAATTTTAAACGTATAAATTTTCCTGCATGAAGTTATGATTTTTTCCAGAAGTGCGACAAAATCAAACCTATATAAGTAGGGTATCATTTTAACCGTATGGACCTACAGAATAAATATCAGGTGTCATTTTTACCGAAAAATGTACTACGTAGAAACGGAAGCCCTCCAAAAGTTACAAAATGGCGTTTTGTTTTTTTCAATTTAGTCTCACAATGATTTTTTTTTCCGTTTCACCATAGATGCAAAATGCAAAAACGGAAAAAAACCCGGTCCTTAAAGGGTTAAGGAACCAGAGATCTGTAGAAGGGGACAGGTTGATTCCCAGGAATGGAGGATGACAATATATCTCTAGCATAATATCTCTGGATAAGTGGATATGGTAGAAACAGTATCATTATTACTATTATTATTATTAACCCCTTAAGGACCAGTGGCGTAGCTATAGAGGTCGCAAAGGTCGCCATTGCGACCGGGCCCCCCTGCCACTATACTATACTACAGCCGCAGGTTGGGCTCCCAGGCACAGCCCCAGGTCCCGGGCCTGAAGGGGAGGCTTGTCGACGCGGACGCTGCGGCAGCGGCGATGCCAGTACCAGGCCTGGCGCCAGCCTCAAACCCCCGCCCCTCCCCCGCCGAGGTCCCGGGCCTGAAGGGGAGGCTTATGGCAACGGCTCTGCCAGTGCCAGGCCCAGCGCGGCGCTAGCCTCAACACCCTCCCCCCCCCCCCCGAGACATATACCCCCCTCCTCCCCTCACCGTATGCTGCGCAGGCACTGCAGACACGCTCCTAATGCCTGCAGCAACAGCCTAGGAGTGAGCGCAGAGGAGGGACCGGATCACCAGCAGGTCTCCTCACAGAACTTCATGGCGGCCGTAGGTGAGTGAGGAGGGGTTAATGGAGGAGCAGCGGGGGGCTTAATTTGTGGTCCGGAGGAGCGGCAGGGGTGGGAAGGTGGTCGGGTTGCTGGGACTTAATTTTCTGTATGTATGGTGTACGTATGATGTGCATATATGTACTGTACGTATGGTGTATGTATGATTTGCATATATGTACTACATGTATGGTGTATGTATGATGTGCATATATGTACTGTATGTATGGTGTATGTATGATGTGCATATATGTACTGTATGTATGGTGTATGTATGATGTGCACATATGTACTGTATGTATGGTGTATGTATGATGAGTGTATGTATTGTATGTATGGTGTATGTATGATGTGTGTGTATGTACTGTATGTATGGTGTATGTATGATGTGTGTATGTACTGTATGTATGGTGTATGTATGATGTGCATATATGTACTGTATGTATGGTGTATGTATGATGTGGTTATATGTACTGTATGTATGGTGTATGTATGGTGTATGTATGGTGTGGTTATATGTGCTGTATGTATGGTGTATGTATGCTGTGGTTATATGTACTGTATGTATGGTGTATGTATGATGTGTGTGTATGTACTGTATGTATGATGTGTGTGTATGATGAGTGTATGTACTGTATGTATGTTGTATGTATGATGTGTGTGTATGTACTGTATGTATGGTGAATGTATGATGTGTGTGTATGTACTGTATGTATGGTGTATGTATGATGTGTGTATGTACTGTATGTATGATGTGTGTGTAAGTAATGTATGATGTATGTGTGATGTGTGTGTATGTACTGTATGTATGGTGTATGTATGATGTGTGTATGTACTGTATGTATGGTGTATGTATGATGTGTGTATGGTATATGAATGATGTGTGTAAGCAACATGTATGTATGCTGTGTGGAGATGTATGTAAGCTAGAAGGATGTATATATGATGTGTGGAGATGTATTATGCGGGGGGATTTGGAGGCGGCGGGTGTGTATATGATGTGCTTATGTATGATGTGTGTGTATGTATGCATTATGTATGTGGGGGGAGGCGGCGTGTGTATGTATGATGTGTGTATGTACTGTATGTATGATGTAAGAATGATGTGTGTGTGTGTATGAATGGTGTGTGTATGAATGATAGATGTGTGTAAGCAAGATGTATGTATGTAGATGTGTGTAAGGTAGAAGGATGTATGTATGATGTGTGGAGATGTATTATGCGGGGAGATCTCGAGGCGGCAGGTGTATGCATGATATGTGTTTATGTATAATGTATGTGTGTGTATAATGTGCGTGTATATGTATATATTATGCATATGTGTGTGGGAGGGGCGGAGGGGTGTGTGTGTAGGAGGCGCCAGGCGTGTGTTTGTATGATGTGTGTATGTTTCATAGATGTGTGTAAGCTAGATGTGTGCATGTATGTGTGTGTATTTGTGATGTGTGTATATATGATAGATGTGTGTAAGCTAGATGGATGTGTCTATGATGTGTGGATGTATGATGGATGTGTGGATGATAGATGTATGAATGATAGGTGTGTGTATGTATGATAGATGGGTGTATGCTGTGTATATGTATCATACATCTATCATACACGCAAATATCATAACCATGCACCTACCATACATACACCAGTCTATCATACATAAATACATATACTGTTCATCAATGTGGGGGGACAGGAGGTGATTGGGTATGGATCAGACTTTGGGGTCTGGAGAGTTTGGCAGGGGAGCCTAGAGCAGAATTCTGGGGTCTGGGGAGGGGACAGAGGAGCCAGGAGAGGACTTAGTGGTCTAGGGAGGGGGGAAGAGGAGCATGTAGGAGGACTTATGGGTCTGAGAGGAAAGGGGGGTTGGAACAGAGGAGTCAGGAGGAGGACAGAGGGGTCTGGAGGAGGACAGGTGTGATTCAGTTAAACCGAGAAGAAACAGTGTGTAACCGTATTATTATTATGGAGGGATTATTATATTTGGAAGGTAGTGGGTGGCAGGTGATTTTCAGAGGGTACCGCGTATAGCATGGTTATTTTTGAGGGTTTATATTCAGGGGTACAGTGTGTGGAAGTATTATATTCAGGGGTACAGTGGGTTGCAGTATTACGTTGATGGGCACTGTGTGGCAGTATTATATTCAGAGGGTATGGTGTGTGGTAGTATTATATTCAGAGAGCACTGTGTGGTAGTATTATATTCAGAGAGCACAGTGTGTGGCAATATTTTATTCAGTGGGAACAGGAGGTGGCAATTTTATATCGGGGGGTACAGTGGGTGGCAGTATTATATTCAGGGGATATAGTGTGTGGCAGTATTATATTCAGGGGGTACAGTAGGTTGCAGTATTATATTCAGGGGGTACAGTGTGTGGCAGTATTATATTCAGGGGGTGCAGTAGTTGGCAGTATTATATTCAGGGGTTACAGTGTGTGGCAGTATTATATTCAGGGGGTACAGTAGTTGGCAGTATTATATTCATGGGGTACAGTGTGGCAGGATTATATTCAGGGGATGCAGTGTGTGGCAGTGTTATATTCAGGGGGTACAGTAGGTGGCAGTATTATATGCAGGAGTACAGTGGATGGTAGTTTTATATTCAAGGGATACAGTGTGTGGCAGGATTATATTCAGGGGGTACAGTATTTAGCAGAATTATAATGATTATTGTCTTCATAAAGAGGATGAGGATCTACTGACAAAGTGAGAACCTATGATGTCCGGGCGTCAGACTCTGCAGAGAAGATGGAGCTGGAAGACGTCCTGACGTCTGGACCAGATGAAGAAGAAAAGAAAAGACAACTGAGAAGACGTCATTCAGGTCACTGATATCATTGTGTATTCTCCTGACTGTCCCATCAGCTGGAGTCACTTGTCAGTTCTGCAGTGATGATGGGTGATGTTGTACCCTAATCCGTGGCAATCCATCTGTTGCAAAACTACAACTCCCATAATGCCTAGGCTCTCCAGATATGATGGGAGTTATAGCTTTATAACAGCCTGAGAGTAACTGGAACCAAGGTGATAGGCTGCTTATTCTTAAATGCCTGGGCATATGTTTTGTCTGTCCGGCCTTTCCTGTCAGTCACGTATATCGTTGTGTATTCTCCTGACTGTGTCTCATCAGTGCTGTAGTCACTGATATCTTTGAGCGGCCAAATAAGGGGTCGCCCGGGATTGGGGAAGCGGGTTGTCAGGTGATAGGGGGGCCCTGGGCCAATTTTTGCACCGGGGCCCTGTGGTTTCTAGCTACGCCCCTGTTAAGGACCCAGGGCGTATCCATACGCCCGTGGGAATTCTGGTCCCCGCCGTGTGCCGGGTGGGGACCGGACTGGGAAGCCTGCTGAAATCATTTAGCAGGCATCTCGTGCAACATGGCGGCATACGGGTCTATGGTGACCCGAAATATAAGAGGGATCGCGGTTGTCCAAGACACCCACAATCCCTCTGAAGGGATAGGAGTGGGGTGGCAGGGGTGCCACCCCTCCTATCCATGCTATTGGTTGTCAAGAAGTGACGACCAATAGCAGATCGGGGGCAGGGGGGTTAACTATTAGTTTCCTCGTTCTGCCCACCCACAGTAAGCTGGGCAGAATGGGGAAACCGACAGGGACTGGCGCCGAAGTCCAATTATCCATCGGCGGCGGCAGCAGGCGGCGATCGGTGGGGGTGATCTGCGGCAGAAAAGGACAGCGATGCGGCTCCCTGGATCCTACGGAAACCGGTGAGTTGCCTAGCAACATCTGGAGGGCTACAGTCTGAGACCACTATACAGTGGTCTCTAAACTGTAGCCCTCCAGATGTTGCAAAACTACAACTCCCAGCATGCCCACACAGCTGTCTGGGCATGCTGTGGTTTGTAGTTTTGCAACATCTGGAGGGCCACAGTTTGGAGATCACTGTGCAGTGGTCTCTAAACTGTAGCCCTCCAGATGTTGCAAAACTGCAAATCCC
The DNA here is from genome assembly GCF_029499605.1 of Hyla sarda. Classification (NCBI taxonomy): domain Eukaryota; kingdom Metazoa; phylum Chordata; class Amphibia; order Anura; family Hylidae; genus Hyla; species Hyla sarda. The sequence goes on along the minus strand of NC_079190.1, from coordinate 486,365,551 downwards.
AGCATTCCCAAACAGCAAACAACTGTCTCGGCATGCTGGGAGTTGTAGTTGGGTACCTCCAGCTGTTGCATAACTACATCTCCCAGCATGCCCTTCGGCGTTCAGTACATGCTGGGAGTTGTAGCTTTGCAACAGCTGGAAGCACACTGGTTAGAAAATACTGAGTTAGGTAACAGAACCTAACTGAAGGTTTTCCAACCAGTGTGCCTCCAGCTGTTGCAAAAGTACAACTCCCAGCATGCACGGTCTGTCAGTGCATGCTGGGAGTTGTAGTTTTGAAACAGCTGGAGGTTTGCCCTCCCTTGTGAATGTACAGGGTACATTCACACGGGCGAGTTTACATTGAGTTTTCTGCTTCAAGTTTGAGCTGCAGCCTAAACTCCTAGCGGGAAACTCACAGTAAACCCCCGCCAGTGCGAATGTACCCTAAAAACACTACACTACACTACCACATAATAAAGGGTAAAACACTACATATACACCCCCTTACACGCCCCCCCCCCCCCCAATAAAAATGAAAAACATATCGTACGGCAGTGTTTCCAAAACGGAGCCTCCAGCTGTTGCAAAACAACAACTCCCAGCATTTCCGGACAGCCACCAACATTCCAGGCATGCTGGTAGTTTAGCAACAGCTGGAGGCACCCTGTTTGGGAATCACTGATGTAGAATAACCCTAAGTCCACCCTATGCAATCCCTAATGTAGTCCTCAAATGCGCATGGCGCTCTCTCACTTCGGAGCCCTGTTGTTTTTCAAGGAAACAGTTTAAGGCCACATATGGGGTATTTCCGTACTCGGGAGGCATTGTGTTACAATTTTTTTTGGGGGGGGGAGGGGGTTCACCTTTTACCCCTTATGAAAAGGAAAAGTTGGGGTCTATACCAGCCTGTTAGTGTAAAAAAAATTAAAATGTTTACACTAACATGCTGGTGTTGCCCCATACTTTTTATTTTCAAAAGCGGTAAAAAGGAAAAAAAAGACCCCAAAATTTGTAACACAATTTCTCCTGAGCACGGAAGTACCCCATATGTGGGCATAAAATTCTCTGAGGATGCACAGCAGGGCTCAGGAGTGAGAGCGCACCATGTACATTTGAGGCCTAAATTGGTGATTTGCACAGGGGTGGCTAATTTTACAGCGGTTCTGACATAAACAAAAAAATAAATACCCACATGTGACCCCATTTTGGATACTACACCCCTCACGGAATTTAAGAAGGAGTATAGTGAGCCTTAACACCCCACAGGTGTTTGAAGAATTTTCATTAAAGTTGGATGGGAAAATGAAAAAAAAACTAAATTTTTTTCACTAAAATGCTGGTGTTACCCCTAATTTTTCATTTTCACAAGGGAAAATAGAAAAAAAAAAATCAAAATTTGTAACCCCATTTCTTCTGAGTAAGAACATACCCCATATCTGGATGTAAAGTGCTCTGCGGGTGCACTACAATGCTCAGAAGAGAGGGAGCGCCATTAGGCGTTTGAAGATAAATTTTGTCAGGAATTGAAGGAATTTTATTGTAATTTTTCATTTGCACAGCCCACCTTTCCAAAGACCTGTCAAACGCCAGTGGGGTGTAAATACTCACTGCAACCCCTTAGTAAATTCTGTGAGGGGTGTAGTTTCCAAAATAGGGTGACATGTGGGGGTCCACTGTTCTGGCACCACGGGTGGGCTTTGTAAACGCACATGGCCCCTAACCTCCACTGCAAACAAATTCTCTCTCCAAAAGCACAATGGCGCTCCTTCTCTTCTGAGCATTGTAGTGCACCAGCAGAGCATTTGACGTCCACACATGGGGTATTTCCATATCAGAAGAAATGGAGTTACAAATTTTGGGGGTTATTTTCTCCTATTTCCCCTTGCAAAAATGTAACATTTGGGGAAAAAACAGCATTTTTGTGAAAAAAAAATGTTTTCATTTACAGATCAGACTTTAGCAAAACTTCGTCAAACACCTGTTAGGTGTTAAGGCTCACTGTACCCCTTGTTAAGTTCCTTGAGGGGTGGAGTTTCCAAAATAGTATGCCATGTGGTTTTTTTCGCGATTCTGGCACCATAGGGGCTTCCTAAATGCGACATTCCCCCCAAAAACCATTTCAGCTAAATTTGCTTTCCAAACGCCAAATGTGACTCCTTATCTACTGAGCATTCTAGTTCACCCGCAGAGCATTTTACGTCCTAACATGGGGTATTTCCATACTCAGAAGAGATGGGGTTACAAATTTTGTAAAAATTGTAAATTTGTGGAAAAGAACTGCACTTTAGTGAAAAATAATTTTTCTTCTTAATTTACACATCCGACTTTAACAAAGAGTCGTCAAACACCTGTGGAGTGTTAAGGCTCACTGGACCCTTTGTTACATGCCTTGAGGGGTGTAGTTTCCAAAATGGTATGCCCTGTGGGGGTTTTCTGCTGTTCTGGCACCATAGGGGCTTCCTAAATGCGACATGCCCCCCAAAAATCACTTCAGTAAAATTCACTCTCCAAAATCCCTTTGTTGCTCCTTCCCTTCTGAGTCCTCTACTGCGCCTGCCGAACACTTGACATACACATATGAGGTATTTCCTTGTAAAAATTCAAAAACTGGGTCGACAAGAACATGCGAGTGAAATGAAGATTTAGAATTTTCTCCTTCACATTGCTGCTATTCCTGTGAAACACCTAAAGGGTTAACACTAGTGATGAGCGGCATATGCCATTTTCGAATTCTCAATATTTCGCGAATATGAGGACGAATATTCGTCCCACATTCGTGAGATTCGAATATTTGTTATATTCGTGAAGTTTTTTAGAATTGCGAAATTTCGCTATTGCAAATGCGAATTTAATAGCGAAATTTCACTCGTCTGCGCATGCGCGCTATAACATCATGCGAGGGACGTTGCTAGGGACGTTGCTAAGCTCTGACAACTATGCTTGCAGAACTCATTGGCTCACAGGCATAACTAGAGCGGAATTTCCACGAATATTCGCATTGCATAAGCCTTTCGCCTCACAGTCTCATCCCTGGGTCTTTAATGAAATGATACAAGCATTGCATTTATCAGTCAAAGGAGATCCCTACTATGTGCTCAGTTTTTAAAACAGTTTGAAAAAAAGACGAATATTTGTAATAGCGAATTTTAATTGCGAAATTCGTAATATTCGCGAATTCGCGAATATACGATATTCGTGAGCAACACTAGTTAACACACTTACTGAATGTCATTTTGAATACTTTGAGGGGTGCAGATTTTATAATGCGGTCATTTGTGGGGTATTTCTAATATAAAGGCCCTTCAAATCCACTTCAAAACTGAACTGGTCCCTGAAAAATTCCAATTTTGAATTTTTTTTGAAAAATTGGAAAATTGCTGCTGAACTTTGAAGCCCTCTGATGTCTTCCATAAGTAAAAACATGTCAACTTTATGATGCAAACATAAAGTAGACATATTGTATATGTTAATCAATATATAATTGATTTGATATGTCTATTTTCCTTACAAGCAGAGAGCTTCGAAGTTAGAAAAATGCTAAATGTAAAAATTTTTCATCAAGTTTTGGAATTTATCACCAAGAAATGATGCAAGTATCGACAAAAATTTACCACTAACATGAAGTAGAATATGTCACGAAAAAACTATCTCGGAATGAGAATGAAAGGTTAAAAGCATCCCAGAGTTATTAGTGCTTAAAGCGACAGTGGTCAGATGTGCAAAAAAGGAGAACTCCAGAATACAAAAATTGTCCCCCATACTGCCGGCAGTAAAAAAAAAAAAATAGATACATACCTTCCTTCACTCCCCGGTGCCTCCGGTAACCGGCTCCGGTCTCCGCCGCGATTCTCTTCCTGGTTGACGGTGGTCGGCGAGCCATACTGCACTCAGCCAATCACCAGCCTCAGCGAAGTCCTGACTCGGCCGGCGATAGGCTCACACTACGTAGTCTCGCCGACCACCGGTAACCAGTAAGAGGATCGTAGCGGTTACCAGAGCCGGTTACCAGAGGCCCCGGGGGAGCGAAGGAAGGTATGTACAGTATCTATTTTTTTACTACCAGCAGTATGGAGGATAATTTTTGTATTCTGGAGTTCTCCTTTAACCCCTTAAGGACCCGGGGTTTTTCCGTCTTTGCGCTTTCGTTTTTTCCTCCTTACCTTTAAAAATTCATAAATCTTTCAATTTTGCACCTAAAAATCCATATGATGGCTTAAATTTTGCACCACCAATTCTACTGTGTAATGACACCAGTCATTTTACCCAAAAATCTACGGCAAAATGGAAAAAATCATTGTGAGCAAAAAAATTTAAAAAAAAACAACGAAAACACCATTTTATAAATTTTGGGGGTTTCTGTTTCTACACCGTACATTTTTCGGTAAAAATGACACCTTCGCTTTATTCTCTAGGTCCATACGATTAAAATGATACCCTGCTTTTATAGGTTTGATTTTGTCGTACTTCTGAAAAAAATCATAACTACATGCAGGAAAATTTATATGTTTAAAATTGTCATCTTCTGACCCGTATTACTTTTTTAGTTTTCTGCATATGGGGTGGAATGAGGGCTAATTTTTTGTGCCGTGATCTGAAGTTTTTAGCGGTACCATTTTTGTATTGATATGACATGTTGATCGCTGTTTATTCATTTTTTCATGATATAAAAAGTGACCAAAAATACGCCATCTTGGACTTTGGAATTTTTTTGCGCGTACGCCATTGACCGTGCGGTTTAATTAATTATATATTTTTATAATTCGGACATTTCCACACGCAGTGATATCACATATGTTTATTTTTATTTACACAGGTTTTTTTTTTTTTTTATGGAAAAAGGGGGGTGATTCAAACTTTTATTAGGGAAGGGGTTAAATGATCTTTATTCACTTTTTCCCCCCTTTTTTATTGCAATGTTATAGCTCCCATAGGGGGCTATAACACTGCACACACTGATTTTACATTGTTCATTGGTTTCTCATAGGAAACCATTGATCAATGATTCTGCCGCTTGACTGCTCATGCCTGGATCTCAGGCACTGAGCAGTCATTTGGCGATTGGACACCAGAAGGCAAGGCAAGAGACCTTCCTGCTGGGTCACAGCTGTTCGGGATGCCGCGGCGATCCCGAACAGCCCCCTGAGCTAGCTGGCGACGTTTTAGTTTCACTTTAGACGTGGCATTCAACTTTGAACGCCGCGTCAAAAGGATTAATAGCGTGCGGCACCGCGATCAGTGCTGCGCGCTATTAGCCACGAGTCCCGGCCATTGTTAGAGGCCAGGCCCGACCTGCTATGATGCGTTATAGAACGGGAGCCGACTTAGGACGTACCGGTACGTCCTTGGTCCTTAACAGGTTAAGGTGAAAATGGGCTGGGTCCTTAACCTCTTAAGGACTCATGACGTATACGTACGGCATGAGTCTGCTCCCAATCTATAACGCGGGGCCACATAGCGGGTCGGGCCCGGCCGTTGGCTAATAGTGCACGGCATTGATCGCGGTTCCGCGCGCTATTAACTTTTTAGACGTGGCGTGCAAAGTTGAACACCGTGTCTAAAGTGAAAGTGAAACCATGCCGGTTAGCTCAGGGAGCTGTTCGGGATTGCCGCAGCGAAATCGTGGCATCCCGAACAGCTAACATGACAGCCGGAGGATCCCTACCTGCCTCCTCGCTGTCCGATCGCCGAATGACTGCTCAGTGCCTGAGATCCAGGCATGAGCAGTCAAGTGGCAGAATCATCAATCAGTGGTTTATTATGAGAAGCCACTGATCAATGTAAAAGATCAGTGTGTGCAGTGTTATAGCCCCCTATGGGAGCTATAAAGCTAGGACTCCACTGAGATTTTTGCCCTGCGATTATTGTGGCATAAAAACGCCAGAAAAAACGCCAGAAAAACTGCCACAGTTTTTCCCTGCATTTTGGCATTTTTCCTTGCCACTTTTGCTTTTTGTTTTCAAAATAGTTGGGTACCAAAAAAAAAAAAAAAAAAAAAAAAGGGGCGGAAGGGATGAAAAATATGTATTTAACTAAATGTTTATTTTTTATATCAAAATTTTAATACATTTTTTTATAAAGTGTGTGTATGTTTAACTTTTTTTTCTCTTTTTCTTCACATTTTTTATGTAGTACTACTACTCCCAGCATGGAACAAGACTGTTCCATGATGGTAGTAGTAGTACTTGTACTATAGACATATCACCCCGGGTGTCAGTCTGATACCCGATGCGATCGTCCATAATATAGCAGTGATGTGGCTCTATACAGCGCTCACATCTCTGCTCTATTCACATCACTGGCCATTCATATTTCCCACCAAGAGCTGTGATTGGCCGGATGGTTTCAAATTTTTTTACATTTTTACAAGGGGTTATAGGAGAAAATGTCCCCCAAAATGTGTAACCCCATCTCTTCTGAGTATGGAAATACCCAATGTGTGGACGTCAAGTGCACTGCGGGTGCACTACAATGCGCAGAAGAGAAGTCACATTTGGCTTTTGGAAAGAAAATTTTGCGGAAATGTTTTTTAGGGGCATGTCACATTTAGGAAGCCCCTATGGTGCCAGAACAGCAAAAGAAAAAAAACAAAAAAAAAAAAACACATGGCATACTATTTTGGAAACTACTCCCCTCAAGCAACGTAACAAGGGGTACAGTGAGCCTTAACACCCCACAAGTGCTTGACAAGTTTCCGCTAAAGTTGGACATGATAATGAAAAATTAGTTTTTCACTAAAATGCTGGTTTAACCCCAAATTTTCAATTTTCACAAGGGGTAATTGGAGAAAAAGCCTCCCAAAATTTGTAACCCCATTTCTTCTGAGTATGGATATAGCCCATATATGGATGTAAAGTGTTCTGCGGGCGAACTACAGTGCTCAGAAAAGAAGGAGCGCCATTGAGCTTTCGGTGAGAGAATTTTGTTTGAATACAAGTGGGAGGCCATGTGCGTTTACAAAGCCCTCGTGGTGCCAGAACAGTGTGTCCCACATGTGACCCCATTTTGTAAACTACACCCCTCACAGAATTTAATAAGTGGTGCAGTGAACATTTACACCCCACTGGCGTTTGACAGATCTTTGGAACAGTGGGCTGTGCAAATGAAATATAACATTTTTCATTTTCACGGACCACTATTCCAAAAATCTGTCATACACCTGTGGGGTGTAAATGCTCACTGTACCCCTTATTACATTACCTGAGGGGTGTAGTTTCCAAAATGAGGTCACATGTGGGGGGGGGGGGTCCACTGTTCTAGCACTATGGGGGCTTTGTAAACACACATGGCCTTCAATTTCGGACACATTCTCTCTCCAGAAGCCCAATGGCGCTCCTTCTCTTCTGAGCATTGCAGTTCGCCCGCAGAGCAATTTACATCCACATATGGGGTATGTTCTTACTCAATGGAAATAGGGTTACAAATTTTGGGGGGCTTTTTTCCTATTCTCCCCTGTGAAAATAAAAAATGTAGGGTAACACAAGCATTTTAGTGAAAAAAAAATTTTTTTCTTCATTTTCACATCCAACTTTAACGGAAATTTGTCAAACACCTGTGGGGTGTTAAGGCTCACTATACCAATTGTTACATTCCGTGAGGGGTGTCATTTCCAAAATGGGGTCACATGTGGGTATTTATTGTTTTGCATTTATGTCAGAACCGCTGTAAAATCAGGAACCCCTGTGCAAATCACCAATTTAGACCTCAAATGTACATAGCGCTCTCACTCCTGAGCCATGTTGTTCGCCCGCAGAGCACTTTACGCCCACATATGGGGTAGTTCTGTACTTAGGAGAAATTGTGTTACAAATTTTGGGGGTCTTTTTTTCCTTTTACTGCTTGTGAAAATTAAAAGTATGGGGCAACACCAGCATGTTAGTGTAAAAAAATGTTTTTTTTTACACTAACATGCTGGTGTAGACCCCAACTTTACCTTTTCATAAGGCGTAAAAGGAGAAAAAGCCCCCAAAATTTGTTATGCAATTTCTCCCGAGTACGGACATACCCCATATGTGGCCCTAAACTGTTTCCTTGAAATACGACAGGGCTCCAAAGCGAGAGAGCGCCATGCGCATTTGAGGACTAAATTGGGGATTTGAATCCGCCACAAAAATACAGTGTTTCCCAAACAGGGTGTCTCCAGCTGTTGCAAAGCCTAGAGTTGCTAGGAAAGTGATGACTACCCACCCTGATGCAGGGGGTCTTGGTATGCCTCACGTCGAAGATTACTACCATGCATGCATCCTAGACCAACTCCATCACTGGTGGTCCAACAGTAGTCACAAGTTGTGGGTTGGTATTGAGCAATCTTCATCCCACCCGATCTCTCTTAGATCCCGGTTACTCATTGCCTCTTGTAATGGTTCTTTCCCTAACTCTACCCACCTATCTTCTGTTAATGTGTCTGATAAAATATGGACCCAGTTTCTGAAACAAAGCACCCGAAAAAGGAAAGTCCCTATGAGTGAAATACCGATAGACTTACACACTACCTCCCGGATTTACCCTTGGGCCCCTGGCTGCAGAGGGTATGAGAACCCTGGGTGACCTGGTAGACGACAGGGCCTCCGTCCATTTTCCGTTTCTTAGGGAAAAATACGGACTCCCGCATTCAGACTTCTACAAAGGACTCCAAGTCTGGAGTCTGTTGACACGTGAGTTTACTGACAGCATTCTAGTCCCTCCTCGTACACTAGCCTTTTTTCAAAACTCGATGATACGTAAGAGGGGCATTACACTGTTCTACGACCAGTTGGGAGACCGACTAGACTTCTCAAAATTGCCATTTATGGACAAGTGGGAAAACGATCTAGGGGAGACATTCTCTGAGGAACAATGGAAACAGGCCTTGACATATTCCTGCAAATTGTTGCGCTCTATCCTTAAGTCTATTTACAGGTGGTATTTTACCCCCTCGAGACTCCACCTTATGAACCCGGAATTCCCGGACCTCTGTTGGAGGCATTGCGGACAGAAGGGAACCCTTTTGCACACACTATGGAGATGTCCTCTGCTCCGTTCCTTGTGGAACGGGGTTCAGTTGCTCTTAAGACACTTGCTGGGCAAGGATTTTGCGCTCCACCCTAGTTTGGCTTTATTGTTTTTGAATTTGGATAGATTGCCTACGAATGCTCGCTCCCCGGTGGCTCACATTCGCATGTCAACCAAGCTTCTTATCACCAGAAGGTGGCACTCACCTGATGTTCCTTGCTTGTGTGGTAAGCCTTGGGGGGTGTATGGTAGTTGGGATGTTGTGGTAGATGAGGGGTTAATGTTAACCCTATAGTTCGTGACGCCAGGCTGAGGGCTAGTATGCTGAGATGATTCTCCGGCCTATCGCCACTCTTCCCAGTAACGATAGGTGCATGTATAAATGACTGAAGGTCCACAAGGTACTTGTACTTGAACAAACTTTACTGAAAGGCTTGTGGTACATGCAATGCACATAAACAGTCTCAGGAATACAGTCTCTATACAGTGCAATGACTGACAGTTGTTGCGGACCTTGACTTTAGATATAGTCTCTGAATCAGGGATTATTTGTTTAGATCCATCCGGATTTAGGGGATAGATAAGGTCCGGTGATCTTGCAGAGTGTTTGGGGAATTGATACACTCAGAAATTAGAAGGCATCGGCCGTCGCCGCAAGGCTCAGGCCTTAACTCACGGATCACAGCAGCGCAGATACTTCTTGCTTGATTGCGCAGGAGCAAGAGCGCGAGAACATGGCCGCCGCTCCCTTATATGGGCAGGGGCGTGGCTGTTTTTACTGGTCCAATAAACTGTTACTCACTGTTACAATGAGTGATGGGAGATAAACGTCATAGGGACCTCCAAATGTCCTGAAGCACAATACCATAGAGTTGACCTGATCACATGACCCGTGTTACGCCGAGCGCTCCGGGTCCCCGCTCCTCCCCGGAGCGCTCGCAACATCCTCGCTACTGCAGCGCCCCGGTCAGATCCACTGACCGGGTGCGCTGCGATACCGCCTCCAGCCGGGATGCGATTCGCGATGCGGGTGGCGCCCGCTCGCGATGCGCACCCCGGCTCCCGTACCTGACTCGCTCTCCGTCGGTCCTGTCCCGGCGCACGCGGCCCCGCTCCCTAGGGCGCGCGCGCGCCGGGTCTCTGCGATTTAAAGGGCCACTGCGCCCCTGATTGGCGCAGTTGTTCTAATTAGTGTGTTCACCTGTGCACTCCCTATGTATACCTCACTTCCCCTGCACTCCCTCGCCGGATCTTGTTGCCATCGTGCCAGTGAAAGCGTTTCCTTGTGTGTTCCTAGCCTGTGTTCCAGACCTCCTGCCATTGCCCCTGACTACGATCCTTGCTGCCTGCCCCGACCTTCTGCTACGTCCGACCTTGCTCTTGTCTACTCCCTTGTACCGCGCCTATCTTCAGCAGTCAGAGAGGTTGAGCCGTTGCTAGTGGATACGACCTGGTTACTACCGCCGCTGCAAGACCATCCCGCTTTGCGGCGGGCTCTGGTGAATACCAGTAGTAACTTAGAACCGGTCCACTAGCACGGTCCACGCCAATCCCTCTCTGGCACAGAGGATCCACCTCCTGCCAGCCGAATCGTGACAGTAGATCCGGCCATGGATCCCGCTGAAGTTCCACTGCCAGTTGTCGCCGACCTCACCACGGTGGTCGCCCAGCAGTCACAACAGATAGCGCAACAAGGCCATCAGCTGTCTCAACTGACCGTGATGCTACAGCAGCTACTACCACAGCTTCAGCAATCATCTCCTCCGCCAGCTCCTGCACCTCCTCTGCAGCGAGTGGCCGCTTCCGGCCTACGACTATCCTTGCCGGATAAATTTGATGGGGACTCTAAGTTTTGCCGTGGCTTTCTTTCACAATGTTCCCTGCACTTGGAGATGATGTCGGACCAGTTTCCTACTGAAAGGTCTAAGGTGGCTTTCGTAGTCAGCCTTCTGTCTGGGAAAGCTCTGTCATGGGCCACACCGCTCTGGGACCGCAATGACCCCGTCACTGCCTCTGTACACTCCTTCTTGTCGGAAATTCGAAGTGTCTTTGAGGAACCTGCCCGAGCCTCTTCTGCTGAGACTGCCCTGCTGAACCTGGTCCAGGGTAATTCTTCCGTTGGCGAGTACGCCATACAATTCCGTACTCTTGCTTCCGAACTATCCTGGAAGAATGAGGCCCTCTGCGCGACCTTTAAAAAAGGCCTATCCAGCAACATTAAAGATGTTCTGGCCGCACGAGAAATTCCTGCTAACCTGCATGAACTCATTCATCTAGCCACTCGCATTGACATGCGTTTTTCCGAAAGGCGTCAGGAGCTCCGCCAGGATATGGACTTTGTTCGCACGAGGCGTTTTTTCTCCCCGGCTCCTCTCTCCTCTGGTCCTCTGCAATCCGTTCCTGTGCCTCCCGCCGTGGAGGCTATGCAAGTTGACCGGTCTCGCTTGACACCTCAAGAGAGGACACGACGCCGCATGGAGAATCTTTGCCTGTACTGTGCCGGTACCGAACACTTCCTGAAGGATTGTCCTATCCGTCCTCCCCGCCTGGAAAGACGTACGCTGACTCCGCACAAAGGTGAGACAGTTCTTGATGTCAACTCTGCGTCTCCACGCCTTACTGTGCCTGTGCGGATATCTGCCTCTACCTTCTCCTTCTCTACTATGGCCTTCTTGGATTCCGGATCTGCAGGAAATTTTATTTTGGCCTCTCTCATCAACAGGTTCAACATCCCGGTGACCAGTCTCGCCAGACCCCTCTACATCAATTGTGTTAACAATGAAAGATTGGACTGTACCGTACGTTACCGCACGGAGCCCCTCCTAATGTGCATCGGACCTCATCACGAAAAAATTGAGTTTTTGGTCCTCTCCAATTGCACTTCTGAAATTCTCCTTGGACTACCATGGCTTCAACGCCATTCCCCAACCCTTGATTGGTCCACAGGAGAGATCAAGAGCTGGGGTACTTCTTGTTTCAAGGACTGTCTTAAACCGGTTCCCAGTACTCCCTGCCGTGACCCTGTGGTTCCCCCTGTAACCGGTCTCCCTAAGGCTTATATGGACTATGCTGACGTATTTTGCAAAAAACAAGCTGAGACTTTACCTCCTCACAGGCCTTATGACTGTCCTATTGACCTCCTCCCGGGTACTACTCCACCCCGGGGCAGAATTTATCCTCTGTCCGCCCCAGAGACTCTTGCTATGTCTGAATACATCCAGGAAAATTTAAAAAAGGGGTTTATCCGCAAATCCTCCTCTCCTGCCGGAGCTGGATTTTTCTTTGTGTCCAAAAAGGATGGCTCCCTACGTCCTTGCATTGACTACCGCGGACTTAATAAAATCACGGTAAAGAACCGCTACCCCCTACCTCTTATCTCAGAACTCTTTGATCGCCTTCAAGGTGCCCACATCTTTACCAAACTGGACTTAAGAGGTGCTTATAATCTCATCCGCATCAGGGAGGGGGACGAATGGAAAACTGCATTTAACACTAGAGATGGACACTTTGAGTATCTGGTCATGCCCTTTGGCCTGTGCAACGCCCCTGCCGTCTTCCAAGACTTTGTTAATGAAATTTTTCGTGATCTCTTATATTCCTGTGTTGTTGTGTATCTGGACGATATTCTGATTTTTTCTGCCAACTTAGAAGAACACCGCCAGCATGTCCGCATGGTTCTTCAGAGACTTCGAGACAATCAACTTTATGCCAAAATGGAGAAATGTCTGTTTGAATGTCAATCTCTTCCTTTCCTAGGATACTTGGTCTCTGGCCAGGGACTACAAATGGACCCAGATAAACTCTCTGCCGTCTTAGATTGGCCACGCCCCTCCGGACTCCGTGCTATCCAACGTTTTTTGGGGTTCGCCAATTATTACAGACAATTTATTCCACATTTTTCCACTATTGTGGCTCCTATCGTGGCTTTAACCAAGAAGAATGCCAATCCTAAGTCCTGGCCTCCTCAAGCGGAAGACGCATTTAAACGGCTCAAGTCTGCCTTTTCTTCTGCTCCCGTGCTCTCCAGACCTGACCCATCTAAACCCTTCCTATTGGAGGTTGATGCCTCCTCAGTGGGAGCTGGAGCGGTCCTTCTACAAAAAAATTCTTCCGGGCATGCTGTTACTTGTGGGTTTTTTTCTAGGACCTTCTCTCCGGCGGAGAGGAACTACTCCATCGGGGATCGAGAGCTACTGGCCATTAAATTAGCACTTGAGGAATGGAGGCATCTGCTGGAGGGATCAAAATTTCCAGTTATCATTTACACCGATCACAAGAATCTCTCCTATCTCCAGTCTGCCCAACGGCTGAATCCTCGCCAGGCCAGGTGGTCTCTGTTCTTTGCCCGTTTTAATTTTGAAATTCATTTTCGCCCTGCCGACAAGAACATTAGGGCCGATGCTCTCTCTCGTTCCTCGGATGCCTCGGAAGTAGAGCTCTCTCCGCAACACATCATTCCTCCTGACTGCCTGATCTCCTCTTCTCCAGCCTCCATCAGGCAAACTCCTCCAGGGAAGACCTTCGTTTCTCCACGCCAACGCCTCGGAATCCTCAAATGGGGTCACTCCTCTCACCTCGCTGGCCATGCGGGCATCAAAAAGTCCTTGCAACTCATCTCTCGTTTCTATTGGTGGCCGACTCTGGAGACGGATGTTGTTGATTTTGTGCGGGCCTGCACTGTCTGTGCCCGGGATAAGACTCCTCGCCAGAAGCCTGCTGGTCTCCTTCATCCTCTGCCTGTCCCCGAACAGCCTTGGTCTCTGATTGGTATGGACTTTATTACAGACTTACCCCCATCCCGTGGCAACACTGTTGTTTGGGTGGTCGTTGATCGATTTTCCAAGATGGCACATTTTATTCCTCTTCCTGGTCTTCCTTCAGCGCCTCAGTTGGCAAAACAATTTTTTGTACACATTTTTCGTCTTCACGGGTTGCCCACGCAGATCGTCTCGGATAGAGGCGTCCAATTCGTGTCAAAATTCTGGAGGGCTCTCTGTAAACAACTCAAGATTAAATTAAACTTCTCTTCTGCTTATCATCCTCAATCCAATGGGCAAGTAGAAAGAATTAACCAGGTCCTGGGTGACTATTTACGGCATTTTGTTTCCTCCCGCCAGGATGACTGGGCAGATCTTCTACCATGGGCCGAAATCTCGTACAACTTCAGAGTCTCTGAATCTTCTTCCAAATCCCCATTTTTCGTGGTGTACGGCCGTCACCCTCTTCCCCCCCTCCCTACTCCCTTGCCCTCTGGTTTGCCCGCTGTGGATGAAGTAACTCGTGATCTTTCCACCATATGGAAAGAGACCCAAAATTCTCTCTTACAGGCTTCATCTCGCATGAAAAAGTTTGCCGATAAGAAAAGAAGAGCTCCCCCCATTTTTTCTCCCGGAGACAAGGTATGGCTCTCCGCTAAATATGTCCGCTTCCGTGTCCCCAGCTACAAATTGGGACCACGCTATCTTGATCCTTTCAAAGTCTTGTGCCAAATTAATCCTGTCTCTTACAAACTTCTTCTTCCTCCTTCTCTTCGTATTCCTAATGCCTTTTATGTCTCTCTTCCTAAACCACTCATCATCAACCGTTTCTCTCCCAAATTAGTTTCTCCCACTCCTGTTTCCGGTTCTTCTGACATCTTCTCCGTAAAGGAGATACTGGCCTCCAAGAAGGTCAGAGGGAAAACTTTTTTTTTGGTTGATTGGGAGGGCTGTGGTCCTGAAGAGAGATCCTGGGAACCTGAGGAAAATATCCTAGACAAAAGTCTGGTCCTCAGGTTCTCAGGCTCCAAGAAGAGGGGGAGACCCAAGGGGGGGGGGGGTACTGTTACGCCGAGCGCTCCGGGTCTCCGCTCCTCCCCGGAGCGCTCGCAACATCCTCGCTACTGCAGCGCCCCGGTCAGATCCACTGACCGGGTGCGCTGCGATACCGCCTCCAGCCGGGATGCGATTCGCGATGCGGGTGGCGCCCGCTCGCGATGCGCACCCCAGCTCCCGTACCTGACTCGCTCTCCGTCGGTCCTGTCCCGGCGCGCGCGGCCCCGCTCCCTAGGGCGCGCGCGCGCCGGGTCTCTGCGATTTAAAGGGCCACTGCGCCCCTGATTGGCGCAGTTGTTCTAATTAGTGTGTTCACCTGTGCACTCCCTATGTATACCTCACTTCCCCTGCACTCCCTCGCCGGATCTTGTTGCCATCGTGCCAGTGAAAGCGTTTCCGTGTGTGTTCCTAGCCTGTGTTCCAGACCTCCTGCCGTTGCCCCTGACTACGATCCTTGCTGCCTGCCCCGACCTTCTGCTATGTCCGACCTTGCTCTTGTCTACTCCCTTGTACCGCGCCTATCTTCAGCAGTCAGAGAGGTTGAGCCGTTGCTAGTGGATACGACCTGGTTACTACCGCCGCTGCAAGACCATCCCGCTTTGCGGCGGGCTCTGGTGAATACCAGTAGTAACTTAGAACCGGTCCACTAGCACGGTCCACGCCAATCCCTCTCTGGCACAGAGGATCCACCTCCTGCCAGCCGAATCGTGACAACCCGCAGGTCCTGCTACGCTATGGATAGGTAATTAACTAGCTATTTACATTTACACAATCCTACACATACAAATCCTAAATGGCTACAGGATAACTACTATAGGGATGAGAGGTGACTAGGGGTGAATAAGACAATAGGGACCCCGGCGTCCTAGGGACTCTGGCTAAGGGGACCTATATACACAGGTACTGGATAGGATACGGTACCAGGACACCACACTTGCTGGAACTAGTCAATATGGTTAACCTATCGTGTGCTTTTTTGTTGTTGCTGTAACCTATCGTGTGGCTATGAGAGATCATATGCGTTAGCTCACTCCCAGATTGTGCATTTCCACAAACGATGGCAGAAATGGCTCTCTAGCAAACATTGTCCTCGAGTGAACCTAACTTGATCGCTATATTCATGATTCTTTTCCCTTTCCCTTCTCTCTTTCTACTTCCTGTCTGTTATCTCTACTCCTAACCCCCTCACCCCCTCTGTACCCCAATGCTGAATCTTAGGAGAGTTCAGCTTCTCTCCTGATAGTAGCTGGTTCTTATTTGATAGTTGATTCTGGGATTACTGTTTCTGATATGGGCGTTGCTTTCAGGGACGTGCACACATAGGAGTGAAAGGGGGCTGGAGCCCCTGCCCTTTTCCTCACCTGCCCCTCTAGTGCCCTCACAAAAGGAGCTGCAGACTCAGGGTGACAGGTGAAGTAAAAAGGATCCATTGCTGGGGAGATTTGTATGTGGTTTAATGGAGGGTGCTGTGCGGAGGGCACCACTTACCCTGTCATTATCTGCCATTTCTCTGCTTCTCTCCACACGGAGGAGACATGAGCAGAGGAGGCAGAGAGAAGCCCCGCCCACAGAATGTCCGGCCACAAACTTCAGTCTATGCAGCCCTTACTGTAAGTAACTGTAAATATATGTGAGTGATTGTATGTCAGTGTGTGTGTATGTATATATGTGTGTGTATGTATATATGTGTGTGTGTGTGTATCTCTATGTATGTGCCTGTGCAGAGAGGGATGGCTGGGGCCTTAGTGTAAGTGACTGTGTATATATGTGAGTGATTGTATGTCAGTGTGTGTGTATGTATATATGTGTGTCTATCTCTATGTATGTGCCTATATATGTGAGCAAGTGAATCTATGTATGTGTGTTTGTGTGTGTGTGTGAGTGTGTATATATATAAGCAAGTGAATCTATGTATGTATGTATGTATGTATCTGTGTGTGGTGGTTAGCCTGTATAGGCTAATCTAATTTATGGGAGGAGTCTGGAGGCGTATTTATACTTACTCCCAGGGTCAGGGGAAGATTCGACTGCTCCGGTTCCCTCTGGTTCCTGGACGAGTCTGCGTTTCCGGTCAGCTGATTCGCTTCTTCCGGCGGCGGTCAGGTAGGAGCGCAGTCTATCTGCGCCATGGTTTCCTTTTCCCCCTCTCCTCACCCCGTACGTCGTGTGGCTGGCTGGGGCCGGGACTCTCAGCACCACCACGGACCTCGTTACTATACGGGGGAGGAGAGGATGTCGGAGCCGGCAGCTCGGTTAGCAGACGGGAGCGTCCTGCACAAGGTCTGTTGCTTGGCAACCACAAGCTCGGCCGCACGACACACAGGGCCCCACGTGGCACAATTTGGTAGTGTAACTCATTGAGGAGCATCTGGCAGGGTCACCCAGGGATCCAAATTTGTGTGTGTGTGTGTGTGGGGGGGGGGGGGAGGGGTCCAGTGAGGTTAGATGGTTGCAGAGGCAGCATTATTGTCAGGGGGCATGCTGCCACTGCTTATCTTGGGGCACCCTCTTGTCATCCGGGGAATTCTCAGAAACTGGAGGGGTCATGGCAGCCAGTTATTAAAGAAGTATCCATATATTTACTATCATTTTGCTCTGGATCAGGTTGTAAGTTATATATATGGTTGCTGGTATGTACATTCTTCCCTCTCTTCCTCCTGCAGGTCCTTATCTCCTCCCTTTACGTCTGGGGGTCATTATTCTTACCCACAATTCCATCCATTATGTATGTATTTGTTCAAGTATATGCTTCAGGTTATGTTTGCTTGAGGTTATGTTTGCTTTATTTTCTGTGTTATATCAATTTGGTGTCCACTACCTTCATGTCATTTCAGCGGGAATTACGTAGTATTTATTACCCATTATCCTTTGCGATACTACTTCCTCTTGTCAGTTGAGTACGTATTTATTTTATTCAGGGGATTTTGGTTCTGGTTCATTACGCTTTGTGATTCATGGTTTTCCTCAGACAGATTATCTTCTGGTTCCATCTCGCCACCTTCCGTTCTGAATCAGGTATTTTTTCTGGGAGCTTATAGGATGGTTGTGGTTCACCTCGTGTTGGGTTTAGTTCTTCAGGGTGATTCCTCATTTCCATATATCACCCCGGTGGTGTCAAATTCTCCTACCGTTCTCTGAGAGGTTGGTTTGCCGGGTCAAACCTCGATGCCTCATGTTATTTGGGTAGTATATACTAAGGCTAGTGGGTGGGACTAGGGGGAGGAGCCAGTAGAGGTGGGTTGCCCTCGTCAATCCTCGTGCCTCGTACTCTGGCTTAGCTAGTTCACTTGTCTTGTCTGGGCACCCTCTAGAGGCAGATTGCTTGTCAATCCTCGCGCCTCACGTTTGTCTCTTACGTCCTCTTTTGTAGACAGGTAGGCTTATGGGTGTTATTGTTTTTCAGAAGATGTCTGTGTGCTCAGAAACCATGGAAGGAACTGCTGTGCCTCCTTCACCAGCTAGATCTTCTTCGCAAGGGAGTGCCATGTCCCTCAGGACTTGGACAGTCCCAAAAATTATTGCGGAGCTTCGCTGCAAAGGGATCCCATTCCCAGCCACGGCTAGGAAGGCAGAACTTTACAGGATCCTGTGCTCACATAGCACCCCGGAGGCCGGTGAACAGTCAGATAGGGATACTGTGACTTTGGCTCAAATTCATACTATCCTTGGCACCTTAACCACTTCCATGCGTGATATGCAAAACAGAATGGCCAACCTCGAGGCAAGATCCAGCCCAGGCACTACCACGGTGATCGCAGGATCATCAGGTTCTACCGGGCCTGGTGAGACCTCTCAGGTGGCAAGCACGTCAAGCGTGGCAGTCTCAGTAGGGGCAGTCCCAGCCCCGGCCCCTGAGTCGCAAGCTGTATCCTCAGTCCCCGTGGTCCCAGCCTTAGTGGCCCCCTCAAGCTACATGCCAGGTATGTTCTCTCCTTTAGTCAGCCTGAGCCCAACACACTTTATTCCAGAAGCTATCAGGAGAGATATCTTGGATGGGAGAGATGTAAATTTGGCATCTCTCCTGATTGCTTCGCAGGATATTCTCGACAACAAAACATTTGCTTGCGGGGAGGTTTCAGTCACAGTGAAAGCCAGGGACCCCAGGCTGAGCAGG
Source organism: Hyla sarda (assembly GCF_029499605.1). Lineage (NCBI taxonomy): Eukaryota > Metazoa > Chordata > Amphibia > Anura > Hylidae > Hyla > Hyla sarda. The sequence continues at coordinate 486,346,654 of NC_079190.1, read as the reverse complement.
AAGCTGAACATTCCGGAATTTGTTCTAGCCTTCGGGCTGTTCAGGGATGTTCTGTGCTCTGCTCATCCTGGCAGGAGAGACAAGCTAGATCAATATCTCCACAAGCTGGTCGACCTTGGTTATAAGTATGGTGGTTTTTCTTTTTATGATTATCACCGTTCTTTTTCTGCCAAGGCAGCGGCTACTCTTTCACAGTTCAAGCAGGGCACCAATTGGGCAATCTTAGACACTGAATTGTTTTGTAGACATTTTGCGGGGCTCAGGGCGCCGCTGTGCGGGGTATGCCAATCTTCTACCCACACCACCAATTGGTGTTCTGCTTCCACTGAGGGCGCATCCGCTTCTGAAGGAGCGGCAGTCAGGGGCCAAGCAGGTCCTACGGTCGATAAATTGGGTAGGCCAGTTCACTATCTTGGGAACGCCCAGATATGCAATAATTTCAATCTATCAGCCTGCCGCTTCAGTCAGTGTAGGCTCTTGCACATCTGCTCCATCTGCCATAGGGCCCATCCAAAAAGTCAGTGTCCTAAAAGATCCGGGGCGGACGCATGACTAAGCGGGGTTAATCACCAAGTGCTACGATCCTACTTAGGTGATCATCCGTCTCCAGGCTTTGTTGACTTCCTTTGCGAAGGTTTTCGGCATGGCTTTGACACGGGCATGATTTGTGTACCTCATGACACGTATGAGTGCAGGAACCTGCAGTCTGCAGAAAATCATCCAGTGATAGTGACAGAGCTTCTCAACCAAGAGGTTCTTAAAAAAATTTGTGATCGGCCCTTTTGATAGAACGCCATTCAGTCAATGGAGGATTAATCAGATAGGAGTTGCGTGCGGAAAATTTTCAAATAAATACCGATTAATATATGACTTGTCGGCACCTCATTCTTGCAGCTCACCTAGCGTTAATTCCCTCATACCATCGGAGGAAGTCACATTAAAGTACACATCAGTTGACGCGGCTATACAGAGAATTTTACAGTTAGGGACTGGCACATGGCTGTCTAAAGCCGACATTTCTGACGCTTTTAAGCTACTGCCAATACGACCTGACCTCTGGCCTTGGCACGGCATTAAATGGAACGGTCTATATTACTTTGCGACTCGTTTGACCTTCGGGGCCAAAAGCAGCCCGTGGTTGTTCGACTCATTCGCCTCAGCCCTCGAATGGATCCTCATTAACCACTGGTCATGTGAGTACGTGTTGCATTATCTAGACGATTTTCTGCTGTTGGAAGCCCCTGCCAGTGAGCCTAAGGATTTAAGAACTCTTCTTTCAGTGTTCCGGAACCTCAATGTTCCTGTGGCGGATAGGAAGGTTGAAGGGCCGTCAACCTCAATCACCTTTCTGGGCATCATCCTTGACACCATGAGGTTAGAGGCCAGACTGCCTCAAGACAAATTGGATAGAATTCGTTCAGTCCTTCATAGGTTCTCTCAGACCATGGTGACCAATCGTCAACAGCTCCAGAGTCTGTTGGGAATGCTAAATTTTGCCGTAAGAATCATTCCCCAAGGGCGAGCATTCGTCTCCAGACTGCTGGCCCTGTTGCCATCTGCCCCTGATCCTGACTCCCCAGTTATGCTTGATCAAGCGGCCCGGGCAGACCTAATCATGTGGGACAATTATTTGGCAAATTGGAACGGGGTTGCCATGTTCGTTCCAAAGGCCGACGAATTCTCTCCAATTGTTACATCTGATGCCGCAGCTTCAGGTGGATATGCAGCCATTTTCAAGTCCCACTGGTTGTGGGAAGCTTGGCCTCCAGAAACCCTCCAATGGCCAGAGTTCTCTACCACCTCAGCCCTGCTGGAAATAATACCCATAGTTGCGGCAGCACTAACCTGGGGTCATCTCTGGCGAGGTCAAACAGTCGTTTTCTTCACGGACAATACAGCTACTAGGGATATCATCTGTAAGGGTAGATCCAAGCTACTCAGTATTATGTCTTTCCTGAGGAAACTGACTCACACCGCTTTAATGGATAATTTTCACATTGAATGTGTGCATATCGAGGGAAAAAAGAATCTAGCAGCTGATGCCTTATCACGCTTTGACTTCCAGGCGTTCCGGCAACTCATGCCAGAAGCGGACCAGACGGCTACCACGCCACCTCCTTTCAACACTCTGACGCTGGATTGAATATTCTGCATGCAGGAGCAATTAATCTGATCAATCAGTCCCTCGCCAAGACCACGGCTAGATCTTACAGAACAGCCTGGAGGGCTTTCCTCAGTTTCCAGCAGTTACACCCTTCACCCTCACCTTTCAGCATACAGTATATCCTATCCTTCGTATACTTTTGCCACATTTCCAAAAAATTATCACATAATTCCATCCGTTTGTATTTGGCTGGGGTTCAGCATTTCCATTCACTTAGTCATCCCAGTTCCCCGTCTATTATCAGTTCTCATGCCATCAAAGCAGCCTTGAAGGGCATTCTGAAGTCTGAGAAGCCCAAACCTGCAGCTAGAGCACCACTGTCAGTAACTACCTTCCAGCAGATTAGCATTACTCTTGACAATAACCCATTTGGTCTGGGGGGAAGCCTTGTAATCAAGGCTGCAATGTATTTAAGCTTTTATGGGTTCCTCCGGCCAGGAGAATTTACACGAACCAATTATGGGTCAGATTTCCTCCTGATCAGACATCTGGTCCCCACCGACTCAGGATACTAGCTTTTGTTAGACCACACCAAAACCCAACAGATCACACAAGCCCGGGTAGAATATTTCCCCACTAATAACCCTTGGTGCCCGGTGAGAGTGCTACGTCTATTACTAGAATCCCTCCGGGGACAATCACCCGAGTCGCCTTTACTCCCGTTTCCGATTCTGGCACTTACTACCAAAGACTTTGTCAAACACATTAGAATCTTGGTGTGCAGTACGGGAATCAACCCAGAAACCATTACTGGTCATTCATTTAGGATAGGGGCGGCTTCATCGGCTTCCAGGCATGGTGTTCCTGCTCACATTATTAAAAGACTGGGGCGGTGGAATTCGCCTTGTTTCCAACTGTATGTCCCTAACCCACGAACTGAAATTGCCGGAGCTTTCAATGTATTGGCTAACGTGTAAAAATGCATTGTTACTTTCATTAAATTACTTTCCCTACAAGTTGGTGTTTTGCCCACTTCTTACTTCAGGCTTACCTATACGGCCGGACGGGCACACATCAGGCTTATGTTTGTTAGGGTAAGCCGCACACACTTCTTGGTAAGAATCCGACCATAAGTGGTGGTTAGCCTGTATAGGCTAATCTAATTTATGGGAGGAGTCTGGAGGCGTATTTATACTTACTCCCAGGGTCAGGGGAAGATCCGACTGCTCCGGTTCCCCCACCCTCCACTCCCTCTTTTTATTCAGTATACATAGATATTTTCTTAGGGGTAGCCCACTTCTTACTTCAGGCTTACCTATACGGCCGGACGGGCACACATCAGGCTTATGTTTGTTAGGGTAAGCCGTACACACTTCTTGGTAAGAATCCGACCATAATATATATATATATATATATATATATATATATATATATGAGCAAGTGAATCTATGTATATGTGTATTTATATGAGCAAGTGAATCTATGTATGTATGTATATGTGTGCATATATATATATATATATACATATATATATATATATATATATATATATATATATATATAATATGAGCAATTGAATCTATGTATGTGTGTGTTTATATCTGTAAGTGATTGTATGTGTGTACCTGTATGTATGATGTGCTTATTGGCTATATCTTTTAGTATATATTCCATGTTATATGTGTGTCTATGTATTTATGTTTCTTAATGTATATTTTTACCTGTATGTATGTGTCAAAGTGTCTCTATGTATGTGTGTATATTACCTATGTACTGTATGTGCCTTTATGTTATGTGCTTGTATTTATTGTATGAAGCACATTATTAGGGAATTATTGGAGGAATGTAAGCACAGTATATAGGGAATTTATGGAAGCACAGTATATATTTCATTATATTGGAACATTATATTTTTTATGTATGCTGACACTGTGTATAGATCCTTAGGGTGCGTTCACATGTGCCTATTTTTGCTGCAGATCTGCTGCAGATTTTGCTTCCCATTGACAATGGGAAGAGAAATCTGCTAAAGCAAATATGCACGTGTGAACGCACCCTTAGTGGTGGCACAGTATAGTTAAATAATAGTGGCACAGTATATAGTTCATTAATGGTGGCACAGTATATAGGTAATTAATAGATGAATGGTGGCACAGTATATAAGTAATTAACCCCTTAAGGACGCAGGACGTAAATGTACGTCCTGGTGAGGTGGTACTTAACGCACCAGGACGTACATTTACGTCCTAAGCATAACCGCGGGCATCGGAGCGATGCCCGTGTCATGCGCGGCTGATCCCGGCTGCTGATCGCAGTCAGGGACCCGCCGGCAATGGCCGACGCCCGCGATCTCGCGGGCGTCCGCCATTAACCCCTCAGGTGCCGGGATCAATACAGATCCCGGCATCTGCGGCAGTTCGCGATTAAAATGAACGATCGGATCGCCCGCAGCGCTGCTGCGGGGATCCGATCATTCATAACGCCGCACGGAGGTCCCCTCACCTTCCTCCGTGCGGCTCCCGGCGTCTCCTGCTCTGGTCTGTGATCGAGCAGACCAGAGCAGGAGATGACCGATAATACTGATCTGTTCTATGTCCTATACATAGAACAGATCAGTATTAGCAATCATGGTATTGCTATGAATAGTCCCCTATGGGGACTATTCAAGTGTAAAAAAAAAATTAAAAAAATGTAAAAGTAAAAGTAAAAAAAAAGTGAAAAATCCCCTCCCCCAATAAAAAAGTAAAACGTCCGTTTTTTCCTATTTTACCCCCAAAAAGCGTAAAAAACATTTTTTATAGACATATTTGGTATCGCCGCGTGCGTAAATGTCCGAACTATTAAAATAAAATGTTAATGATCCCGTACGGTGAACGGCGTGAACGAAAAAAAATTAAAAAAGTCCCAAATTCCTACTTTTTTAATACATTTTATTAAAAAAAAAATTATAAAAAATGTATTAAAAGTTTTTTATATACAAATGTGGTATCAAAAAAAAGTACAGATCATGGCGCAAAAAATGAGCCCCCATCCCGTCGCTTATACGGAAAAATAAAAAAGTTATAGGTCATCAAAATAAAGGGATTATAAACGTACTAATTTGGTTAAAAAGTTTGTGATTTTTTTTAAGCGCAACAATAATATAAAAGTATATAATAATGGGTATCATTTTAATCGTATTGACCCTCAGAATAAAGAACACATGTCATTTTTACCAGAAATTGTACGGCGTGAAAACAAAACCTTCCAAAATTTGCAAAATTGCGTTTTTCGTTTTAATTTCCCCACAAAAATAGTGTTTTTTGGTTGCGCCATACATTTTATGATATAATGAGTTATGTCATTACAAAGGACAACTGGTCGCGCAAAAAACAAGCCCTCATACTAGTCTGTGGATGAAAATATAAAAGAGTTATGATTTTTAGAAGGCGAGGAGGAAAAATGAAAACGTAAAAATTTAATTGTCTGAGTCCTTAAGGCCAAAATGGGCTGAGTCCTTAAGGGGTTAATAAATGAATGGTGGCATGGTATAGTTAAATAATAGTGGCACAGTATATAGGGAATTAATAGATGAATGGTGGCACAGTATATAGGGAATTAATAGATGAATGGTGGCACAGTATATAGGGAATTAAGGGGGGTACGGTATATAATTAAAGGGAAACTGACAGGCTGTTTACTCGCACTAAACCCAATACACTAGGTTACAGTGCATGTATACAAAAACTGGTCTTTCCATTTTCTAGGTATTGCCCCACATTGCTAGTAGTGTTGAGCGGCATAGGCCATATTCGAATTCACCATATTTGGCGAAAATTTGGACGAATATTCGTCATATATTCACTAAATTCGCATATTCATAATATTCGCGTTTTATTTTTGCATATGCGAAAATTAGCATATGAACAAATTTGCATCAATGAAAATTTGCAGATGTGAAAATTAGCATATGTGAAAATTTGTACGCCAGTCTCACACAGTAGTATTAGAGCCTTCTTTACACCACACAAGCTGGAAGCAGAGAGGGATGATCACTGTGATGTGTACTGTGAAAAAATAAAAATAAATAAACAAATATTCGTAATTATGAATATATAGTGTTATATTCGCGAATATTCGCGAATTTGCGAATATGCAATATTTGCGAATAAAATTCGCATTGCAAATATTCGCAAGCAACACTAATTGCTAGTATGCAAAGTCAGTCTTGCGCACAATGGAGGCGGAGCTTCCCTGCCTCCATCCTGTATGCTGTGCTATGCCTGGCCGTCTTTGTATATTTATAATTCTTTTTTTTGCCAGCTCTAGTATATTGTAGAACATATATTTGTGTGGTGCCCATTTCTTCAGTGTAAGAACCAGAGCTGTGTGGAGATTCCTGCATAAGGTGGGTGATTGGTGATGGGTGCTGGGTGATTGGTGCTGGGTTATTGGGGATGGGTGATGGGTGATTGGTGATTGGTGATGGGTGATTGGTGCTGGGTTATTGGGGATGGGTGATTGGTGATTGGTGATGGGTGATTGGTGCTGGGTGATTGGTGCTGGGTTATTGGTGATAGGTGCTGGGTTATTGGGGATGGGTGATGGGTGATTGGTGATGGGTTCTGTCATATAGAGGTTGTTAGGATTTGGCTAGCTGGATGTGGATCCTCTGTGTCAGCGAGGGATTGGCGTGGACCGTGTCAGTGGACCGGTTCTAGGGCTGCTACTGGTTTTCACCAGAGCCCGCCGCAAAGCGGGATGGTCTTGCTGTGGCGGTAGCAACCAGGTCGTATCCCCCGGCAACGGCTCAACCTCGCTGACTGCTGAGAAGGCGTGGGACAGAAGGACTAGGCAGAGGCAAGATCAGATGTAGCAGAAGGTCAGGGCAGGCGGCAAGGTTCGTAGTCAAGGAGGATAGCAGGAGATCTGGAACACAGGCTTTGGACAACACTAAACGCTTTCACTGGCACAAGGCAACAAGATCCGGCAAGGAAGTGCAGGGGAAGTGAGGTAATATAGACAGGGAGCAGGTGGAAGCTAATTAGGCTGATTGGGCCAGGCACCAATCATTGGTGCACTGGGCCTTTAAATCTTAGAGAGCTGGCGCGCACGTGCCCTAGAGAGCGGAGCCGCGTGCGCCAGAACATGACAGCCGGGGACCGGGACGGGTAAGTGACTTGGGATGCGATCCGCGAGCGGGCGCGTTCCGCTATGGAGGGTCTGACCGGGGCGCTGCAGAGAGAGATGCCGCGAGCGCTCTGGGGAGGAGCAGGGACCCGGAGCGCTCGGCGTAACAGAGATCAGACCGGGGCATATAGGGGGAGATTTATTAAAACCTTTGCAGAGGAAAAGCCCTCTGCAAAACGATCTGATTGGTTGCTATGGGCGACTGCACCGCTCTTTCTCTGCACAGGTTTTGTATAAATCTCCTCTATAATACAGTATATTATAGGGCAGCTGTCACATGTTTTCTGTAAATAAGACTGACAGCACAGCCAAAGTGTATATACACATGGCAGACCTCCATAGAAACTGTTCTTGACTCGATTTTACAAAAACACCAACTTTTATGGGGATAGGAATGTGGAGGAGGCCTGGCGGGAGTCCACTGTGTCCCTGGGCCGCAGTACATCTGCCCATTAAGTCTGGAAGACGTTTTTTAAATGATAAAAAGTGCCCTCTTTTTTTACTTGAGCCCCTGCCTTTCAAAATGTCTGTGCACGTCCCTGGTTGCTTTCCACTGCAGCTCAGCTGATGTTATGATGTCTTTTTTTTTTTTGCTTGTTAAACCAATAAAATATTTGAAGAAAAAAAAAAAAAGAAGAGAACTGCAGGTCCATATCCGCCAGGTCCTCTGCAGGAGACCCAGATAGAATGCCTTGGCGGAGCTGAGAAGCCCAGACTGAAATGGCTTTCCACACCCAGGCAGAAGCAAATGTCAGAAGTAAGGAGGATCCTGCCGCTTCAAAGGTGAATTCGCCAGATTTTCAATTAGTTTGTCCGCCGGATCTTTGAAGGAAGCCGCGTCCGCCAGAGGCAGAGTAGTTTCTTTTGACAGGCGGGAGACAGGTGGATCTACAGTTGGTGGAGATGTCCATCTCGCAATGAGGTCCTTGGCAAAGGGGAACTGAGCCTGAATCTTCTTAGTGCCCTGAAAGCACTTGTCAGGATGTTTCCAGGAATTCTCTAGCAATGCGTCAAATTCAGCATGAGAGCTGAAAGCCTTTGGTGCGGGACAGGAGCGATGAAAGGAAACTTCTGGAACTGCGTCCAAAGAACCTGGGTCCTTGAGGTGAAAGGTATCCCTTATGGCCGAGACCAAGGTGTCCACCATGCCGGCCATATCAGCTCGGTCCTCTGAGTCAGAGGCAGAACCTGAAGCCTCATCTTCCGGGTCCCTAAGAGAGAGGGAGCGGGTGGAGGCAGCCTTGGATGAAGACGATGCCGACCTGGTACGCAGATCTGGAGACCGAGAGCTGTGACCAGGAGAACTACCCTTGGGAGAGGGGCGCTGACGGGGTGCAGAAGTAGAAGGGCGATACCTATAAGGAGAGCGCCAGTTCCTGCTAGCGGACTCTGGAGAGGAGTCGGAGAACTGACCCCTATGACGCTTGTGAGAGCGCCTAAAATGTGGAGAGGGTGAGAGAGTCCCCCTAGAGGGTTGGCGTAGGGAGGACCTCTCCAAAGCAGTCACCACAGAACGGGAGACCCGTGCTAAGTCAGAAATAGACTGGGAGAGGGAAGACACCCATTCCGGAGGGTGAGCAGAGCCCACGTGGTCTGGTGGAGTATCCTGGGTCCAGGAGGGACGGGGGGACGGGACGGGGGGGAGTGGGGCAGACAGGACAGGTAGGTTCAGCCGAACCAGGCATTTTTGATTTGCAACCCATACAGGTATAATAGGTGACCAAGGTCCCTGGCACCTGACTGGAGGGAGGAACAGTTCTGGGTTCGGACATAACTATTTAGAAAAAATACGTTGAAAAGGTCTCACATGGCGTCTCACCTGGCGTCTGTGTCCCCCTGCAGAGAAGCAACAGCTGTGAGGAGAACTCTGGTCTGTAGCCGAGAGGTGGGGAAGGAGAACTGGCCAAAGAAACAAAAGGGGCCGTCCAGAGGCAGGATGCTTCTAATTGGCTGCACAGAGGCGCATAGGTTGCAAATCCCGCCGGTTAGGAGAAGGCGGGGCTAAGTCCCAGCAGAAGCCTGCAACCATTAAATGAAATATCTCCACAGACAGCTGGCGAATGCTATATAACAGGGGTCTCCAACCTGCGGACCTCCAGATGTTGCAAAACTACAACTCCCAGCATGCCCGGACAGCCAACGACTGGAGGTCCTCAGGTTGAAGACGACTGCTATATAATAAAGCCTGGAGGAAGGGGGAGCCGTGGGCAGCGAGTGCGGCACTGCCGACAGAGGAAATGTGTGAATGAACCCGGCGCTCCATTCACATCGCATGAGATGCAGGCGAAGCAAAAGTGCCGGGCGTCTGAGAAGGAGCAGCCGGCTCAATAGTGAGAAATGTTCCCAGCAGTATAAAAAAAAATAGTAGATAACCTCGTCCCACACCACAGACAACACCCCCCTTAATGTCAGGATAGCCGAGCAGGCAGAAACCAATGGGAGTAAAGGAGTGGGCACTGAATAGGGGGACTCCAGAGGTGCAGAATGTAGCAAACTTGCAAGAAAAAAGGGGAGAATTCTCACCTTGTCTGTAGAAACTTACTTATGAAGTCTTCTGTCAGCATTTTGTCACCTGCATCATGCCGGGCTGAGACAGCGAGACGAGCAGGGAAATAGGGGAGCCCGGACCCAGGAGGTACAACCCCAAGCGCTGACCGCTGGCGAGAAGGGGTTGACCATACATGACTCAATGTCTGTGCCCCTTCTTTACAAATGGGGAAACAGTGAACACCGGGTTCCTGAGACGCCACCTAAAAAATAAAAAATAAACGGAGAGAGAGAATTCTAACTAAACGTCCCTAACTAAAAAATAAGAAATGAGCGACCAGGTCTGGAGAACATCAGACCAGCGTCAGCCTCCTACAGACACTAAGCTAAAACTGAATAGCTCAGGTGCCTGTAGGCGGGTATATCCTGCTGGGAGGGGCCGACTTTCTTGTTACCATAGTGTCAAGCCTCCTAGTGACAGCAGCAAATACCCAAGGTCTGTGTCCTCCAATGGAGCCGATAGAGAAAGGAAGGTGATTCAAATAAAAAAAAAGAAAAGAAACACATAGTAAGCTTGTGCACAAATGCCAAAAACTTTCTTCTAGAAAAAAAATAGTTCCTGGCAGAAAAAAGTCCAGCACAGACGATCCACTGATACAGTATACTTAAGTCTGCCGTCGGCCATCGTGATCAATCGTTTGTGAATAATTTACAGAGGATGGCCGGACCAAATGGCCAAAAATGGGCCATTTCAGCTGAACATTATCTTAAAGGTGTCAACAGATATTACCATACCTGAGTGGGGAGCTATACTTGCCTAGTCTCATTGGTTTTAGCTCTAATTCCTCCTCCTCAGTGTGATTGACAGCTCTTATCCTCACTCAGCTCTCTAAGCAGACAGAGCAGAGTGATGACGCAAGCTGAGGCCGGGCTCTCACTCAAACTGAGAGGGCGTGATTACAGCCAGAGAAGATTGGACTAGGTGAGTATAGCTTCCGACCCAGGGGACTACTTAAAGGGGTACTCCGCCGTGACGTCAGGAGGGGGCGGGGCAGTGATGTCACGATCCTCCTCTCTTCACCTGCCTCCTGACCGGCTCCAGAGATCTTCTCCTCTGCTCTGCCATCTGGCAGACCAGAGAAGTAGATTGTCGATATTACTGATCAGTATTAATAATCAAAAAGATAGATATTAACTGTTACAGTTTAATAATGGGAATTAGTAACTTCCTCCAATAAAAAATTAATTCCCCATCTTTTCCCATTTTACAAATAAAAAAATGGTAAAAAATAAAATAAATCAACATATTTGGTATAGCAATGTGCAGAAGAGTCCGAATCATAGAAATATAATCTTAATGATTCCATGCGATGAACGGCACAAAACGTAAAAATAACAAAGTCCAATGCTGAATTTTGATCACATCCCGGGGAAAAAAATAAAAAAAAATAAAAAGGTATAAAAAGTCATCAAAAATCACATATACGCAAATGTGGTACCAATAAAACAACAAATCACAGATTAAGTGCCCATACAAGCATAACTATATGAATAAAACATGTCCAGGGGTTAAATGTGAGTGCAGGGGCAGTGACCATGAAAAAAAATAAAAATAAAAAGATATATCTATATATATATATATATAGCAACAGAAGAATGCAGCAGCACACTGCCAGCACAAAGATATAGGTGAAACATGAACATGCAGATAAAACATGGAGAGCTATACAGCTATGGTGTACAGTGGCATACCTAGGGGGGGGGGGAGCGCGGGGGGCAGCCCGCCACGGTTGCCACTCTCAAGGGGGGTGCCAGGGGCGGACTGACCCGCCGCCGCAAAATTAAAGTTTTTTTTTTTTTTTTAACACTTTGCCGCCCGCAAACCCTCCGCCCCCAGAGCCGTACCCCCACGCCCCCCCTTTCCTTACCTCCCAGGCAGCCTGCGGCGTGCGGCCCTACAGCACCGCTGTGGCTGCCTAGGAGAAGCGTCATCAGGTTAGTGATGACTCGTGAGACGTTGTGCCGGCAGAGAAGAGCGCGCTGGAGATGAGCATGCGCCCTCCAGCAGAATGTTGCAGCGCCAGGCCTCCCGCTACTGTGGCCGTACAGGTAACCAGCTCCCCACCTGCATGGCCTCCCTCCCATCACCCACCACCATATAGGTAACCCCCCCACCTGCCTGCCCCCCTTCTACCTCCCCCTTCAACCCCTTTGGCTGTCCGGGCATGCTGTGAGTTGTAGTTTTGCAACAGCTGGAGGCACCCAGATTGGCAAACACTGCCTTAGGGCCTAAGCCAGTGTTTCCCAACCAGGGAGCCTCCAGCTGTTGCAAAACTACAACTGCCAGCATGCCCGGACAGCCAAAGGCTCTCCGGGCATGCTGGCAGTTGTAGTTTTGCAACAGCTGGAGGTGCCCGGGTTAGCAAACACTGCCTTTAAGCCTAACCCAGTGTTTCCCAACCAGGGAGCCTCCAGCTGTTGCAACACTACAACTGCCAGCATGCTCGGAGAGCCTTTGGCTGTCTAGGCATGCTGGGAGTTGTAGTTTTGCAACAGCTGGAGGTGCCCGGGTTGGCAAACACTGCCTTAAGGCCTAACACAGTGTTTCCCAACCAGGGAGCCTCCAGCTGTTGCAACACTACAACTGCCAGCATGCCCGAACAGCCTTTGGCTGTCTGGGCATGCTGGGAGTTGTAGTTTTGCAATAGCTGGAGGCACCTGGGTTGGCAAACACTGCCTTAAGGCCTAACCCAGTGTTTCCCAACCAGGGAGCCTCCAGCTGTTGCAAAAGTACAACTGCCAGCATGCTCGGAGAGCCTTTGGCTGTCTAGGCATGCTGGGAGTTGTAGTTTTGCAATAGCTGGAGGCGCCTGGGTTGGCAAACACTGCCTTAGGACCCAGAGTATTGTATTATACTCCAGAGCTGTACTCACTATTCTGCTGGTGAGATCACTGTGAAACAGAACCACTTTTTTTTACATTTATTATTTTATTATTATATAGATGTATAGAGGGTGGGGTGTAGCTCTGTATAGGTATATGCAGAGCTACAACCCCCTCTTCCCCATAGGTATATGCAGAGTTACCCCCCCCCCCTCTTCCCCATAGGTATATGCAGAGCTACCCCCCTCTTTCCCATAAGTATATGCAGAGCTACACCCCCCCTCTTTCCCATATGTATATGCAGAGCTACACCCCCCCCTTCCCCATATGTATATATTGTGTAACTCTGCATATACCTTTGGGAAAGAGGGGGGGGGGGAGTGTAACTCTGCATATATCTATGCATATACCTATGGGAAAGAGGGGGGGGGGGGGTAGCTCTGCATATACCTGTGGGAAAGAGGGGGGTGGAACTCTGCATTTACCTATGGAAGAGGGGGTTTCCGGGCTACCTACCTGCCCTTTTACTGTGCAGGACACCAAGGAGGGCATTATTACAGTTTGTGGGCCTATAGATTGGAAGATTGTAGAGGAGGGCACTGAATGTATGCAGAGTCTGACATGTTTTTCCTGCAGATGTCTTATCCAGACAGAGAAGAAAAGGAAAGAGGACGCCGCTGATCAGAAAAGACGTAATTGTGAGTCCCAAAATGTAACTGTAATCACTTATACATGTAAAGTCCTCCGCTCGATTCCCCTTACCGCTGCTCTAGTGCTCCGGCCAGAGAGGTGGCGTTCCTCTCCACGTGCAGCAAACAAACAATAGATGAGGTCCGGCACAATAGTAGCAGGTAAAATCCGGTGCTTTATTCAACATGCAGAATAGCAAATGGTACAGGAGACAATAGCCTACGCGTTTCGGGCTGTTGAGCCCTTAGTCATGGCATAAAAACATGGTGTAATAATGGACTTATATACACAGATATCCAGTCACATGATCATTAACACACACAGAGAATCAGGATAGACATAAAAAGCGGCATGGATCCAGACATATAATCCACCTATTACATATAAATACCTGGTTACAAAAAAGATATAAAAAAATATATATAAATGTATAAACACACAGGGTATGTATATGGAAAATCTCCAGCCCTTTCTCAACGGTTTAAATTCAATTATCCATACATAGTACGATATCATGCTACATATATATATATATATATATATATATAAATATGTACATATACGTGACACATATATATATAAAAACAAACATATGCATACATATATATGGAGGTATAGGAGAAATAGGGAAATCGGAGAAGAAGCCATCGGGACAAAATATCAGTGATACACATTAATAAGTAAGTATAAGATCCTGACGTAAATTGAGTCCGTTGGGCTCCCTAGTCCCCAGCATAAACATCCAATAGGACTCACGATTTAATAATAATCTTCTCATATTTCCTCCTCTAACAGGTCTTTTGACTTTTTCAATTCCCATAACCCGCAAGGAATCCACATTCCCATTATGGGTATTTTTAAAATGCCTGGACAGAGCTGAGATATGAAATGAAAGTGCATTTCTAGCATCAGACATGTGTCTGCGTATCCTAGTTTTTAATGTATTGCTGGTACACCCAACATATTGGCAATGACATGATTCACAAGAAGCTAAATAAATAATATTTTTGGAATTACAATTAATGTAATCTTTCATATGATAGATTTTATTATTATTGTAAGATTGGAAATGTTTGTCCACATGCATATGTTTGCACGTGACACAAATATTGTGGCCACATTTCCAGTTGCCAATATGTCGTAACCATCTACTTTCCCCATCTCCCCTATTTTGGATGGAACTATTGTACATGCTTGGGGAAAGGATAGTCCCTAAAGAAGGTCCCCTTCTGGATACCATTGTCACATTATTTTGTAACAAATCGCAGAACATATGGTCCTGTTCTAATATAGGTAGGTATCTCCTGATTATTTGTCCTATCTTATGATACTGCTTGCTATATTGTGTAATGAAATATGGAGCCAAATCATTATTTTGTATTTTATTTTTTCTATAGGGCTTTTGTGATATAAGTGTACATCTGTCAAGAGCAGCCGCCTTATCTCTAGCTTTACTCAGAACAGAGGCACTATATCCCCTTTCTTGTAACCTTTCAAAAAGTATATCAGATTCTTTCAAAAAAGTACTCTCTTCAGAACAATTACGTTTAAGCCTACACCATTCTCCGAAGGGGATATTATTCACAACATGTGATGGATGGCACGAACTAGCTTGTAGTATGGAGTTCCCCGCATTCTCCTTTCTGTATGGAGCCACCACGATATTATTATTCCTGGTGGATAGGCACACATCCAGGAAGGAAATGCTGTTGTGTGAAAAGGTAGACGTAAACGAAAGATTAAGGTTATTGCAATTTATAAATTTCATGAATTCTGCAAATTCCCTCTCTGTCCCTTTCCAGATGAGGAGGAGATCATCTATATACCTCCCCATCCACTTAATGTGTGATTGGAATGGGTTGGTATCTGAAAAGATGGTCTCCTCCTCCCACTGGCTCATGTAGATATTTGCAAACAATGGGGAATATTTAGCCCCCATCGATGCCCCCCTGGTTTGAAGGAAAAAATGGCCGTTGAACATAAAAAAATTATTTTTTAACAAAAATTCAGTGGCCATTAAAATAAACTCCTTCAAACCAGGGGAGTAGGTGCTATAAAAATCCATATGTTTAGCCAGTGCACAGAGAGGGAATTTGCAGAATTCATGAAATTTATAAATTGCAATAACCTTAATCTTTCGTTTACGTCTACCTTTTCACACAACAGCATTTCCTTCCTGGATGTGTGCCTATCCACCAGGAATAATAATATCGTGGTGGCTCCATACAGAAAGGAGAATTTTGCAAACATATGCATGTGGACAAACATTTCCAATCTTACAATAATAATAAAATCTATCATATGAAAGATTACATTAATTGTAATTCCAAAAATATTATTTATTTAGCTTCTTGTGAATCATGTCATTGCCAATATGTTGGGTGTACCAGCAATACATTAAAAACTAGGATACGCAGACACATGTCTGATGCTAGAAATGCACTTTCATTTCATATCTCAGCTCTGTCCAGGCATTTTAAAAATACCCATAATGGGAATGTGGATTCCTTGCGGGTTATGGGAATTGAAAAAGTCAAAAGACCTGTTAGAGGAGGAAATATGAGAAGATTATTATTAAATCGTGAGTCCTATTGGATGTTTATGCTGGGGACTAGGGAGCCCAACGGACTCAATTTACGTCAGGATCTTATACTTACTTATTAATGTGTATCACTGATATTTTGTCCCGATGGCTTCTTATCCGATTTCCTTATTTCTCCTATACCTCCATATATATGTATGTATATGTTTGTTTTTATATATATGTGTCACGTATATGTACATATTTATATATATATATATATATATATATATATATCTATATATGTAGCATGATATCGTACTATGTATGGATAATTGAATTTAAACCGTTGAGAAAGGGCTGGAGATTTTCCATATACATACCCTGTGTGTTTATACATTTATATATATTTTTTTATATCTTTTTTGTAACCAGGTATTTATATGTAATAGGTGGATTATATGTCTGGATCCATGCCGCTTTTTATGTCTATCCTGATTCTCTGTGTGTGTTAATGATCATGTGACTGGATATCTGTGTATATAAGTCCATTATTACACCATGTTTTTATGCCATGACTAAGGGCTCAACAGCCCGAAACGCGTAGGCTATTGTCTCCTGTACCATTTGCTATTCTGCATGTTGAATAAAGCACCGGATTTTACCTGCTGTTACGCCTAGCGCTCCGGGTCCCCGCTCCTCCCCGGAGCGCTCACGGCGTCTTTCTCCCTGCAGCGCCCCGGTCAGTCCCGCTGACCGGGAGCGCTGCACTGTCATGGCCGTTGGGGATGCGATTCGCACAGCGGGACGCGCCCGCTCGCGAATCGCATCCCAGGTCACTTACCCGTCCCGGTCCCCTGCTGTCATGTGCTGGCGCGCGCGGCTCCGCTCTCTAGGGCGCGCGCGCGCCAGCTCTCTGAGACTTAAAAGGCCAGTGCACCATTGATTGGTGCCTGGCCCAATTAGCTTAATTGGCTTCCACCTGCTCCAGACTATATCTGACCTCCTCCCATGCACTCCCTTGCCGGATCTTGTTGCCTTGTGCCAGTGAAAGCGTTTAGTGTGTCCAAAGCCTGTGTACCTGAACTTCTGCTATCCATCCTGACTACGAATCTTGCCGCCTGCCCCCGACCTTCTGCTACGTCTGACCTTGCCTCTGCCTAGTCCTTCTGTCCCACGCCTTCTCAGCAGTCAGTGAGGTTGAGCCGTTGCTAGTGGATACGACCTGGTTGCTACTGCCGCAGCAAGACCATCCCGCTTTGCGGCGGGCTCTGGTGAAAACCAGTAGCCTCTTAGAACCGGTCCACTAGCACGGTCCACGCCAATCCCTCGCTGACACAGCGGATCCACTACCCGTAAGCCGAATCGTGACAGTAGATCCGGCCATGGATCCCGCTGAGGTGCCGCTGCCAAGTCTCGCTGATCTTCCCACGGTGGTCGCTCAGCAATCGCAGCAGATTGCCCAACAAGGACAGCAGCTGTCGCAGTTGACCGCCATGTTACAGCAACTTCTGCCTCTGCTACAGCAGCAACCATCTCCTCCGCCAGTTCCTGCACCTCCTCCGCAGCGAGTGGCCGCTCCTAACCTACGCTTGTCCCTGCCGGACAAATTTGATGGGGACTCTAAACTCTGCCGTGGATTTTTGTCTCAGTGTTCCCTGCACATGGAGATGTTGTCGGACTTGTTTCCTACAGAACGGTCTAAGGTGGCGTTCGTAGTAAGCCTTCTTTCAGGAAAGGCCTTGTCTTGGGCCACACCGCTCTGGGACCGCAATGATCCTGCCACAGCCACAGTCCAGTCCTTCTTCGCTGAAGTCCGAAGTGTCTTTGAGGAACCTGCCCGAGCCTCTTCTGCTGAGACTGCCTTGCTGAACCTGGTCCAGGGTAATTCTTCCGTTGGCGAGTACGCCATACAATTCCGTACTCTTGCTTCTGAACTATCCTGGAATAACGAGGCTCTCTGCGCGACCTTTAAAAAAGGCCTATCCAGTCGCATCAAGGATGTGCTGGCCGCACGAGAGATTCCTGCCAACCTCCAAGAACTCATCCATTTGGCTACCCGCATTGACATGCGTTTTTCTGAGCGACACCAAGAGCTCCGCCAGGAAAAAGACTTAGATCTCTGGGCACCTCTCCCACAGCATCCTTTGCAGTCTACGCCTGGGCCTCCCGCCGAGGAGGCCATGCAAGTGGATCGGTCTCGCCTGACCCAGGAAGAGAGGAATCGCCGTAGAGAAGAAAACCTCTGTCTGTACTGTGCCAGTACCGAGCATTTCTTGGTGGATTGCCCTATCCGTCCTCCACGCCTGGGAAACGCACGCACGCACCCAGCTCACGTGGGTGTGGCATCTCTTGGTTCTAAGTCTTCTTCCCCACGTCTCACGGTGCCCGTGCGGATTTCTCCTACATCCAACTCCTCCCTCTCAGCCGTGGCCTGCTTGGACTCTGGTGCCTCCGGGAATTTTATTTTGGAGTCCTTTGTTAATAAATTCAGCATCCCGGTGACCCGTCTCGTCAAGCCGCTCTACATTTCCGCGGTCAACGGAGCCAGATTGGACTGCACCGTGCGTTACCGCACAGAACCCCTCCTGATGTCTATTGGACCCCACCTCGAGAGAATTGAGCTCTTCGTTCTCCCCGGCTGTACCTCTGAGGTCCTCCTCGGTCTGCCATGGCTCCGGCTTCATTCCCCCACCCTTGATTGGACCACCGGGGAGATCAAGAACTGGGACTCTGCCTGCCACAGGAAGTGCCTCTCCCCCCCTCCCAGTCCCATCAGGCAAGCCTCCGTGTCCCCTCATGGCTCCCGTCCTTGTGTCTCCCTGCCCCGTGCCAAACTTCACCCTCTGCCCTCCCTCCCCATTCCAACTCCTGCTGTACTGCCTCCCGTTGAGGAAGCCCTCCATTCTTTCCCGGTGTCCTCATCCCAGGGGAGGCAGTTACCGGACAAAAAAAAGGGGAGACCTAAGGGGGGGGTACTGTTACGCCTAGCGCTCCGGGTCCCCGCTCCTCCCCGGAGCGCTCACGGCGTCTTTCTCCCTGCAGCGCCCCGGTCAGTCCCGCTGACCGGGAGCGCTGCACTGTCATGGCCGTTGGGGATGCAATTCGCACAGCGGGACGCGCCCGCTCGCGAATCGCATCCCAGGTCACTTACCCGTCCCGGTCCCCTGCTGTCATGTGCTGGCGCGCGCGGCTCCGCTCTCTAGGGCGCGCGCGCGCCAGCTCTCTGAGACTTAAAGGGCCAGTGCACCATTGATTGGTGCCTGGCCCAATTAGCTTAATTGGCTTCCACCTGCTCCAGACTATATCTGACCTCCTCCCATGCACTCCCTTGCCGGATCTTGTTGCCTTGTGCCAGTGAAAGCGTTTAGTGTGTCCAAAGCCTGTGTACCTGAACTTCTGCTATCCATCCTGACTACGAATCTTGCCGCCTGCCCCCGACCTTCTGCTACGTCTGACCTTGCCTCTGCCTAGTCCTTCTGTCCCACGCCTTCTCAGCAGTCAGTGAGGTTGAGCCGTTGCTAGTGGATACGACCTGGTTGCTACTGCCGCAGCAAGACCATCCCGCTTTGCGGCGGGCTCTGGATCCACTACCCGTAAGCCGAATCGTGACACCTGCTACTATTGTGCCGGACCTCATCTATTGTTTGTAATCACTTATATGGTATACACATCCTGTGTACAGCTGATATCTACAGCCATATGGTCCTGTATATAATCACTTATATTGTATACAGATTCTTTATAGTATACTGGTCTGTATATAGTGGTTTTATTCAGTACAGTATGGCGGTATTATCCGGTTATTGTGTGGTGGTATATATTACTCCTTGCATACCAGTATTATTGGTCATGGAAATTTAATTACGTTAAAGTGTTTCTTACATATATACATTTTTATTTATTGTGCGTGGGATTTGGGTGGAATAGGAGCGTGGCAGAAGATTGACGAGCTGCAGAGCCTAGCAGGGGCCCTTACCTTTTTTTTTTGGTCCGGGGGCCCCGAGTGTTGTCAGTTCGCCCCTGGGGGGAGGGGAGGGAGGGGGTATAATTAAGGGGGGTGCGTGTGTGGTGGGCCAGGGGGGTGCCAAACAAAGGGTCCTCCCCGGGTGCCAAATGCTCTAGGTACGCCCCTGATGGTGTAATAGATGCAAATGTGAAACTATGAGATAGTGAGCCACTTAGCTCGCAAATTTGTCTCCGCCGGCGGTCAAATAGCTTGGACCATCCCACCACGATAAGGTGGCCTCATTTGGACGGACCCTACACTGTGAATATGCCTCTGTGTGAACAGTTCAGTAAGCATGGCAGGATCTGGAACATCCAAGACACCTTATATACACACCTGATAGAAGTGGGTGGGGTGCAAGGCCAACATGGAGGTAGCCACTCCCCCGTATGTGCAATACAGACAAAGAATAAGTCAGCCAGCACTTTAGTTGATACCAAACTATTATATGGACCTGGCCTGCAGGTGCACGCTACTAGGCTAAATATACAGCAACAGAAGAATACAGCAGCACACTGCCAGCACAAGGGTATAGGTGAAACATGAACATGCAGATAAAACATGGAGAGCTATACAGCTATGGTGTAATAGATGCAAATGTGAAACTATGAGATAGTGAGGCACTTAGATCGCAAATTACTATTTGACCGCCCGGCGAAGACAAATTTGAGGCCAGATCCATATAAGTTTGGTATCAACTAAAGTGCTGGCTGACTTATTATTAGTCTATAATAATACCATATGGGTGAATAAAGGATTTTTTCTTCTTCTTGAAACTGCTGGAGTGCCGCTGTTTGCTTCCTATTGGATTCCTGTTGTTCTCATACCTGTGGTCGAGGTTGGAGCTGGCTGAGCACCCGCATTAACACTTTATAGGCTTGAAGCCCTGTCACGGTGCTCCTTCATCATATTGTTTATTTTATATATATATATATATATATAATCCTTTTTTTTTTTTTTTTTACCCCTTTAGGACCACAGGGTTTTTCATTTTTGCACTTTCAATTTTCTACCTACAGACTCCTATAAGGGCTGTTTTTTTTCACCACATACTGTACTTTGTAATGATATCAATCATTTCACTACAAAATCTAGAAAAATAAATATTTGTAGGGCAATATTGAAAAAACAAACGCCATTTTGAAACTTTTAGGGGCTTCCGATTCTACACAGTGCACTTTCGGTAAAAATGACACCTTATATTTATTCTGTAGATTCATATGATTAAATTGATACCCAGATTAATAAGGAAGGATTTTGCTTTACTTCTGCTAAAAAATTATGACTTTTTGCAACAAAATTAGTACGTTTAACATTGTCCTCTTCTGACCTCTATAGCTTTTTTTATTTTTCCGTATACAGGGATGTAAAAAAATTTAGCCCTCATACAGTTTTAAACATACTTATATTGTTCAAAAACAGATTTTTTGAGAAGCGGTACAAAAATAGTAAAATGTGTAACCATGGTTATCAATTTAATCGTATTGACCCGCAGTATAAAAAGAACATGTCCATGTTATCATACAGTTCACTGTGTAAAAGCTGAAACCCTCAAAAGTTGCAAAATTGCGGTTTTCTTTTTAATTTCCTGCTGCAAATAATAATTTTGTTTATAGTACCGTACATTTTATGTTAAAATGAAAGGTTTCATTACAAAGTACAGTTGGTCGCAAAAGAAACAACTCATATGGGTCTGTGGGTGGAAAAGTAAAAAGATTTATGGCTCTTAGAAGGGGAGGAGGAAAATAATAAAAAAAGTAAAAATGAAAATTTCCTGTGTCCTCAAGACCTAAAAACTGTAATCTTCAAATCCTTTGTAAACCCCCAGTATATAACTGTGCATAGTGTAAGTAAAGTACAGTACAGCCATTACAATGGATACACATACACGTGATGTCATCTGCTGTGACATCACACATCAAAGAGACTTTCTCCAGGGTAGAATCCAATCCCTAACACTTATTTCCTCAGTTCGGCGGGTGAACACGTTCTCCTACTAGACCTGCGCTTATTTTGCAAATTGAAGAGAATTTTGTCTATTTAGGCAAAAGGATCCTGTAGGGACGGCGACCATGAAGCTAAGAGGTAGGAATAATGAAAACTTCCAAAATTTCAGTTTATAAATGGATTTAACATGAATGTATTAGTGTAAAGTTAATATAGTATAGTTCCGAACACTTGGGGCGGGTGGTGGGGGTCGTGACGTCACAGCCACGCCCCCTCAATATAAGTCTATGGGAGGGGGCGTGCTCTCCCATAGACTTGCGTTGAGGGGGTGTGGCATGACCTCACGAGGGGCGTGGCTGTGACATTACGACCCCGTCACCCAGCGTTCTGAACGAAGGCTGGGTGCTGCACAGAGATCGCTGGGGTCCTAGCCGCGGGACCCCTGCGATCAGACATCTTATCCCCTATCCTTTACATAGGGGATAAGATGTCTAGGGGCAGAGTACCCCTTTAAGTCTCTTACAGCAATTGGGTAGAGGTTTACTCCTGTGAGATAAATGATTTGTGGATCAATGTTTTACAAATAATAGTCACACATAAATTTACAAAAAGCTTCCGACAGTGTTCAATGACCATACTTTGTGTGAATATATATACATAAATACATGAATGAATATAGATTTAATATATTGTATCCTGTCACTATTTTGCAGATATCCCAGTTCTCTCGGTGCCTGTCGTGTGTCTCATACATTACGTGACGAGTTTCCTTTGGCGGTATACTAACCTATATCATTATAAGGTCACTCCACCATATTATGAGATCCATAAAATACCTGGGAAGAAGATTAAGCACCGTGGTCAGCGAGCAGATGTGGCTATTGACATGGCTTTAGGTGACAATTCAGACCCACATGAATCCAGGCACAGCGATCATGTGACAGTCACCATGGCGGATAACCAGATGGATTTACCAACAACCTCTGAAGATGCCTCGGAGCCCAAAGTGTCTTGGCTGCAGCGGACTTGGCAATATGCTAAAAGCAAACTGAAGTGGCCCAATTATGTATCCAATGTTTGGGTTGGAGCATGGGCCATGGCCAAATGGACAGTAACCGGCATGATGACCACATTCAAGATGCCATTTTACTTCCTACATACACAGCTAAGAAGTATTACAGCAAAGGCCATTGACGATCAGTGTGAACCAATTTAACTAGACGGCTGATTGGGTCACACAAGATCTACATATGGTTGGGGGTGGGGGTGGGGGTGGGGAGGAGCCCGAAATGCAGCCACCTCCACGTGGTGGGCTCTGGGTCACTTGATACATTAACAAGTGAGCGAGGAGCTGCATAATTCAAGGCACATTTCCCATATGGGACATACAGCTTGTAATGGAGACAGAAGATAACAGGGGAGATTCATCAAAACCTGTGCAAAGGAAAAGTTGCCCAGTTGCCCATAGCAACCAATCAGATTTCTTATTTCATTTAGCAAAGGCCTTGTTAAAATTGAAAGAAGCAAGCTGATTGGTTGCTATGGGCAACTGGGCAACTTTCCCTCTGCACAGGTTTTGATAAATCTCCCCCATTGTCCACCTAGAAACAAATTTTGCACATAAGTGGGAATCAAGCCCCCCTATTGGATGATTAAGGAATCAGAGATCTGTAGAAGGGGAGAGGTGGATTCCCAGGAATGGAGGATGACAATATATCTCTAGCATAATATCTCTGGATAAGTGGATATGGTAGAAACAGTATCATTATTACTATTATTATTAACCCCTTAAGGACCAGTGGCGTAGCTATAGAGGTCGCAAAGGTCGCCATTGCGACCGGGCCCCCCTGCCACTATACTATACTACGGCCGCAGGTCGGGCCCCCAGGCACAGCTCTAGGTCCCAGGCCTGAAGGGAAGGCCTGTCGACGCGGACACTGCGGCAGCGGCGCTGCCGGTACCAGGCCAGGCGCCAGCCTCAAACCCCCCGCCCCTCCCCCCGCCGAGGTCCCGGGCCTGAAGGGGAGGCTTATGGCAGCGGCGCTGCCAGTGCCAGGCCCGGCGCGGCGCTAGCCTCAACACCCCCCCCCCCCCCCCCGACATACACCCCCCTCCTCCCCTCACTGTATGCTGCGCAGGCACTGCAGACACGCTCCTAATGCCTGCAGCAACAGCCTAAGAGTGAGCGCAGAGGAGGGACCGGATTACCAGCAGGTCTCCTCACAGAACTTCATGGCGGCCGCAGGTGAGTGAGGAGGGGTTAATGGAGGAGCGGCGGGGGGCTTAATTTGTGGTCCGGAGGAGCGGCAGGGGTGGGAAGGTGGTCGGGTTGCTGGGACTTAATTTTGGGTCCAGTGGGTGGTGTTAATTTCGGGTCCGGGAGTGGGGGGGGGGGGCTGTGGTGGTTAATTTCGGGTCTGGAGGGGGAGGTTATATTTGGGGTCCAGAGGCAGAGTGTGTATGTATGATGTGTGTATGTACTGTATGTATGATGTGTGTATGTACTTTATGTATGATGTGTGTGTATGTACTGTATGTATGGTGTATGTATGATGTGCATATATGTACTGCATGTGTGGTGTATGTATGATGTGCATATATGTACTGTATGTATGGTGTATGTATGATGTGCATATATGTACTGTATGTATGGTGTATGTATGATGAGTGTATGTACTGTATGTATGGTGTATGTATGATGTGTGTGTGGGGGGGGGGCTGTGGAGGTTAATTTCGGGTCTGGAAGGGGGGGTGTGGGGGTTGTTAATTTCGGGTCCGGAGGGGGAGGTTATATTTGGGGTCCAGAGGCAGAGTGTGTATGTATGATGTGTGTATGTACTGTATGTATGATGTGTGTATGTACTGTATGTATGATGTGTGTGTATGTACTGTATGTATGGTGTATGTATGATGTGCATATATGTACTGTACGTATGATGTATGTATGATTTGCATACATGTACTGCATGTATGGTGTATGTATGATGTGCATATATGTACTGTATGTATGGTGTATGTATGATGTGCATATATGTACTGTATGTATGGTGTATGTATGATGTGCATATATGTACTGTATGTATGGTGTATGTATGATGTGCATATATGTATGGTGTATGTATGATGAGTGTATGTACTGTATGTATGGTGTATGTATGATGTGTGTTTATGTACTGTATGTATGGTGTATGTATGATGAGTGTATGTACTGTATGTATGGTGTATGTATGATGTGTGTGTATTTACTGTATGTATGGTGTATGTATGATGAGTGTATGTACTGTATGTATGGTGTACGTATGATGTGTGTGTGTGTACTGTATGTATGGTGTATGCATGATGTGCATATATGTACTGTATGTATGGTGTATGTATGATGTGTATATATGTACTGTATGTATGGTGTATGTATGATGTGCATATATGTACTGTATGTATGGTGTATATATGATGTGGTTATATGTACTGTATGTATGGTGTATGTATGATGTGTGTGTATGTACTGCATCTATGGTGTATGTATGATGTGTGTGTATGTACTGTATGTATGGTGTATGTATGATGTGTGTGTATGTACTGTATGTATGGTGTATGTATGATGTGCATGTATGTACTGTATGTATGGTGTATGTATGATGTGTGTGTATGTACTGTATGTATGGTGTATGTATGATGTGCATATATGTACTGCATGTATGGTGTATGTATGATGTGTGTATGTACTGTATGTATGGTGCATGTATGATGTGCATATATGTACTGCATGTATGGTGTATGTATGGTGTGCATATATGAACTGCATGTATGGTGTATGTATGATGTGCATATATGTACTGCATGTATGCTGTATGTATGATGTGGATATATGTACTGCATGTATGGTGTATGTATGATCTGTGTATATGTACTGTATGTATGGTGTATGTATGATGTGTGTGTATATGTACTTTATGTATGTTGTATGTATGATGTGCATATATGTACTGCATGTATGGAGTATGTATGATGTGCATATATGTACTGTATGTATGGTGTATGTATGATGTGCATATATGCACTGTATGTATGATGTGGTTATATGTATTCTATGTATGGTGTATGTATGATGTGGTTATATGTACTGTATTTATGGTGTATGTATGATGTATGATGTGTGTGTATGTACTGTATGTATGGTGTATGTATGATGTATGTATGATGAGTGTATGTATGGAGTATGTATGATGTGTGTGTATTAGGGATCGACCGATATCGGTTTTTTTAGGGCCGATACCGATAATCGGTGGAGGTTAGGGCCGATAGCCGATAACTTATACCGATATTCCGGTATAAGTTATCGGCTATTTATCCCCCCTCGACACCGCTGCAGGTCATTGATTTAAAGCGGGCGCTTTAAATCAATGCACTGCAGTGGATTTTGCAGTGCCATAGGCCGCCGCCGCCACCACCCGCTTCTCTCCCCTACCTGTCAGTGTGGTCCGGGCCATCCATTCTTCCTTGCTGTAGTGTCCGGCGGCATTCCGGGTGAAGGGTGCATCGGTCCGGGCTGTCCTTCTTCTCCGGGGGTCCTCTTTTCCACTCCGGGCAGGCTCCGGCCTAGTGCGCTGCATAGATGCCGCTACGCAGTCCATCCCTCTCTGCACAGGCACATATATAGAGATACACACACACACACATATACACACACACACACACACACACACTTCACATACAATCACTCACATATGTTTACAGTTACTTACAGTAAGGGCTGCATAGACTGAAGTTTGTGGCCGGACATGCTGTGGGCGGGGCATCTCTCTGCCTCCTCTGCTCCTGTCCCCTCCATGTGGAGAGAAGCAGAAAAATGGCAGATAATGACAGGGTAAGTGTCTCCCCCTTGCTGCAGGGAGGGCACAGCACCCTCCATTAAACCACTTACAAATCTCCCCAGCAATGGATCCTTTTTACTTCACCTGTCACCCTGAGTCTGCAGCTCTTTTTGTGAGGGCCCTAGAGGGGCAGGTGAGGAAAAGGGCAGGGGCTCCAGCCCCCTTTCACTCCTATGTGTGCACGTCCCTGAAAGCAACGCCCATATCAGAAACAGTAATCCCAGAATCAACTATCAAATAAGAACCAGCTACTATCAGGAGAGAAGCTGAACTCTCCTAAGATTCCTCAGTGGGGTACAGAGGGGGTGAGGGGGTTAGGAGTAGAGATAACAGAGAGA
Source organism: Hyla sarda (assembly GCF_029499605.1). Classification (NCBI taxonomy): domain Eukaryota; kingdom Metazoa; phylum Chordata; class Amphibia; order Anura; family Hylidae; genus Hyla; species Hyla sarda. The sequence continues at coordinate 486,319,635 of NC_079190.1, read as the reverse complement.
AAGTAGAAAGAGAGAAGGGAAAGGGAAAATAATCATGAATATAGTGATCAAGTTAGGTTCACTAGAGAGCCATTTCTGCCATCGTTTGTGGAAATGCGCAATCTGGGAGTGAGCTAACGCATGTGATCTCTCATAGCCACACGATAGGTTAACCATATTGACTAGTTCCAGCAAGTGTGGTGTCCCGGTACCGTATCCTATCCAGTACCTGTGTATCTGTGCATCTGCGCTGCTGTGATCCGTGAGTCTAGGCCTGAGCCTTGCGGCTACGGCCGATGCCTTCTAATTTCTGAGTGTATCAATTCCCCAAACACTCTGCAAGATCACCGGACCTTATCTATCCCCTAAATCCGGATGGATCTGAACAAATAATCCCTGATTCAGAGACTATATCTAAAGTCAAGGTCCGCAACAACTGTCAGTCATTGCACTGTATAGAGACTGTATTCCTGAGACTGTTATTGTGCATTGGATGTACCGCAAGCCTTTCAGTAAAGTTTGTTCAAGTTCAAGTACCTTGTGGACCTTCAGTCATTTATACATGCACCTATCGTTACTGGGAAGGGCGGCAATAGGCCGGAGAATCATCTCAGCATACTAGCCCTCAGCCTGGCGTCACGAACTATAGGGTTAACATTAACCGCTCATCTACCACAACACCCCAACTACCATACACCCCCCAAGGCTTACCACACAAGCAAGGAACATCAGGTGAGCGCCCCCTTCTGGTGATAAGAAGCTTGCTTGACATGAGAATGTGAGCCACCGGGGAGCGAGCATCCGTAGGCAATCTATCCAAATTCAAAAACAATAAAGCCAAACTAGGGTGGAGCGCAAAATCCTCGCCCAGCAAGTGTCTTAAGAGCAACTGAACCCCGTTCCACAAGGGACGGAGCAGAGGACATCTCCATAGTGTGTGCAAAAGGGTTCCCTTCTGTCCGCAATGCCTCCAACAGAGGTCCGGGAATTCTGGGTTCATAAGGTTGAGTCTCGAGGGGGTAAAATACCAGCTGTAAATAGACTTAAGGATAGAGCGCAACAATTTGCAGGAATATGTCAAGGCCTGTTTCCATCATTCCTCAGAAAATGTCTCCCCTAGATCGTTTTCCCACTTGTCCATAAATGGAAATTTTAAGAAGTCTAATCGGTCTCCCAACTGGTCGTAGAACAGTGTAATGCCCCTCTTACGTATCATCGAGTTTTGAAAAAAGGCTAGTGTACGAGGAGGGACTAGAATGCTGTCAGTAAACTCACGTGTCAACAGACTCCAGAATAGGAGTCCTTTATAGAAGTCTGAATGCGGGAGTCCATATTTTTCCCTAAGAAACGGAAAATGGACGGAGGCCCTGTCGTCTACCAGGTCACCCAGGGTTCTCATACCCTTCTGCATCGGTATTTCACTCATAGGGACTTTCCTTTTTCGGGTGCTTTGTTTCAGAAACTGGGTCCATATTTTATCAGACACATTAACAGAAGATAGGTGGGTAGAGTTAGGGAAAGAACCTTTACGAGAGGCAATGAGTAACCGGGATCTAAGAGAGATCGGGTGGGATGAAGATTGCTCAATACCAAACCACAACTTGTGACTACTGTTGGACCACCAGTGATGGAGTTGGTCTAGGATGCATGCACGGTAGTAATCTTCGACGTGAGGCATACCAAGACCCCATGCATCAGGGTGGGTAGTCATCACTTTCCCAGCAACTCTAGGCTTTGCAACAGCTGGAGACACCCTGTTTGGGAAACACTGTATTTTTGTGGCGGATCCAAATCCCCAATTTAGTCCTCAAATGCGCATGGCGCTCTCTCGCTTTGGAGCCCTGTTGTATTTCAAGGAAACAGTTTAGGGCCACATATGGGGTATGTCCGTACTCGGGAGAAATTGCGTAACAAATTTTGGGGGGGCTTTTTCTCCTTTTACGCTGTTACGCCGAGCGCTCCGGGTCCCCGTTCCTCCCCGGAGCGCTCGCCTCATCCTCGTTACTGCAGCGCCCCGGTCAGATCCACTGACCGGGTGCGCTGCGATACTGCCTCCAGCCGGGATGCGATTCGCGATGCGCACCCCGGCTCCCGTACCTGACTCGCTCTCCGTCGGTCCTGTCCCGGCGCGCGCGGCCCCGCTCCCTAGGGCGCGCGCGCGCCGGGTCTCTGCGATTTAAAGGGCCACTGCGCCGCTGATTGGCGCAGTGGTTCTAATTAGTGTGTTCACCTGTGCACTCCATATATATACCTCACTTCCCCTGCATTCCCTCGCCGGATCTTGTTGCCCTTGTGCCTAGTGAAAGCGTTCCCTTGTTTGTTCCTAGCCTGTGTTCCAGACCTCCTGCCGTTGCCCCTGACTACGATCCTTGCTGCCTGCCCCGACCTTCTGCTACGTCCGACCTTGCTTCTGTCTACTCCCTTGTACCGCGCCTATCTTCAGCAGTCAGAGAGGTTGAGCCGTTGCTAGTGGATACGACCTGGTCACTACCGCCGCAGCAAGACCATCCCGCTTTGCGGCGGGCTCTGGTGAAAACCAGTAGTGACTTAGAACCGGTCCACTAGCACGGTCCACGCCAATCCCTCTCTGGCATAGAGGATCCACCTCCTGCCAGCCGGCATCGTGACATACGCCTTATGAAAAGGTAAAGTTGGGGTCTACACCAGAATGTTAGTGTAAAAAAATATATTTTTACACCAACATGCTGGTGTTGCCCTATAGTTTTAATTTTCACAAGCGGTAAAAGGAAAAAAAGACCCCCAAAATTTGTAACACAATTTCTCCTAAGTACAGAACTACCCCATATGTGGGCGTAAAGTGCTCTGCGGGCGAACAACATGGCTCAGGAGTGAGAGCGCTACGTACATTTGAGGTCTAAATTGGTGATTTGCACAGGGGTTGCTGATTTTACAGCGGTTCTGACATAAATGCAAAACAACAAATACCCACATGTGACCCCATTTTGGAATCGACACCCCTCACGGAATGTAACAAGGGGTATAGTGAGCCTTAACACCCCACAGGTGTTTGACAAATTTCCGTTAAAGTTGGATGTGAAAATGAAAAAAAAAATGTTTTCACTAAAATGCTGGTGTTACCCTACATTTTTCATTTTCACAGGGGAGAATAGGAAAAAAGCCCCCCAAAATGTGTAACCCTATTTCCATTGAGTAAGAACATACCCCATATGTGGATGTAAATTGCTCTGCGGTCGAACTACAATGCTCAGAAGAGAAGGCGCGCCATTGGGCTTCTGGAGAAAGAATGTGTCCGAAATTGAAGGCCATGTGTGTTTACAAAGCCCCCATAGTGCCAGAACAGTGCCCCCCCCACATGTGACCTCATTTTGGAAACTACACCCCTCACGTAATGTAATAAGGGGTACAGTGAGCATTTACACCCCACAGGTGTCTGACAGATTTTTGGAATAGTGGTCCGTGAAAATAAAAAATTTTATATTTCATTTGCACAGCCCACTGTTCCAAAGATCTGTCAAATGCCAGTGGGGTGTAAATGTTCACTGCACCCGCTATGTGGCCCCACGTTATAGATCGGGAGCGGACTCATGCCGTACGCATACGTCATGGGTCCTTAGGAGGTAAAGGACCCAGCCCATTTTCACCTTAACCTGTTAAGGACCAAGGACGTGCCGGTACGTCCTAAGTCGGCTCACGTTCTAGAACTCATGGCTAATAGCGCGCAGCACTGATCGTGGTGCCGTGCGCTATTAATCCTTTTGACACGGCGTTCAAAGTTGAATGCCGCGTCTAAAGTGAAACTAAAACGTTGCCAGCTAGCTCAGGGGACTGTTCGGGATCGCCGCGGCATCCCGAACAGCTGTGACCCAGCAGGAAGGTCTCTTACCTTGCCTTCTGGTGTCCAATCGCCGAATGACTGCTCAATGCCTGAGATCCAGGCATGAGCACTCAAGCGGCAGAATCATTGATCAATGGTTTCCTATGAGAAATCAGTGTGTGCAGTGTTATAGCCCCCTATGGGAGCTATAACATTGCAAAAAAAAGGGGGGAAAAAAGTGAATAAAGATCATTTAACCCCTTCCCTAATAAATGTTTGAATCACCCCCCTTTTTCCATTTAAAAAAAAACTGTGAAGAAAAAAAAAAAACATATGTGGTATCACCGCGTGTGGAAATGTATATTGTTAATTAAACCGTACGGTCAATGGCGTATGTGCAAAAAAATTCCAAAGTCCAAGATAGCGTATTTTTGGTCACTTTTTATATCCTGAAACAATGAATAAACAGTGATCAAAAAGTCATATCAATACAAAAATGGTACAGCTGAAAAACTGCAGTTCACGGCGCAAAAAATTAGCGCTCATACTACCCCATACGTAGAAAACTAAAAAAGTTATACGGGTCAGAAGATTTTTTAAACATTTAAATTTTCCTGCATGTAGTTATGATTTTTTTTCAGAAGTACGACAAAATCAAACCTATAAAAGCAGGGTATCATTTTAATCGTATGGACCTACAGAATAAAGGGAAGGTGTCATTTTTACCAAAAAATGTACGGTGTAGAAACAGAAACCCCCAAAATTTATAAAATGGTGTTTTCGTTGTTTTTTTTAAACATTTTTGTTCACAATGATTTTTTCCATTTCGCCGTAGATTTTTGGGTAAAATGACTGATGTCATCACACAGTAGAATTGGTGGTGCAAAATTTAAGCCATCATATGGATTTTTAGGTGCAAAATTGAAAGAGTTATGAATTTTTAAAGGTAAGGAGGAAAAAACGAAAGTGCAAAGACGGAAAAACCCCGGGTCCTTAACGGGTTAAAGGAGAACTCCAGAATACAAAAATTATCCTCCATACTGCTGGTAGTAAAAAAATAGATACTGTACATACCTTCCTTCGCTCCCCCGGGGCCTCCGGTAACCGACTCTGGTAACCGCCACGATCCTCTTACTGGTTGCCGGTGGTCGGCGAGTCATACTGCACTCAGCCAATCACCGGCCGGAGCGAAGTCCCGACTCGGTCGGCGATAGGCTGAGCGGCAGTGTGAGAACGCTTCAAGACACAAAATTCTTCACTACACCGGCACCTGCTGCCAGGGCCGAAAACGTCACACTGCCGGTCAGCCTATCGCCGGCCGAGTCAGGACTTCGCTGCGGCCGGTAATTGGCTGAGTGCAGTACGACTCGCCGACCACCGGCAACCAGGAAGAGGATCGCGGCGGAGACCGGAGCCGGTTACCGGAGGCACCGGGCAGTAAAGGAAGGTATGTATCTATATATTTCTTTTTACTGCCGGCAGTATGGGGGACAATTTTTGTATTCTGGAGTTCTCCTTTAAGGACCCGGCCATTTTTTGCACATCTGACCACTGTCGCTTTAAGCACTAATAACTCTGGGATGCTTTTAACCTTTCATTCTGATTCCGAGATAGTTTTTTCGTGACATATTCTACTTCATGTTAGTGGTAAATTTTTGTCGATACTTGCATCATTTCTTGGTGATAAATTCCAAAACTTGATGAAAAATTTTTACATTTAGCATTTTTCTAACTTCGAAGCTCTCTGCTTGTAAGGAAAATAGACATATCAAATCAATTATATATTGATTAACATATACAATATGTCTACTTTATGTTTCCATCATAAAGTTGACATGTTTTTACTTATGGAAGACATCAGAGGGCTTCAAAGTTCAGCAGCAATTTTCCAATTTTTCACAAAATTTTCAAAGTTTGAATTTTTCAGGGACCAGTTCAGTTTTGAAGTGGATTTGAAGGGCCTTTATATTAGAAATACCCCACAAATGACCGCATTATAAAATCTGCACCCCTCAAAGTATTCAAAATGACATTCAGTAAGTGTGTTAACTTGTGTTGCTCACGAATATCGCATATTTGCGAATTCGCAAATATTACGAATTTTGCGATTAAAATTCGCTATTACGAATATTCGTCTTTTTTCAAACTGTTTTAAAAACTGAGCACATTGTAGGGATCTCCTTCGACTGATAAATGCAATGCTTGTATCATTTCATTAAAGACCCAGGGATGAGATTGTGAGGCGAAAGGCTTATGCAATGCGAATATTCGCATTGTGAATATTCGCAATACGAATATTCGCAATGCAAATATTCGTGGAAATTCCGCCCTAGTTTTGCCTGTGAGCCAATGAGAGTTCTGTAAGCACAGTTGTCAGAGCTTAGCAACGTCCCTTGCATGATGTTACAGTGCGCATGCGCAGACGAATGAAATTTCGCTATTAATTTCGCAATAGCGAAATTTTCGCAATTCAAAAAAACATCAACAGTGCTCAGTAGAGAAGGAGTCACATTTGACTTTTGGAAAGAAAATTTAGCTGAAATGGTTTTTGGGGGGAATGTCGCATTTAGGAAGCCCCTATGGTGCCAGAACAGCGAAAAATAACACATGGCATACTATTTTGGAAACTCCACCCCTCAAGGAACTTAACAAGGGGTACAGTGAGCCTTAACACCTAACAGGTGTTTGACGACGTTTTGTTAAAGTCTGATGTGTAAATGAAAACATTTTTTTTCACAAAAATGGTGTTTTTTCCCCAAATGTTACATTTTTGCAAGGGGAAATAGGAGAAAATAACCCCCAAAATTTGTACCCCATTTCTTATGATATGGAAATACCCCATGTGTGGACGTCAAGTGCTCTGCTGGTGCACTACAATGCTCAGAAGAGAAGGAGCGCCATTGTGCTTTTGGAGAGAGAATTTGTTTGGAGTGGAGGTTAGGGGCCATGTGCGTGTACAAAGCCCACCCGTGGTGCCCCACATGTGACCCCATTTTGGAAACTATACCCCTCACAGAATTTAATAAGGGGTGCAGTGAGTATTTACACCCCACTGGCGTTTGACAGGTCTTTGGAACGGTGGGCTGTGCAAATGAAAAATTACAATTCAATTTCTGACAAAATTTCTCTTCAAAAGCCCAATGGCGCTTCCTCTTTTCTGAGCATTGTAGTGCACCCGCAGAGCACTTTACATCCACATATGGGGTATGTTCTGACTCTGAAGAAATAGTGTTTTGAGTTTTTTTTTTCTATTTTCCCTTGTGAAAATGAAAAAATTGGGGTAACACCAGCATTTTAGTGAAAAAAATGTTTTGTTTTTTTTCATTTTCCCATCCAACTTTAATGAAAATTCTTCAAACACCTGTGGGGTGTTAAGGCTCACTATACCCCTTCTTAAATTCCGTGAGGGGTGTAGTATCCAAAATGGGGTCACATGTGGGTATTTATTTTTTTGTTTATGTCAGAACCGCTGTAAAATTAGCCACCCCTGTGCAAATCACCAATTTAGGCCTCAAATGTACATTGCGCTCTCACTCCTGAGCCCTGCTGTGCGTCCTCAGAGAATTTTATGCCCACATATGGGGTACTTCCGTGCTCAGGAGAAATTGCGTTACAAATTTTGGGGTCTTTTTTTTTTCCTTTTTAGCGCTTTTGAAAATAAAAAGTATGGGGCAACACCAGCATGTTAGTGTAATCATTTTTATTTTTTTACACTAACAGGCTGGTGTAGACCCCAACTTTTCCTTTTCATAAGGGGTAAAAGGAGAACCCCCCACCCCCCCAAAAAAACACAATTCCTCCCGAGTACGGAAATACCCCATATGTGGCCTTAGACTGTTTCCTTGAAAAACAACAGGGCTCTGAAGTGAGAGCGCCATGCGCATTTGAGGGCTACATTAGGGATTGCATAGGGGTGGACATGGGGGTATTCTACATCAGTGATTCCCAAACAGGGTGCCTCCAGCTGTTGCTAAACTACTAGCATGCCTGGACAGTTGGTGGCTGTCCGGAAATGCTGGGAGTTGTTGTTTTGCAACAGCTGGAGGCTCCGTTTTGGAAACACTGCCATATTATACGTTTTTCATTTTTATTCGGGGGGGGGGGGACAGTGTAAGGGGGTGTATATGTAGTGTTTTACCCTTAATTATGTGTTAGTGTAGTGTTTTTAGGGTACATTCACACTGGCGGGGGTTTACGGGGAGTTTCCCGCTAGGAGTTTGGGCTGCAGCTCAAACTTGAAGCAGAAAACTCACTGTAAACTCACCCATGTGAATGTACCCTGTATATTCATAAGGGAGGGCAAACCTCCAGTTGTTTCAAAACTACAACTCCCAGCATGCACTGACAGACCGTGCATGCTGGGAGTTGTACTTTTGCAACAGCTGGAGGCACACTGGTTGGAAAACCTTCAGTTAGGTTCTGTTACCTAACTCAGTATTTTCTAACCAGTGTGCTTCCAGCTGTTGCAAAACTACAACTCCCAGCATGTACTGAACGCCGAAGGGCATGCTGGGAGATGTAGTTATGCAACAGCTGGAGGTACCCAACTACAACTCCCAGCATGCCGAGACAGCTGTTTGCTGTTTGGGAATGCTGGGATTTGCAGTCTTGCAACATCTGGAGGGCTACAGTTTAGAGACCACTGCACAGTGATCTCCAAACTGTGGCCCTCCAGATGTTGCAAAACTACATACCACAGCATGCCCAGACAGCTGTGTGGGCATGCTGGGAGTTGTAGTTTTGCAACATCTGGATGGCTACAGTTTAGAGACCACTGTATAGTGGTCTCAGACTGTAGCCCTCCAGATGTTGCTAGGCAACTCACCGGTTTCCGTAGGATCCAGGGAGCCGCATCACCGTCCTTTTCTGCCGCCGATCGCCGCCTGCTGCCGCCGCCGATGGATAGTTGGACTTCGGCGCCAGTCCCTGTCGGTTTCCCTGAAAGGGAAAACCGAAAGTTAACCCCCCTGCCCCCGATCTTCTATTGGTCGTCACTTCTTGACAACCAATAGCAGGGATAGAAGGGGTGGCAGCCCTGCCACCTCACTCCTATCCCTTCAGGGGGATCGTGGGTGTCTTGGACAACCGCGATCCCCCTTATATTCCGGGTCAGCATAGACCCGTATGCCGCCATGTTGCACGAGATGCCTGCTGAAATGATTTCAGCAGGCTTCCCAGTCCGGTCCCCGCCCGGCACACGGCGGGGACCAGAATTCCCACGGGCGTATGGATACGCCCTGGGCCCTTAACAGGGGCGTAGCTAGAAACCACAGGGCCCCGGTGCAATAATTGGCCCAGGGCCCCCCTATCACCTGACAACCCGCTTCCCCAATCCCGGGCGACCCCTTACTCGGCCGCTCAAAGATATCAGTGACTACAGCACTGATGAGACACAGTCAGGAGAATACACAACGATATACGTGACTGACAAGAAAGGCCGGACAGACAAAACAGGCCCAGGCATTTAATAATAAGCAGCCTATCACCTTGGTTCCAGTTACTCTCAGGCTGTTATAAAGCTATAACTCCCATCATATCTGGAGAGCCTAGGCATTATGGGAGTTGTAGTTTTGCAACAGATGGAGTGCCACGGATTAGGGTACAACATCACCCATCATCACTGCAGAACTGACAAGTGACTCCAGCTGATGGGACAGTCAGGAGAAAACACAATGATATCAGTGTCCTGAATGACGTCTTCTCGGTTGTCTTTTCTTTTCTTCTTCATCTGGTCCAGACGTCAGGACGTCTTCCAGCTCCATCTTCTCTGCAGAGTCTGACGCCCGGACATCATAGGTTCTCACTTTGTCAGTAGATCCTCATCCTCTGTATGAAGACAATAATCATTATAATTCTGCTAAATACTGTACCCCCTGAATATAATACTGCCACACACTGTATCCCTTGAATATAAAACTACCATCCACTGTACTCCTGCATATAATACTGCCACCTACTGTACCCCCTGAATATAATACTGACACACACTGTACCCCTTAATATAATACTGCCACACAGTGTATCCCCTGAATATAAAACTATCATCCACTGTACCTCCTGCATATAATACTGCCACCTACTGTACCCCCTGAATATAATACTGACACACAATGTACCCCTTAATATAATACTGCCACACAGTGTATCCCCTGAATATAAAACTATCATCCACTGTACCTCCTGCATATAATACTGCCATCTACTGTACCCCCTGAATATAATTCTGCCACACACTGCATCCCCTGAATATAATCCTGCCACACACTGTATCCCTTGAATATAAAACTACCATCCACTGTACTCCGCATATAATACTGCCATCTACTGTACCCCCTGAATATAATACTGCCACACACTGCATCCGCTGAATATAATCCTGCCACACTGTACCCCATGAATATAATGCTGCCAAGTACTGTACCCCTCAATATAATACTGCCACACACTGTACCACCTGAATATAATACTGCCAACTACTGCACCCCCTGAATATAATACTACCACATACTGTATCCCCTGAATATAAAACTACCATACACTGTGCTCTCTGAATATAATACTACCACACACCATACCCTCTGAATATAATACTGCCACACAGTGCCCATGAACGTAATACTGCAACCCACTGTACCCCTGAATATAATTCTTCCACACACTGTACTCCTGAATATAAACCCTCAAAAATAACCATGCTATATGCGGTACCCTCTGAAAATAACCCTGCCACACACTACCTTCCAAATATAATAATCCCTCCATAATAATAATACTGTTACACACTGTTTCTTCTCGGTTTAGCTGAATCACACCTGTCCTCCTCCAGACCCCTCTGTCCTCCTCCTGGCTCCTCTGTTCCAATCCCCCTTTCCTCCCAGACCCATAAGTCCTCCTACATGCTCCTCTTCCCCCCTCCCTAGACCACTAAGTCCTCTCCAGGCTCCTCTGACACCTCCCCAGACCCCAGAATTCTGCTCTAGGCTCCCCTGCCAAACTCTCCAAATCCCAAAGTCTGATCCATACCCAATCACCTCCTGTCCCTCCACATTGATGAACAGTATATGTATTTATGTATGATAGACTGGTGTATGTATGGTAGGTGCATGGTTATGATATTTGCGTGTATGATAGATGTAAGATACATATACACAGCATACACCCATCTATCATACATACACACACCTATCATTCATGCATACATCTATCATCCACACATCCATCATACATTCACATACATCATACAGCCACACATCATAGATACATCCATCTAGCTTACACACATCTATCATACATACGCACATCAAAAATACAAACACATACACGCACACATCTAGCTTACACACATCTATGTAACATACACACATCATACAAACACACGCCCGGTGCCTCCTACACACACCCCCCTCTGCCCCTCCCACACACATATGCATAATACATACATATACACGCACATCTTACACACACACATTATACATAAACACATATCATGCATACACCTGCCGCCTCGAGATCTCCCCGCATAATACATCTCCACACATCATACATACATCCTTCTACCTTACAAATATCTCCATACATACATCTTGCTTACACACATCTAGCATTCATACACACACCATTCATACACACACATCATTCATACATCATACATACAGTACATACACACATCATTCAAACACATGCCGCCTCCCCCCACATGTATAATGCATACATACACACACATCATACATAAGCACATCATATACACACCCGCCGCCTCCAAATCCCCCCGCATAATACATCTCCACACATCATATATACATCCTTCTAGCTTACACACATCTCCACACATCTCCACATACATACATGTTGCTTACACACATCATTCATACACCATACACACATCATACATACACCATACATACAGTACATACACACATCATACATACACCATACATACAGTACATACACACACATCACACATACACCATACATTACTTACACACACATCATACATACAGTACATACACACATCATACATACACCATAGATACAGTACATACACACACACCGTACATACAGTACATACACTCATCATACATACACCATACATACAGTACATACACACACATCATACACCATACATACATACATACATACAGTACATATAACCACATCATACATACACCATACATACAGTACAGATAACCACATCATACATACACCATACATACAGTACATATATGCACATCATACATACACCATACATGCAGTACATATATGCACATCATACATACACCATACATGCAGTACATATATGCACATAATACATACACCATGCATGCATTACATATATGCACATCATACATACACCATACATACAGTACATATATGCACATCATACATACACCATACATGCATTACATATATGCACACCATACATACACCATACATTCAGTACATATATGCACATCATACATACACCATACATACAGTACATACACACACGTCATACATACACCATACATACAGTACATACACACATCATACATACACCATACATACAGTACATACACACATCATACATACACCATAGGTGCAGTACATACACACATCTTACATACACCATACATACACACACACATCATACATACACCATACATGCAGTACACACACTCATCATACATACACCATACATACAGTACATACACACACATCATACATACACCATACATACAGTACATATAACCACATTATACATACACCATACATACAGTACATATATGCACATCATACATACACCATACATACAGTACATATATGCACATCATACATACATACATACACCATACATACAGTACATATATGCACATCATACATACACCATACATACAGTACATACACACACATCATACATACATCATAGGTGCAGTACATACACTCATCATACATACATCATACATACAGTACATATATGCACATAATACATTACACCATGCATGCATTACATATATGCACATCATACATACACCATACATACAGTACATATATGCACATCATACATACACCATACATGCATTACATATATGCACACCATACATACACCATACATTCAGTACATATATGCACATCATACATACACCATACATACAGTACATACACACACGTCATACATACACCATACATACAGTACATACACACATCATACATACACCATACATACAGTACATACACACATCATACATACACCATAGGTGCAGTACATACACACATCATACATACACCATACATACAGTACATACACACACACATCATACATACACCATACATGCAGTACACACACTCATCATACATACACCATATATAGAGTACATACACACACATCATACATACACCATACATACAGTACATATAACCACATTATACATACACCATACATACAGTACATATATGCACATCATACATACACCATACATACAGTACATATATGCACATCATACATACATACATACACCATACATACAGTACATATATGCACATCATACATACACCATACATACAGTACATACACACACATCATACATACACCATAGGTGCAGTACATACACTCATCATACATACATCATACATACAGTACATATATGCACATCATACAAACACCATACATGCAGTACATACACACACTTCATACATACACCATACATACAGTACATACACACACATCATACATACACTATACATGCAGTACATACACTCATCATACATACACCATACACACAGTACATACACACACATCATTCATACACCATACAAACAGTATATACACTCATCATACATACACCATACATACAGTACATATATGCACATCATACATACACCATACATACAGTACATATATGCACATCATACATACACCATATATACAGTACATATATGCACATCATACATACATCATACATGCAGTAGATATATGCAAATCATACATACACCATACGTACAGTACATATATGCACATCATACATACACCATACATACAGTACATACACACACATCATACATACAGTACATACACACATCATACATACACACTCTGCCTCTGGACCCCAAAAATAACCTCCCCCTCCGGACCCGAAATTAACAACCCCCACCCCCCACCCCCTTCCAGACCCGAAATTAACACCCCTCACCGGACCCAAAATTAAGTCCCAGCAACCCGACCACCTTCCCACCCCTGCCGCTCCTCCGGACCACAAATTAAGCCCCCCTGCTGCTCCTCCATTAACCCCTCCTCACTCACCTGCGGCCGCCATGAAGTTCTGTGAGGAGACCTGCTGGTGATCCGGTCCCTCCTCTGCGCTCACTCCTAGGCTGTTGCTGCAGGCATTAGGAGCGTGTCTGCAGTGCCTGCGCAGCATATGGTGAGGGGAGGAGGGGGGTGTATGTCTCGGGGGGGGGGGGGGGGGGGGGGAGGGTGTTGAGGCTAGCGCCGCGCCGGGTCTGGCACTGGCAGCGCCGCTGCCATAAGCCTCCCCTTCAGGCCCGGGACCTCGGCGGGGGAGGGGCGGGGGGTTTGAGGCTGGCGCCGGGCCTGGTACTGGCAGCTGGGGCTGTACCTGGGGGCCCGACCTGCGGCCGTAGTATAGTATAGTGACAGGGGGGCCCGGTCGCAATGGCGACCTTTGCGACCTCTATAGCTACGCCACTGGTCCTTAAGGGGTTAATAATAATAGTAATAATGATACTGTTTCTACCATATCCACTTATCCAGAGATATTATGCTAGAGATATATTGTCATCCTCCATTCCTGGGAATCCACCTCTCCCCTTCTACAGATCTCTGGTTCCTTAATCATCCAATAGGGGGGCTTGATTTCCACTTATGTGCAAAATTTGTTTCTAGGTGGACAATGGGGGAGATTTATCAAAACCTGTGAAGAGGGAAAGTTGCCCAGTTGCCCGTAGCCACCAATCAGCTCGCTTCTTTCAATTTTAACAAGGCCTTTGCTAAATGAAATAAGAAATCTGATTGGTTGCTATGGGCAACTTTCCCTCTGCACAGGTTTTGATAAATCTCCCCCGTTATCTTCTGTCTCCATTACAAGCTGTATGTCCCATATGGGAAATGTGCCTTGAATTATGCAGCTCCTCGCTCACTTGTTAATGTATCAAGTGACCCAGAGCCCACCACGTGGAGGTGGCTGCATTTCGGGCTCCTCCCCACCCCCACCCCCAACCATATGTAGATCTTGTGTGACCCAATCAGCCGTCTTGTTAAATTGGTTCACATTGATCGTCAATGGCCTTTGCTGTAATACTTCTTAGCTGTGTATGTAGGAAGTAAAATGGCATCTTGAATGTGGTCATCATGCCGGTTACTGTCCATTTGGCCATGGCCCATGCTCCAACCCACACATTGGATACATAATTGGGCCACTTCAGTTTGCTTTTAGCATATTGCCAAGTCCGCTGCAGCCAAGACACTTTGGGCTCCGAGGCATCTTCAGAGGTTGTTGGTAAATCCATCTGGTTATCCGCCATGGTGACTGTCACATGATCGCTGTGCCTGGATTCATGTGGGTCTGAATTGTCACCTAAAGCCATGTCAATAGCCACATCTGCTCGCTGACCACGGTGCTTAATCTTCTTCCCAGGTATTTTATGGATCTCATAATATGGTGGAGTGACCTTATAATGATATAGGTTAGTATACCGCCAAAGGAAACTCGTCACGTAATGTATGAGACACACGACAGGCACCGAGAGAACTGGGATATCTGCAAAATAGTGACAGGATACAATATATTAAATCTATATTCATTCATGTATTTATATATATATATATATTCACACAAAGTATGGTCATTGAACACTGTAGGAAGCTTTTTGTAAATTTATGTTTGACTATTATATGTAAAACATTGATCCACAAATCATTTATCTCACAGGAGTAAACCTCTACCCAATTGCTGTAAGAGACTTAAAGGGGTACTCTGCCCCTAGACATCTTATCCCCTATGTAAAGAATAGGGGATAAGATGTCTGATCGCAGGGGTCCCGCGGCTAGGACCCCAGCGATCTCTGTGCAGCACCCAGCCTTCGTTCAGAACGCTGGGTGACGGGGTCGTAACATCACAGCCACGCCCCTCGTGAGGTCAAGCCACACCCCCTCAATGTAAGTCTATGGGAGAGCACGCCCCCTCCCATAGACTTATATTGAGGGGGCGTGGTCGTGACCTCACGCCCCCCACAAGCGTTCGAACTGTACTATATTAACTTTACACTAATACATTCATGTTAAATCCATTTATAAACAGAAATTGTGGAAGTTTTCATTATTCCTACCTCTTAGCTTCATGGTCGCCGTCCCTACAGGATCCTTTTGCCTAAATAGACAAAATTCTCTTCAATTTGCAAAATAAGCGCAGGTCTAGTAGGAGAACGTGTTCACCCGCCGAACCGAGGAAATAAGTGTTAGGGATTGGATTCTACCCTGGAGAAAGTCTCTTTGATGTGTGATGTCACAGCAGATGACATCACGTGTATGTGTATCCATTGTAATGGCTGTACTGTACTTTACTTACACTATGCACAGTTATATACTGGGGGTTTACAAAGGATTTGAAGATTACAGTTTTAACCCCTTCAGGGTTACAGCCCTTTTGGGTCTTGAGGACACAGGAAATTTCCATTTTTACATTTTTATTTTTTTCCTCCTCCCCTTCTAAGAGCCATAAATCTTTTTACTTTTCCACCCACAGACCCATATGAGTTGTTGTTTCTTTTGCGACCAACTGTACTTTGTAATGAAGCCTTTCATTTTAACATAAAATGTACGGTACTATCAAAAAATATATATATATATATTTGTAGCAGGAAATTGAAAAGAAAACCAATTTTACAACTTTTGATAGTTTTCGTTTTTACACAGTGAACTGTACGATAACATTGACATGTTCTTTTTATATTTTGGGTCAATACGATTAAAAAAAAGTCAGTGCTGCTTCTAAAAAATACCTCAAACTTTTTGAACACTATAAGGCTGGTTCACATCACGTTTTGTGCAATACGGAACCACATACGGCTGGGGGGAAGCTAAAACCGGGCGCTCCCGTATCCTTACCGTATGCGGCCCGTATGTAATGTATCTCAGTGAGCCGACTGGAGTGAAGCGCTGACTCCGTTCGGCTCATTTTTGTCCCATATTTGGTTTTCCCACCGGACCTAAAACCGTGGTCCAGCCGTATGCGGTCCTGTATTGCATGTTATGTGAACCCAACCTTAGTATGTTTTAAACTGTATGAGGGCTATTTCTTTTCCGTATACATCCCTGTATACAGAAAAATAAAACAGTTATAGAGGTCAGAAGAGGACAATTTTAAACTTACTAATTTTAGTGTAAAAAGATATAATTTTTTTTAACAGAAGTAAAACAAAATCAAACCTATATAAATTAGGTACCAGTTAAATCGTATGGATCTACAGAATAAAGATATGGTGTCATTTGTAACAAACATTACACTGCGTAGAATACGAAGCTCCCAAAATTTTCAAATGGCATATTTTTTATTTATTTTTAAAATTTTGCCCCACAAATATTTTTTTTCTGGTTACACCATAGATTTTGGGCGGAAATGATTGATAGTATTACAAAGTACAATAGGTTGCGCAAAAAACAAGATCTCATATGGGTCTGTAGGGGGACAATTTATGATTTTTAGAAGGTGGGGAGGAAAAAAATGAAAGTGCAAAAATGAAACAAAAAAAAAAGTGGTCCTTAAAGGGAATGTGTCACCATATTTTGTAAACATTTTTTTAGAGGTTTAACACATTTTTCAAATTTTTTAAATATTTTTGCAAATATATATATTTTTTTATTTGTGACAAAATATGAAAAATTAAAAAATAACTTGTCATATTTCCCACTCTTGACCAGCAGAGGGAGCTAACATGAGGGATTGGATGAATAGAAAGGAATTGCTGTAAAATGTCGCCTTGCTTTCCTGCAACTCCCTCTTGTGTCTGTATGCAAGTAGAGCGGGGGATGGGAATCTGTAGTCCACAAGCCAGAGCCATTTTGTCAGTGATTGATAAATGCAGACTACCAAAAGTCTCTCACACACTTTTCTTCTCTAACGTCGCAGCTCCTCACTGCCTGCACCTCTGATCCTCACTGCCCACACCTCTGCTCCTCACTGCCCGCTCCTAGGCTCCTCACTGCCCGCTCCTCACTGCCCGCTCCTGTACTCCTCACTGCCCGCTCCTCTACTCCTCACTGCCTGCTCCTGCACTCCTCACTGCCCGCTCCTAGGCTCCTCACTGCCCGCTCCTCACTGCCCGCTCCTGTACTCCTCACTGCCCGCTCCTCTACTCCTCACTGCCTGCTCCTGCACTCCTCACTGCCTGCTCCTCACTGCCCGCTCCTCCACTCCTCTCTGCCCACTCCTCACTGCCTGCTCCTCGGCTCCTCACTGCCCGCTCCTCGGCTCCTCACTGCCCGCTCCTCCACTCCTCACTGCCCGCTCCTCATTGCCCGCTCCTGTACTCCTCACTGCCCGCTCCTGCACTCCTCACTGCCCGCTCTTGTACTCCTCACTCCCTGCTCCTCCGCTCCTCACTGCCTGCTCCTCCGCTCCTCACTGCCTGCTCCTCCGCTCCTCACTGCCTGCTCCTCCACTCCTCACTGCCTGCTTCTCCGCTCCTCACTGCTCCCTCCTCCGCTCCTCACTGCTCCCTCCTCCGCTCCTCACTGTCTGCTCCTCACTGCCTGCACCTCCGCTCCTAACTGTTTGCTCCTCCGCTCCTCACTGCCTGCTCCTCCGCTTCTCACTGCCTGCTCCTGTACTCCTCACTGCCTGCTCCTGCACTCCTCACTGCCCGCTCCTGTACTCCTCACTGCCCGCTCCTCCGCTCCTCACTGCCTGCTCCTCCGCTCCTCACTGCCTGCTCCTCCGCTCCTCACTGCCTGCTCCTCCACTCCTCACTGCCTGCTCCTCCACTCCTCACTGCCTGCTTCTCCGCTCCTCACTGCTCCCTCCTCCGCTCCTCACTGCTCCCTCCTCCGCTCCTCACTGTCTGCTCCTCACTGCCTGCACCTCCGCTCCTAACTGTTTGCTCCTCCGCTCCTCACTGCCTGCTCCTCCGCTTCTCACTGCCTGCTCCTGTACTCCTCACTGCCTGCTCCTGCACTCCTCACTGCCCGCTCCTGTACTCCTCACTGCCCGCTCCTCACTACTATATTGTACATACACAATACCGCCATATCCATACAATACTATATTGTGCCTACACAATACCGTGCATACACAATACAGTATACCACCCTGGTTGGGAAACACTGTAGATTCTGCAAAACTACAACTCCCAGCATGCCAGGACAGCAAATGGCTGTCCGGGCATGCTGGGAGTTGTAGTTTTGCAACAGCTGTAGGCACCCTGGTTGCAATTATTACAGGGCAATGAATAATTAGACAGTTTGAATTCTCACACACAGCTTTTCAAAGCTTCTGAATGGCACCTGATCTGACTACCACTGACACATTCACTGCCATTCAGAAGCTATTGGAATGCTGAGTGTGAGGCTAGGTTCATACTACGGAATTTCCATCTGCAATATCGCTATGAAATTGCAGGCGGAAATTTGGCTTAACAGCTAGTGCTAAACCCCAATTATTACCCTGGTACCCACTGCCACGGGGTGCCGGGAAGAGCCGATACCAACAGGCCCAGAGCGTCAAAAAAGGCACTACTGGGCCTAGGTGGTAACATGCTGGCGTTATTTAGGCTGGGGAGGGCTAGTAACAATGGTCCTCGCCCACCCTGGTAATGTCAGGCTGTTGCTGCTTGGTTGGTATTTGGCTGATACTGAAAATAGGAGGAACCGCACACGTTTTTTGCATAAAAACAAAATAAAAAAAAAACACATAGGGTTCCTCCTATTTTCAGTATCAGCCAAATAGCAACCAAGCAGCAACAGCCTGACGTTACCAGGGTGGGCGAGGACCATTGTTACTGGCCCTCCCCAGCCTAAATAATGCCAGCCTGTTACCGCCTAGGCCCAGGAGCGCCATTTTGACGCTCTGGGCCTGTTGGTACCAGCTCTTCCCGGCACCCCTGTAGCGGTGGGTAACGGGGTAATAATTGGGGGTTAGCGCTAGCTGTTTTTGGGGCTAACGCTAAGCCCTGGTTTAGAAATGGATTCTGTCTATCAGACAGCTTCCTCTACTAAGCCTGTAAAGTAGATTAAAAATAAACAACTCCCCCACAAGCCCTCGTTAACCATTTTATTAATAAAAAAACGCCTTTCATCGCTGTAGTCCACCGAATCCGAAGTAATCCTCTGCATACAGCGATCTGAAATTAGAAGAAAAAAAAAAACACAAAAAATTGGTTACTACATTTATGGTGTTCTCCCCTGGGGAGAACACCCATAAATCAGGTTTTCCAAACAGGGAGCCTCCAGCTGTTGCTAAACTACACCCCTATCATTTCCAGACAGCCTTTGGCTTTCTGGGAATGATGGGATTTGCAATTTAGCAACAGCGAGCCTCCACTTTAGCAGTCTCGCTGTTCCTCAACTACTACTCCAATCACGAGTCGTTGTTTAGCAACAGCTGGAGACACCCTGTTTCTAAACTACAACTCCCAGACAGCTAAAGCAGCCTGGGAGTTGTAGTTTTGCAACATCTGGAGGCACCCTGGTTAGAGAAACACTGGCATGGAGGGGCGACATTGTGTAAAGCAGCGTTTCCCAACTAGGATGTTGCAAAACTACAAGTCCCAGCATGCCCAGACAGCTTTTAGCTTTAGTTTTAGCTTTAGCTTTTAGCTTGTAGTTTTGCAACATCCTGGCTGGTAAACACTGCTTTACACAATGTCGCCCCTCCATGCCAGTGTTTCCCACACCAGGGTGCCTCCAGATGTTGCAAAACTAAAATTCCCAGCATGCCAGGACAGCTTTTATCTATCTGGGCATGCTGGGACTTTTAGTTTTGCAACATCCTAGTTGGGAAACGCTGCTTTACACAATGTCGCCCCTCCATGCCAGTGTTTCTCAAACCAGGGTGCCTCCAGATGTTGCAAAACTACAACTATCTGCATGCCAGGACAGCTAGAAGCTGTCTTGGCATGCTGTGAGTTGTAGTTTTGCAACATCCAGGTTGGAAAAAAAAAAACCTCCTTCACATAGTGTTTTGCAACCAGGATGTTTCAAAACTACAACTCCCAGCATGCCCAGACAGCTTTTAGCTGTCCTGGCATGCTGAGAGTTGTAGTTTTGCAACATCTGGAGGCACCCTGGTTTGGGAAACACTGGCATGGAGGGGCGACATTGTGTAAAGCAGCGTTTCCCAACTAGGATGTTGCAAAACTAAAAGTCCCAACATGCTTTTAGCTATCTGGGCATGCTGGGACTTTTAGTTTTGCAACATCCTGGCTGGTAAACACTTCTTTACACAATGTCGCCCCTCCATGCCAGTGTTTCCCAAACCAGGGTGCCTCCAGATGTTGCAAAACTACAACTCTCAGCATGCCAGGACAGCTAAAAGCTGTCTGGGCATGCTGGGAGTTGTAGTTTTGAAACATCCTGGTTGCAAAACACTATGTGAAGCAGTGTTTTTTTTCCAGCCAGGATGTTGCAAAACTACAATTCCCAGCATGCCCAGACAGCTAAAAGCTGTTTGGGCATGCTGGGAGTTGTAGTTTTTCAACATCCTGATTGGAAAACACTGCTTCACAGTGTTGCACCTTCATACCAGTGTTTTGCAACCAGGATCTTGCAAAACTACAAGTCCCAGAATGCCCAGACAGCTAAAGGCAGTCTGGGTATGCTGAGACTTGTAGTTTTGCAACATTCTGGTTGTAAAACACTGCTTCACACATAGCTTTCCCAGGCTTCTGAATTGCACAGTTCAGGTGCCTGGGACAGCTTTCCCAGGCACCTGAAATGTGCCATTCAGAAGCCTGGGAAAGCTATGTGTGAATCAGTGTTTTACAACCAGAATGCTGCAAAACTACAAGTCCCAGCATACCCAGACTGCCTTTAGCTGGGACTTGTAGTTTTGGAGACTGCCTTTATCCTGGTTGCAAAACACTGTGTTATAAAGCAGCAGACGTGGGAAAATTACGCAATTTTCGTAACTCCAATTGACTTTAATGGGAGTTACGCCAACGGCGTAGCCCCACAGGTTACTCTGTTTGCGTAAAGTCAATGGGAGTTACGCAAATTGCGTAACATCCACACGTCTGCTGCTTTCGGCTTTCCAAGTTGAAAAATGTAAAAATAAAAAAGTAAAAAAAAATTGAATAATCCCCTCCCCCAATAAAAATGAAAATTGTCAGTTTTTACCTTTTACCCCTAAAAAGCGTAACTTTTTTTTATAAACATATATGGTATCGCCACGCGCGTAAGTGTACGAAAATATAATGTTAACGATCCCGTACGGTGAACAGCGTAAACGTTAAAAAAGAAATTAAAAAGTCCAAAAATGCTGCTTTTTTTGTCACATTTTATTCCCCCAAAAAAATCTGTAAAAAATTATCTAAAAGATTTTTATATGCAAATGGGGTATCGATAAAAAGTACAGATGATGGCACAAAAAATGAGCCCTAAAACCGCCCTATATACGGAAAAATGAAAAAGTTATAGGTGGTCAAACTAGGGCGATTTTAGATTACTGATTTTGTACAAAAAGTTTTAGATTTTTTTTAAGCGATACAAAAATATAAAAGTATCTAGCCATGGGTATCCTTTTAATGGTATTGACCCACAGAATAAAGAACACAGGTCATTTTTACCGTAAATTGTACAGTGTGAAAATGAAGCCCCCAAAATGTGCAAAATTGGGGTTTACATTAAAATTTCCTCCCTAAAAAAATATTTTTGGGGGGTTGCCGAACATTTTATGGTTAATTGAGAGGTTTCATTACAAAGTGCAATTGGTCACGCAAACAACAAGCCCTTATATGGGTCTGTAGATGGAAATATAAAAGAGTTATGGATTTTAGAAGGCGAGGAGGAAAAAACAAAAACGCTAAAATAAAATTGGCCTGGTCCCTAGGGTGAAAATGGGCCTGGTCCTTGAGGGGTTAAAGGGGTTCAAAAATAAATAATTTTATTTTTTCATGGTCACTGCACTTGCACTCACATTTAACCCCTGGACATGTTTTATTCATATAGTTATTGGTTCTATGGGCACTGGTAATCATGGAATATTGTGTGAGATGCTTCCGCCAGAATTTTCCATGATTCAAAATTCTGTGCCAAACTCTGCAATTTTGACACAAAAAAAAAAAAAAAAGAAAAGTGTCGCGAAAATGAACTCTCATATGTTTTCATATTTTCAAAGCCGCACAAGAGACCTTTAACCCCTTAAGGACTCAGGGTTTTTCCACTTTCGTTTTTTCCTCCTTACCTTTTAAAAATCATAACCCTTTCAATTTTCCACCTAAAAATCCATATTATGGCTTATTTTTTGCGTCGCCAATTCTAATTTGCAGTGACATCAGTCATTTTACCCAAAAATGCACGGCGAAACGGAAAAAATAAAAATAAATAATTGTGCGACAAAATCGAAGAAAAAACGCCATTTTGTAACTTTCGGGGGCTTCAGTTTCTACGCAGTGCATATTTCGGTAAAAATTACACCTTATCATTATTCTGTAGGTCCATACGGTTAAAATGATCCCCTACTTATATAGGTTTGATTTTGTCGCACTTCTGGAAAAAATCATAACTACATGCAGGAAAATTTATATGTTTAAAAATGTCATCTTCTGACCCCTATAACTTTTTTATTTTTCCACGTACGGGGCGGTATGAGGACTCATTTTTTGCGCCGTGATCTGAAGTTTTTATCGGTATGATTTTTGTTTTGATCGGACTTTTTGATCACTTTTTATTCATTTTTTAATGGTATAAAAAGTGACCAAAATACTCTTTTTTGGACTTTGGAATCTTTTTGCGCGTACGCCATTGACCGTGCGGTTTAATTAATTATATATTTTTATAGTTCGGACATTTACGCACGCGGCGATACCACATATGTTTATTTTTATTAATTTTTTACACAGTTTTATTTTTTTATGGGAAAAGGGGGGTGATTAAAACTTTTATTAGGGAAGGGGTTAAATGACCTTTATTAACACTTTTTTTAAATTTTTTTTTGCAGTGTTATAGGTCCCATAGGGACCTATAACACTGCACACACTGATCTTCTACACAGATCACAGGCGTGTATTAACACGCCTGTGGTCAGTGTTATCGGCGCTTGACTGCTCCTGCCTGGATCTCAGGCACGGAGCAGTCATTCGTCGATCGGACACCGAGGAGGCAGGTAAGAGCCCTCCCGGTGTCTGGTCAGCTATTTCACCACAGCGGTCCCGAACAGCCCGACTGAGCAGCCGGGTCACTATCAGTTTCGCTTTAGAAGCGGCGGTCAGCTTTGACCGCCACTTCTAAAGGGTTAATACCACACATCGCCACGATCGGCGATGTGTGGTATTAGCCGCGGGTCCCGGCCGTTGATGAGCGCCGGGACCGACGCGATATGATGCGGGATCGCGGCGTGATCCCGCTTCATATCGCGGGAGCCGGCGCAGGACGTAAATATACGTCCTGCGTCGTCAAGGGGTTAAAAATGTGAGGAGAAAAACAATGGTGTAATTACTATCGCTGGAACAGAAATTACAGTAATATTTAAATATCTCACCCAAGGTAAACTGACCTCAACCCACTTATAAGTCTGAGTTTACCTGGGTGACCTCCAGCACTAGCTGCAGTGATCAAACATCCCACCCAAAGCCAGAGGATTCATGGGAAATGTAGGTTGCATTACACAACCCACATCACTGTGCATTCATAAACCAAAAGAGATCCTATCCCATGCCAGCCACATAAAAAAAACAGGAAAGCACAAGGTAAACACAAGGAAGGAGATTTATTAAGCTTTACGAAATGTGACGATCCATCTTGGGGATTAGCTCTGGGATCATCCTGGACCACGCCACAGGATGCGTTTCTTCTCAATAAACCAGCAAACAAAAGCTTATAATGCAAATCTGGCACCTTGCCAGTTTTATTAGACAGGTTGCAGGGAAAGAAACAAACAAAAAGCAGGAACAAAACAAAAACCTAGACCGTCTGGTCACTGACTAAACAGATCAGCTTGTCCTGACTAACAACCGCTGAGCTTCCCTTAGCCGGTTAAACATATGTCCCCTGCAACCTTCTACTCACAATTCATGTCACTGTCTTTGAGCCACTCATAGCTCGGGCTGTGTACTCCTCAGCAGGCTCTGTCTCTTCCCTACAGCCCACATGCTGTCTCCTAGGAAGAGCCCACATTAGACTGAGTGTCCATCTCATATACACCTCCCTTCCCTCCTGCCTCATTACTTAAGAAGCAGGTGAGAGCTTCTGCAGGGTGAGCCAAGGAAATACACCCTTTCCTTGCCACACTGCCACAGTACTTACGCACGTGCGACTTTTCTATACATGCTGCGACTTTTTGATTTTTGCTTATTCCAAAGCACATTTCTGAAATCTCCTCATGTATTATTATTTTTTTTTACTTTGCATTGGTCATGTATTTATCAAATGCAATAGTTGCTATTTATGAAGAAAAAAGTGGCATCAGCACTTAACCCCTTAAGGACCAGGCCATTTTACACCTTAGGACCAGAGCGTTTTTTGAACATCTGACCACTCACTTTAAACATGAATAACTCTGGGATGCTTTTACATATCATTCTGATTCAGAGATTGTTTTTTCGTGACATATTCTACTTTAACATAGTGGTAATTTTTTTTGTTGTAAATTGCATCATTTCTTGGTGAAAAATTCCAAAATCTGATGAAAAAATTAAAAATGTTGCATTTTTCTAACTTTGAAGCTCTCTGCTTGTAAGGAAAATTGATATTCCAAATAAATTTTATTTTTATTCACAAATACAATATGTGTACTTTACGTTTACATCACAAAATTTATGAGTTTTTACTTTTGGAAGACATCAGAGGGCTTCAAAGTTCAGCAGCAATTTTCAAATTTTTCACAAAATTTTCGAACTCGCTATTTTTCAGGGACCAGTTCAGGTTTGAAGTGGATTTGAAGGGTCTTCATATTAGAAATACCCCATAAATGACCCCATTATAAAAACTGCACCCCCCAAAGTATTCAAAATGACATTCAGTAAGTGTTTTAACCCATTAGGTGTTTCACAGGAATAGCAGCAAAGTGAAGGAGAAAATTTAAAATCTTCATTTTTTACACTCGCATGTTCTTGTAGACCCAATTTTTGAATTTTTGCAAAGGGGTAAAAAGGAGAAAATTTTTACTGGTATTTGAAACGCAATTTCTCTCGAGTAAGCATGTTGATTGTTCAGCGGGCGCAGTAGAGGGCTCAGAAGGGAAGGGGCGACAAATGGTTTTTGGGGGGCATGTCACCTTTAGGAAGCCCCTATGGTGACAGAACAGCAAAAAAAACGCACATGGCTTACTATTTTGGAAACTAGACCCCTTGGGGAACATAACAAGGGGTAAAATGAACCTTAATACCCCACAGGTGATTCACAACTTTTGCATATGTAAAAAAAATAAAAAAACATTTTTACATTTTTAAAAAGGGTAATAGCAGAAAATAAATCCCAAAATTTGAAGCCCAACTTCTCCCGATTCAGAAAACACCCCATATGGGGGTGAAAAGTGTTCTGCTGGCGCACTACAGGTCTCAGAATAGAAGGAGACACATTTGGCTTTTTGAAAGCAAATTTTGCTCTGGGGGCATGCCGCATTTAGAAAGCCCCTATGGTGCCAGAGCAGCAAAAAAAAAAAACACATGGCATACCATTTTGGAAACTAGACCCCTTGGGGAACGTAACAAGGGGTAAAGTGAACCTTAATACCCCACAGGTGTTTCACTACTTTTGCATATGTAAAAAAAAAAAAAAAAAGTTTTACCTAAAATGCTTGGTTTCCCAAAAATGTTACATTTTTAAAAAGGGTAATAGCAGAAAATAACCCCCAAAATTTGTAACACAATTTCTCCCGAGTACGGCGATACCCCATATGTGACCCTAAACTGTTGCCTTGAAATACAACAGGGCTCCAAAGTGAGAGCGCCATGCGCATTTGTGGCCTAAATTAGGGACTTGCATAGGGGTGGACATAGGGGTATTCTACGCCAGTGATTCCCAAACAGGGTGCCTCCAGCTGTTGTAAAACTCCCAGCATGCCTGGACAGTCAGTGGCTGTCTGGTAATACTGGGAGTAGTTGTTTTGCAACAGCTGGAGGCTCCATTTTGGAAACAGTGGCGTACCAGACGTTTTTCATTTTTATTGGGGAGGGGAGGGGGGATTATCCCGTGTGGGATAATTAACGTTATATTGGAATAGTTTGGACATTTATTTATTGATTCTTAAATCAATAAATGTGGTGGGTGTGTTAAATGCAGTGTGTGGGAATTATATAGTGCAGTGTTTTCCAAACAATGTATCTCCAGCTGTTGCAAAACTACAACTCCCAGCATGCCCAGACAGCTGTTGGCTTTCTGGGCATACTGGGAGTTGTAGTTTTGTAACAGCTGGAGGCACACTGTTTGGAAAACACAGACATAGTAATTTGTGTGTGAGTATGTAGTATAGGTTACCTTCACATGAAACACATTCCCCTATACAGGAACTTCTTCCTGGGCCTCCATTGCATAGTAGTCAGGCTCCTCCCACCCATGTGACTGATCACATGGCAATGACATCACCAAAGGTCCTCTGCCTCCCATACACGGCTCGATGTTCGGCAGTTATCGCTCCATTGTGCTGCTGTCGTCTGTAAGAGCCTTATCCAGGGAGGAGAGGACAGATGGCAGGAAGTATTTTGCAGCTGCCAGTGAAAGCAGGAGGCTGCTGCTTAAACAGCAGTATTCTGTGCTGGGGCTGCTGCAGGGGGGTGCAGCAGGGGCACGGCCCCCCCTGGGAGACGGGGCCCCTTACTGGAGTACTGGCTGTACCCCCCTGATGGTGGCCCTGCACGAGAGATACAAATGCCGCCTGCATCATTCAGGTCCCATGGTAGGGCCGGCCCAGCATGAGAGGGGGCCTGCCGCCGACGGGCCCCCTCTCACGCTGGGCCCCTGTGCAGTTGAACATGTTGCACATGTGATATGTCCGCCCCTGCCTCTATATGCATGAGACTTTCTTGCTAAAAATTGCACTTATCAGGTGTATGCGCCTGAACCTTGTTGGAGTGTTAATAAATGTGTAGGTCTGTATAAGGCTGGGTTCACACTACGTTTTGTCCCATACGGGAGCGCATACGGCAGGAGGGAGCTAAAAGCTCGCGCTCCCGTATGTAACCGTATGCGCTCCCGTATGTCATTCATTTCAATGAGCCGACCGGAGTGAAACGTTCGGTCCGGTCGGCTCATTTTTGCGCCGTATGCGCTTTTACAACCGGACCTAAAACCGTGGTTGACCACGGTTTTAGGTCCGGTTGTAAAAGCGCATACGGCGCAAAAATGAGCCGACCGGACCGAACGTTTCACTCCGGTCGGCTCATTGAAATGAATGACATACGGGAGCGCATACGGTTACATACGGGAGCGCGAGCTTTTAGCTCCCTCCTGCCGTATGCGCTCCCGTATGGGACAAAACGTAGTGTGGACCCAGCCTAATAAAAATGTATATGGTTCTTGTACACAGAAAAAAATGCTTTGTGTCTGTGTACATAAACAGTAAGTAAGTGTTGTACACGAAAAAATGTCCGCTAGATGCACGTGTACACTAAAAACAAAAAACGTAAATAATTCTTGTATACATGTATATACAAATGTATAGAGATACTAAAAAGGTGTTTTAGTAGTTGCTAAATAGGTGACTCTCCCGTCTCCTCCGAGAGTAGCATTCCAGTCGCCAATCACAAGCACCTCTCATCAAGTACAACTACCCTTAAGATAGCAAGACTAACTATTAAGCAGTACTTGCACACATAGTATCTCAAATAGCTCACTTAACCCCTTAAGGACTGTGCCCTTTTTCACCTTAAGGACTCGGACATTTTTTGCAATTCTGACCACTGTCACTTTAAACATTAATAACTCTGGAATGCTTTTAGTTATCATTCTGATTCCGAGATTGTTTTTTCGTGACATATTCTACTTTAACATAGTGGTAAATTTTTGTCGATACTTGCATCGTTTCTTGGTGAAAAATCCGTAAATTTGATGAAAAATTTGAAAATGTAGCATTTTTCTAATTATGAAGCTCTCTGCTTGTAAGGAAAATGGATATTACGAATACATTTTTTTTTGGTTCACATATACAATATGTCTACTTTATGTTTGCATCATAAAATTGACGTGTTTTTACTTTTGGAAGACACCAGAGGGCTTCAACGGTCAGCAGCAATTTTCCGATTTTTCACAAAATTTTCAAACTCAGTATTTTTCAGGGACCAGTTCAGGTTTGAAGTGGATTTGAAGGGTCTTCATATTAGAAATACCCCATGAATGACCCCATTATAAAAACTACACCCCCCAAAGTATTCAAAATGACATTCAGTCAGCGTTTTAACCCTTTAGGTGTTTCACACGAATAGCAGCAAAGTGAAGGAGAAAATTCACAATCTTCATTTTTTACACTCACATGTTCTTGTAGACCCAACTTTTGAATTTTTACAAGGGGTAAAAGGACAACATTTTTACTTGTATTTGTAGCTCAATTTCTCTCGAGTAAGGACATACCTCATATGTCTATGTAAATTGTTCGGCGGGCGCAGTAGAGGGCTCAGAAGGGAAGGAGCGACAAGGGGATTTTGGAGAGTACGTTTTTCTAAAATGGTTTTTGGGGGGCATGTTACCTTTAGGAAGCCCTTATGGTGCCAGAACAGCAAAAAAAAAACACATGGCATACCATTTTGGAAACTAGACCCCTCGGGGAATGTAACATGGGATAAAGTGAACCTTAATACCCCACAGGTGTTTCACGACTTTTGCAAATGTAAAAAAAAAAAAAAATTTTTTTACCTAAAATGCTTGTTTTCCCAAAAATTTTTTATTTTTAAAAAGGGTAATAGCAGAAAATACCCCTAAAAATTTGAAGCCCAATTTCTCCCGATTCAGAAAACACCCCATATGGGGGTGAGAAGTGCTCTGCTGGCGCACTACAGGTCTCGGAAGAGAAGGAGTCACATTTGGCTTTTTGAACGCAAATTTTTCTCTGGGGGCATGCCGCATTTAGGAAGCCCCTATGGTGCCAGGACAGCAAAAAAAAAAACCCACATGGCATACCATTTTGGAAACTAGACCCCTCGGGGAACGTAACAAGGGGTTAAGTGAACCTTTATACCCCACAGGTGTTTCACGACTTTTGCATATGTAAAAAAAAAATTTTTTTTTTACCTAAAATGCTTGTTTTCCCAAAAATTTTACATTTTTAAAAAGGGTAAAAGCAGAAAATACCCCCCAAAATTTGTAACACAATTTCTCCCGAGTACGGCGATACCCCATATGTGACCCTAAACTGTTGCCTTGAAATACGACAGGGCTCAAAAAAGAGAGCGCCATGCGCATTTGAGGCCTAAATTAGGGATTGCATAGGGGTGGACATAGGGGTATTCTACGCCAGTGATTCCCAAACAGGGTGCCTCCAGCTGTTGCAAAACTCCCAGCATGCCTGGACAGTCAACGGCTGTCCGACAATACTGGGAGTTGTTTTGCAACAGCTGGAGGCTCCGCTCTGGAAACAGTGGCGTACCAGACGTTTTTCATTTTTATTGGGGAGGGGAGGGGGGCTGTGTAGGGGTATGTGTATATGTAGTGTTTTTTACTTTTTATTTTATTTTTTGTTAGTGTATTGTAGTGTTTTTAGGGTACAGTCGCACGGGCGGGGGTTCACAGTAGTTTCTCGCTGGCAATTTGAGCTGCAGCAGAAAGTTTGCGGCAGCTCAAATTTGCAGCCAGATACTTACTGTAATCCTCCGCCCATGTGAGTGTACCCTGTACGTTCACATTGGGGGGGACAACCAGCTGTTGCATAACTACAACTCCCAGCATGCCCGTTGGCTGTCGGTGACTGCTGAGAGTTGCAGTTTTGCAACAACTGTAGGCACACTGGTTATGTATCACTGAGTTTGTGACCTAACTCAGTGTTTCACAACCAGTGTGCCTCCAGCTGTTGCAAAACTACAACTCCCAGCATGTACGGTGCATGGTGTATGGTGACTGCTGAGAGTTGTAGTTTGCAACAGCTGGAGGCACACCGGTCGTGAAACACTGAGTTAGGTAAAAAAAAAACTGAGTTTCACAACCAGTGTGCCTTCAGCTGTTGCAAAACTACAACTCTCAGCAGTCACCGACAGCCAACAGGCATGCTGGGAGTTGTAGTTATGCAACCAGCAGATGCTCCACTACAACTCCCAGCATGGACTTTAGCTGTTTGTGCAAGCTGGGAGTTGTAGTTATACAACAGCTGAAGGTACACTTTTCCATAGAAAGAATGTGCCTCCAGCTGTTGCAAAACCATAAGTCCCAGCATGCCCATAAGGGAATGCTGGGAGTTGTGGTGGTCTGCCTCCTGCTGTTGCATAACTACAGCTCCCAGCATGCCCTTTTTGCATGCTGGGAGCTGTTGCTAAGCAACAGCAGGAGGCTGTCACTCACCTCCAACGATCCAGACGCTGCAGGTCAGTCCCGCCGCCGCAGCTGCTCCTGGGGCCCCGATCCCAACAGGGGCGCCAGGGATCGGGGTCCCCAGCACCCGGGGTGCACGTCCCGCACCCGCTCACGTCCTCCAGAAGAGGGGCGGAGCGGGTGCGGGAGTGACACCCGCAGCAGGCGCCCTGATTGGTCGGCCGGTAATCCGGCCAACGAATCAGGGCGATCGTGAGGTGGCACCAGTGCCACCTCACCCCTGCAGGCTCTGGCTGTTCGGGGCCGTCAGAGACGGCCCCGAACAGCCAGTAATTCCGGGTCATCGGGTCACTGGAGACCCGATTGACCCGGAATCGCCGCAGATCGCTGGACTGAATTGTCCAGCGATCTGCGCCGATCGCCGGGGGCATAATGACCCCCCTGGGCGATATGCCGGGATGCCTGCTGAACGATTTTAGCAGGCATCCGGCTCCGGTCCCCAACCGGCTAGCGGTGGGGGCCAGAATTCCCACGGGCGTATGGATACGCCCTCGGTCCTTAAGGACTCGGGATGCAGGGCGTATCCATACGCCCTATGTCCTGAAGAGGTTAACATAGTGGTAAAATTTTTTGGTAACTTGCTTCCTTTCTTAGTGAAAAATCCCAAAATTTGATGAAAAATTTGAAAATTTTGCATTTTTCTAACTTTGAAGCTTTCTGCTTGTAAGGAAAATGGATATTCCAAATAATTTTTTTTATTCACATATACAATATGTCCACTTTATGTTTGCATCATAAAATTGACGAGTTTTAACTTTTGGAAGACACCAGAGGACTTCAAAGTTCAGCAGCAATTTTCCAATTTTTCACAAAATTTTGAAACTCGCTTTTTTTCAGGGACCAGTTTAGGTTTGAAGTGGATTTGAAGGGTCTTCATATTAGAAATACCCCATAAATTACCCTATTATAAAAACTGCACCCCCCAAAGTATTCAAAATGACATTCAGTCAGCATTTTAACCCTTTAGGTGTTTCACGAAAATTCACAATCTTCATTTTTTACACTCGCATGTTTTTGTAGACCCAATTTTTGAATTTTTGCAAGGGGTAAAAAAGGAGAAAATTTTTACTTGTATTTGAAACCCAATTTCTCTCGAGTAAGCACATACCTCATATGTCTATGTTAATTGTTCGGCGGGCGAAGTAGAGGGCTCAGAAGGGAAGGAGCGACAAATGGTTTTTGGGGGCCATGTCACCTTTAGGAAGCCCCTATGGTGCCAGAACAGCAAAAAAAAACACATGACATACCATTTTGGAAACTAGACCCCTCGGGGAACATATCAAGGGGTAAAGTAAACCTTAATACCCCACAGGTGATTCACAACTTTTGCATATGTAAAAAAAAAAAAAAAACATTTTCCCTAAAATGCTTGGTTTCCCAAAAGTTTTACATTTTATAAAGGGTAATAGCAGAAAATACCCCCAAAAATTTGAAGCCCAGTTTCTCCCGATTCAGAAAACACCCCATATGGGGGTGAAAAGTGCTCTGCTGGCACACTACAGGTCTCAGAAGAGAAGGAGTCACATTTATTTTTTTTGAAGGAAATTTTGCTCTGGGGGCATGCCGCATTTAGGAAGCCCCTATGGTGCCAGAACAGCAAAAAAAAAACACATGGCATACTATTTTGGAAACTAGACCCCTCGGTGAAAGTAACAAGGGGTTAAGTGAACCTTACTACCCCACAGGTGTTTCACGACTTTTGCATATGTAAAACAAATTTTTTTTTTTTACCTAAAATGCTTCTTTTCCCAAAAATTTCACATTTTTAAAAAGGGTAAAAGCAGAAAATACCCCCCAATATTTGTAACGCAATTTCTCCCAAGTAAGGCGATACCCCATATGTGACCCTAAACTGTTGCCTTGAAATACGACAGGGCTCCAAAGTGAGAGCGCCATGCGCATTTGAGGCCTAAATTAGGGATTGCATAGGGGTGGACATGGGGGTATTCTACGCCAGTGATTCTCAAACAGGGGGCCTCCAGCTGTTGTAAAACTCCCAGCATGCCTGGACAGTCAGTGGCTGTCTGGTAATACTGGGAGTAGTTGTTTTGCAACAGCTGGAGGCTCCGTTTTGGAAACCGTGGCGTACCAGACATTTTTCATTTTTATTGGGGAGGGGAGGGGGCTGTGTAGGGGTATGTGTATATGTAGTGTTTTTTACTTTTTATTTTTTGTTAGTGTAGTGTTTTTAGGGTACAGTTGCACGGGCGGGGGTTCACAGTAGTTTCTCGCTGGCAGTTTGAGCTGTGGCAGAAAATTTGCCGCAGCTCAAACTTGCAGCCGGATACTTACTGTAAACCTCCGCCCATGTGAGTGTACCCTGTACATTCACATTGGGGGGGGGGGGAACATCCAGCTGTTGCAAAACTACAACTCCCAGCATGTACGGTCTATCAGTGCATGCTGGGAGTTGTAGTTTTGCAACAGCTGGAGGCACACTGGTTGTGAAACACAGAGTTTGGTAACAAACTCAGTGTTTTGCAACCAGTGTGCCTTCAGCTGTTGCAAAAGCTACAACCCCCAGCATGTACGGACAGCGGAAGGGCATGCTGGGTCTTGTAGTTATGCAACAGCTGGAGGCATACTACTTTGGCTGGGGATGCTGAGGGTTGTAGTTATGCAACAGCTGGAGACACACTGGTTTGCTACTTAACTCAGTGTGCCTTCAGCTGTTACCGACAACCAACGGGCATGCTGGGAGCTGTTGCTAAGCAACAGCAGGAGGCTGTCACTCACCTCCAACGATCCACGCCGCATCATATCAGTCCCTCGTCGTTGCCACCGCGGCCGCCGCTCCTGGGGCCCCGATCCCAACATTGACGCTGGGGATCGGGGTCCCCAGCTCCCGGGGTGCTCGTCCCGCTCACGTCCTCCGGAAGAGGGGCGGAGCGGGTTGCGGGAGTGACACCCGCAGCAGGCGCCCTGATTGGTTGGCCGGGAAACCGTCCGACGAATCAGGGCGATCGTGAGGTGGCACCAGTGCCACCTCACCCCTGCTGGCTGTGGCTGTTCGGGGCCGTCAGAGACGGCCCCGAACAGCCAGTAATTCCGGGTCATCGGGTCACTGGAGACCCGATTGACCCGGAATCGCCGCAGATCGCTGGACTGAATTGTCCAGCGATCTGCGCCGATCGGCCGACATGGGGGGTCATCATGACCCCCCTGGGCGATATGCCCCGATGCCTGCTGAACGATTTCAGCAGGCATCGGGCACCGGCTCCCCTCCAGCTAGCGGCGGGGGGCCGGGATTTCACAAGACGTACTCAAATGTCCTGAGTCCTTAAGGACTCGGAAAAGGGGCCGTTTGAGTACGTCCTGCGTCCTTAAGGGGTTAAATGTACTACCTCTGTCTTTCCAGTACACCAAATTATTCACTTAAATGTACTACCTCAGTCTTCTTCAGTACATACACAAAACAAAAATATGTCTCCCACTTTAGGAATTGTAGCCTATTTATTGCTGCCACTGTTAGGTACACTAATCTTTCTTTTCTCTTTTCATTACGTGTGAGATGCTCTACCTGGCCAGTAGGTGCTTTTGCAAGCTAAGATTAAACACGTATTTCTAAAGGTAACCTAAAAGTAGCATGTAGTCGATAGACCCTAGTAGCTAACCTTATTGGTAGAGAGCCTCAGGCAAGCCAATATACCCTTCTGTGTACTAACAGGGGACTCATCGTGGCAAAACGAAAGAAAATGTGGTGAGATTTCAAAAATGTCTAGACAGCTTGAGACTAAAGGTTATAAAGAGCTGTATATAAATATCTAGTGAGCTTCATAAATATCAAGAGAACTGCATACATGTCTGGTTAGCCTCATAAATGTATAGAGAGCTATAAAAAATGTCTAAGGAGCTAGAAACTGAAGGTTAGATAGCTTCAAAATGTATAGTAAGCTTCAAAATGTCTAGATAGCTTCATAATTGTCTAGTCAAGATGCTAGTCAGAGTAACAAGAAAGTACAAAGGTGTTTAAAGGGGTACACCAGTGAAAACCTTTTTTCTTTTAAATTAACCTGTGGCAGAACGTTAAACATATTGGTAAATTACTTCTATTAAAAAATCTTAATCCTTCCTGAACTTATTAGCTGCTGAATACTACAGAGGAAATTCTTTTGTTTTTGGAATGCTCTCTGATGACATCACGAGCACAGTTCTCTCTGCTGAGGTTATTATAATAATAATAACACTTTATTTATTGTTGTCCTTAGTGGGATTTGAACCCAAGTCCCCATCACTGCAAGGCAGCAGTGCTAACCACTGAGCCACCATGCTGCCCTTAGCATACATCTGCTATGCATGGTTGCTAAAATGGACAGAGATGTCAGCAGAGAGCACTGTGCTCGTGATGTCATCAGTGTTCCAAAAAGAAAGGAATTTCCTCTGTAGAATTCAGCAGCTAATAAGTACTGGAAGGATTTAGATTTTTTAATAGAAGTAATTTACAAATATGTTTAACTTTCTGCCACCAGTTGATTTAAAAGAAAAAAGGTTTTCATCGGAGTACCCCTTTAATGTTTACTCAGATTTTGTCAGGATGTATAGAATGTATTGATAATCCTGTCCTAGTTCCTCTGCCTTAGGGGACAGGCGTCGGGGTCGACTTGTTTTAAGTAAGGGGGTTTGTGGTGTCCTGGTACCGTATTTCATACTGTACCTTTGTAGAGGTCCCCATAGTCAGAGTCCCTAGGAACGTCGGGGTCCCTCTTCTTTAGTTATCCCCTTGTCACCCCTCAGTTAGTTCATATTTGTATAGACATTCATATAAACATAAGAGTAAATATGTATATATTCAATTGCCGACCTGTTCAGCGTAGCAGGACCTGCGGGTCATGTGATTAGGTTCAGAACTCTATGGTTTTCTAAAGGACCTTTGGTGGTTTTAGTCACCTGTTCACCCACAATGCAATGTAACGGAGAGTGACAGTTGTTATGGACCAATCCAAAACGGCCTGCCCATATAAGGGAGCCTCGGCCATTACTCGCTCTCTTGGGTTGCTGATTCTGGATGAGGTACGACCTGCGCAACTTTCAAGCACATTTACTAGGCCAAAGCCTTGCAGCCTCGGCCTATTTCAAAGCGGTTATTCTAAGCAATTCCCCGCTACTCTGCGCAAGATCACTGGACCTAAATGCACCCCTAAATCTAGCGGATTTATGCTACAAAATCTCTGAGAAGCCAAATTGAGCTTATCTGATCCCAACCAACTGTCAATCGCTGCTCAGCTATATCTATAGAGACTCTGTTATCTGGACTGTTACTATTGCTGCATCTACAGAAATTCTTCTTCTTAACAGTGGTTGTGGACAATCCTTTATTCTACATTCACCTATGGGAAGGGTGGCAATAGGCCTATCAAGATTACAGTATTTAACCCCCACCCTGGCATCACGAGTGACAAGGGTTAACAGTGCCCTTTATTATTCTGAACAGCAACACCCTAACTACCCAACACCCCACAAGGCTTTATTCCCCAAGTTTACCACAAAGCCTTTTATGTGAATGGTGAAGATAACAAACAAAACCACCACTATTGGTCTGACACTAACCCACATTGTATAGATCCCTCCAAGACTGTTGGAACACAAACATTGATGGTATGGTGAGGTATATGGGGTACAAAGATAGTGGGGTCATTCTTCATCAATGGAAACCTCAAGGCAACTGGATATGCGAAATTGCTACATGATGATGTGTTTCCCTCTTTATGCACTGAAGCTGGCACGTTCCCTGAGTTTTTCCAGCAAGATGGTGACCACCACATTATGGGTGTCAGGTCCGAACATACCTAGATGAACAGTTTCCTGGAAAGTGGATTGGTTGTCGAGGGCCAGTTGAATGGCCCCCAAGGTTTCCCGATCTGACCCCCTTAGACTTTTATCTTTGGGGTCATCTGAAGGCAATTGTCTATGCTGTGAAGATACGAGATGTGCAGCACCTGAAACTATGGATACTGGAAGCCTGTGCTAGCATTTCTCCTGCGGTGTATATAGTAGTATATAGCAGTGTATACGGATACTGGAAGCCTGTGCTAGCATTTCTCCTGCGGTGTATATAGTAGTATATAGCAGTGTATACGGATACTGGAAGCCTGTGCTAGCATTTCTCCTGCGGTGTATATAGTAGTATATAGCAGTGTATACGGATACTGGAAGCCTGTGCTAGCATTTCTCCTGCGGTGTATATAGTAGTATATAGCAGTGTATACGGATACTGGAAGCCTGTGCTAGCCTTTCTCCTGTGGTGTATATAGTAGTATATAGCAGTGTATACGGATACTGGAAGCCTGTGCTAGCCTTTCTCCTGTGGTGTATATAGTAGTATATAGCAGTGTATACGGATACTGGAAGCCTGTGCTAGCATTTCTCCTGCGGTGTATATAGTAGTATATAGCAGTGTATACGGATACTGGAAGCCTGTGCTAGCATTTCTCCTGCGGTGTATATAGTAGTATATAGCAGTGTATATGGATACTGGAAGCCTGTGCTAGCATTTCTCCTGTGGTGTATATAGTAGTATATAGCAGTATATAGAGAAGAGGTTTGCATTGACAATCCAACACAATGGGCAGCACATTGAACACATTTTATACGTGGTCAGAAACTTCTAAATAACTCATCAAAGAATAAAGTTACTGGAATTGTATGTTATTTTTTTATCCTTGTTGCTACTAGGTTTTTCTCCTTTTTCTTCCTTTTTTGCTATATTAATAATTTTATTGATAAAACAATAAATAGTTATATAAAAAAAATAGTTACGTTAAAACCAAGCACATCATTGTTTTTCTTGTGAAATTCCCAATAAGTTTGATGTGTCACATGCCCCTCTTCCTATTGAAAAAACAAAAGTTGGATTCAAAATGGCTGACTTCAAAATGGCCGCCATGGTCACCACCCATCTTGAAAAGTTTCCCCCCTCACATACACTAATGTGCCACAAACAGGAAGTTAATATCACCAACCATTGCCATTTTATTAAGGTGTATCCATAGAAATGGCCCCCCCTGTAGATCAAAATCCATATTGTGGATGTGCGACCATGTCTTTCTCTACTTGAATTCCCATTCCCATATAATCTTACACTAAGAGCTATTCTCATACCGGCCCCCCTGCATCTGTATAGCACAGTGTTTCCCCACCAGGGTGTCTCCAGCTGTTGTCGAACTAAAACTCCCAGCATGCCTGGCCAGCCGAAGGGCATGCTGGGAGTTGTAGTTGTGTGCATCCACCTTTTCCATAACTACAACTCCCAGCATGCCCTTTGGCTGTGCATGCTGGGAGTTGTAGTTAGGAAACAGTAGGAGGCACACAGGCCTCACCTCGCCAGTCATTTCCTGCTGTGCCAGTAAGTGATCCCCGCCGCTGCACACTACACGGTCGGTACCCGCTCTTGCCCTCCAGCTGTACAATGGTGATTGGTGCTGTCTCGGTCAGCACCAATCACCCATATTTCCTCGGTCATCAGTGACCCAATTGGCCTGGAAAAGCCGTGATTCATTGGTCAGAATTGACTGATGAATCACAGCGATCGCCGACAAGAGGGGTCTCGGGACCCCCCTGGGTGGTATGCCGAGGTTGCTGCTGTTAGATAACAGCAGCCATCCCGGCCCGATCACCACGTCCAGAGACGTGGTGATCCCAGAAGACGGCGCCGTAATGTACATTTACGTCTCAGGTTCTTAACCCCTTAAGGACTGAGCCCTTTTTCACCTTAAGGACTCAGCCGTTTTTTGCAATTCTGACCACTGTCACTTTAAACATTAATAACTCTGGAATGCTTTTAGTTATCATTCTGATTCCGAGATTGTTTTTTCGTGACATATTCTACTTTAACTTAGTGGTAACATTTTATGGTAAGTTGCATCCTTTCTTGGTGAAAAATCCCAAAATTTGATGAAAAAATTGAAAATTTTGCATTTTTCTAACTTTGAAGCTCTCTGTAAGGAAAATGAATATTCCAAATAAAAAATTTCTTAGTTCACATATACAATATGTATACTTTATATTTGCATCATAAAATTTATGAATTTTTACTTTTGGAAGACACCAGAGAGCTTCAAAGTTCAGCAGCAATTTTCAAATTTTTCACAAAATTTTCAAACTTGATATTTTTCAGGGACCAGTTCAGATTTGAAGAGGATTTGAAGGGTCTTCATATTAGAAATACCCCACAAATGACCCCATTATAAAAACTGCACCCCCAAAGTATTCAAAATGACATTCAGTCAGTGTTTTAACCCTTTAGGTGTTTCACAGGAATAGCAGCAAAGTGAAGGAGAAGTAAGCACATATCTCATATGTCTATGTAAAGTGTTCGGCGGGCGCAGTAGAGGGATCAGAAGGGAAGGAGCGACAAGGGGATTTTGGAGAGAACATTTTACTGAAATGGTTTTTGGGGGGCATGTCACCTTTAGGAAGCCCCTAGGGTGTCAAAACAGCAAAAAAAAAAACACATGGCATACCATTTTGGAAACTAGACCCCTTGGGGAATGTAACAAGGGGTAAAGTGAACCTTAATACCCCACACAAGGGTTTCACGACTTTTGCATATGTAAAAAAAAAAAAAAAAACATTTTACCTAAAATGCTTGGTTTCCCAAAAATTTCACATTTTTACAAAGGGTTAAAGCAGAAAATACCCCCCAAAATTGAAGCCCAATTTCTCCCGATTCAGAAAACACCC
The DNA here is from genome assembly GCF_029499605.1 of Hyla sarda. NCBI lineage: Eukaryota > Metazoa > Chordata > Amphibia > Anura > Hylidae > Hyla > Hyla sarda. The sequence goes on along the minus strand of NC_079190.1, from coordinate 486,279,526 downwards.
CATATGGGGGTGAAAAGTGCTCTGCTGGTGCACTACAGGTCTCAGAAGAGGAATAGTCACATTTGGCTTTTTGGAAGCAAATTTTGCTCTGGGGGCATGCCGCATTTAGGAAGCCCCTATGGTGCCAAGACAGCAAAAAAAAAAACACATGGCATACCATTTTGGAAACTAGACCCCCTTGGGGAATGTAACAAGGGGTAAAGTGAACCTTAATATCCCACATGGGTTTCAACGACTTTTGCATATGTTAATAAAAAAAATAAAAATTGGGGTGCGTGGCCTGAGGCAGATGGAGTGAGACGTGTGGTGCAGAGCTCCATCTCCACACAGCTCTTTAGAGCGGTTATATGGCCCTGAATTAATGTAAAAACCGACCTGAAAGTGCCCCTGTGTGTTTATTAACAGTCTGGGAGCTCACAACCTGACTCCCAGACAATTTCTGACAAGTAGAACCGGAGAACAAGATTGCAGCACTGAGGCCACAGTGAGAGCTCTCCCTACAGCTCAGGCAGCAGAACAGCGGGAAGATAAGAGAAAGGCGCCAAAACCCGCACATACCTCTGGCTCCTGAGCTCCTACCTAGTGGTGAACGCCGCCGGTGACCTCCAGGAATCCTCTGCACTGTGAGACCAGAGAAGTGTCGCTCTACAAGTGCCGCACCAGCCCATGTGAGCAGAGCCTGCTACCCCACACTGAGGCTCTCCTTCACCAGCCCTCTGCTCTGATCGCAGCTTCACCTCCCCAGCCTCATCACACAACGGGACTTACAGTCTCTCTGCTGAGGAAAAAGCAAAACCTCAGGGAAGTGTCTTAGGATTTGTTGAGCTCCCCCTGCTCCACCAACGAACTGTGAGTAACCATTACTGAGCTCTGGAAACTATAGTGAGTCCTGAAAGTGATAACAGAACTCACGTACAAAATACTTCATCTCACATAGCCCTGACAAAATGATCTGACACCCCCAAGAAGGTGAGGTGTACTGAAGCCATTTGCAGCCTCACATATGCTCTCTACATGGTACTACACACAGGGGTTATCTACATACCTGTTCATCCTGAATTAAAGCTGTAGAGAAAGGGATATCCCAGCTAATTGACCTGACTTGGAAACTTAAACCTTTTTCTTGCTGTACTACCAATTTGTTGTAAAGAGGACTAGAACTTGCTTAAAGCATAGACTGTTCCTGATTTAGTTTCAGTTCTTATCCTTCTGATAAAGTCTCTAAGCTACTATTACAAACAAAGTGGACTTTGGTGACACCTACTGGTGAAACTGAGAACTGCAGTCTTTTCAATTTCATATTATGCTGAAGCCCATTATACCAATACATCTCATACAATACATGGGTCTAGTTCCATGGGAGGCCCGAGAAGATCGCAACGCAAAGTGAAATCTACAAAAGCGTTTCAGGAATTTGAACTTACCCTCCACAATAGACGCCTCACAGCAACTAAAGTAAAAAATCAGTCAAAATTGCAAGCTACTAGTACGCCTTACTCACTCATTGGTGCACAACAACTTAAATCTAGTGTAACCCCTCATAAACACAAAACCACAACAACACGGCAGAGAGGTTTAAACATGTCCCAAGAAGATATCCTGTCACACACTGAAATAATGGACACTATTTCAACTAAGAAATCATCAGATAAAAATATGGAGACAAATTGGTCTCAACCCCCTCATTCACCTCAAGACCTAAACATACAGAAATCTAGCTTAGACCCCAAAACTCAAAGGGGGTCTAGAGACACTAACCAACATATTAAAAGATCTCTATCCACAACAACCAATTGGGACCTAGAGCCACCTGGAACTCCATTCTCACCACAACGTAAAAAGCAAGATAAAGCCTCCTTGTCACGATGCCGGCTGGCAGGTAGTGGATCCTCTGTGCCAGAGAGGGATTGGCGTGGACCGTGCTAGTGGACCGGTTCTAAGCCACTACTGGTTTTCACCAGAGCCCGCCGCAAAGCGGGATGGTCTTGCTGCGGCGGTAGTGACCAGGTCGTATCCACTAGCAACGGCTCACCTCTCTGGCTGCTGTAGATAGGCGCGGTACAAGGGAGTAGGCAGAAGCAAGGTCGGACGTAGCAGAAGGTCGGGGCAGGCAGCAAGGATCGTAGTCAGGGGCAACGGCAGAAGGTCTGGAACACAGGCTAGGAACACACAAGGAACGCTTTCACTGGCACAATGGCAACAAGATCCGGCAAGGGAGTGCAGGGGAAGTGAGGTGATATAGGGAAGTGCACAGGTGAACACACTAATTGGAACCACTGCGCCAATCAGCGGCGCAGTGGCCCTTTAAATCGCAGAGACCCGGCGCGCGCGCGCCCTAGGGAGCGGGGCCGCGCGCGCGCCGGGACAGAACAGACGGAGAGCGAGTCAGGTAGGGGAGCCGGGGTGCGCATCGCGAGCGGGCGCTACCCGCATCGCGAATCGCACCCCGGCTGGCAGCGGAATCGCAGCGCCCCGGGTCAGAGGACGTGACCGGGGCGCTGCAGCGGGGAGAGTGAAGCGAGCGCTCCGGGGAGGAGCGGGGACCCGGAGCGCTCGGCGTAACAGTACCCCCCCCCTTGGGTCTCCCCCTCTTCTTAGAGCCTGAGAACCTGAGGAGCAGACTTTTGTCTAGGATGTTGTCCTCAGGTTCCCAGGATCTCTCTTCAGGACCACAACCCTCCCAGTCCACTAAAAAAAAATTTTTCCCTCTGACCTTTTTGGCAGCTAAGATTTCTTTGACCGAGAAGATGTCCGAGGAGCCGGAAACAGGAGTGGGAGGAACAGATTTGGGAGAAAAACGGTTGAGGATGAGTGGTTTGAGAAGAGAGACGTGAAAGGCATTAGGGATACGAAGAGAAGGAGGAAGAAGAAGTTTATAAGAGACAGGATTAATTTGAGACAAAATTTTGAAAGGACCAAGATAGCGTGGTCCCAACTTGTAGCTAGGGACACGGAAGCGGACATATTTAGCGGAGAGCCATACCTTGTCTCCAGGGGAAAAAACGGGAGGAGCTCTTCTTTTCTTATCCGCGAACTTCTTCATGCGTGATGAAGCCTGTAAGAGAGAATTTTGGGTCTCTCTCCATATGATGGAAAGGTCACGAGAAATTTCATCCACAGCGGGCAGACCAGAGGGCAAGGGAGTAGGGAGGGGAGGAAGAGGGTGACGGCCGTACACCACGAAAAATGGGGATTTGGAGGAAGACTCAGAGACCCTGAAGTTATACGAGAATTCAGCCCATGGGAGGAGATCTGCCCAGTCATCCTGGCGGGAGGAAACAAAATGTCGCAAATAATCACCCAAGATCTGGTTAATTCTTTCTACTTGTCCATTGGACTGGGGATGATATGCAGAAGAAAAATGTAATTTAATCTTGAGTTGTTTACAGAGAGCCCTCCAGAATTTAGACACGAATTGGACGCCTCTATCCGAGACAATCTGCGTAGGCAACCCGTGAAGACGAAAAATGTGTACAAAAAATTGTTTAGCCAACTGAGGCGCAGAAGGAAGACCAGGAAGAGGGATGAAATGTGCCATTTTGGAGAATCGATCAACGACCACCCAAATAACAGTGTTGCCACGGGAAGGGGGTAAATCAGTAATAAAATCCATACCAATCAGAGACCAAGGCTGTTCGGGGACAGGCAGAGGATGAAGAAAACCAGCGGGCTTCTGGCGAGGAGTCTTATCCCGGGCACAGATAGTGCAGGCTCGCACAAAGTCCACAACATCCGTCTCCAGAGTCGGCCACCAATAGAAGCGGGAGATGAGTTGCACAGATTTCTTGATACCCGCATGACCTGCGAGATGGGAGGAGTGACCCCATTTGAGGATTCCGAGGCGTTGGCGAGGAGAAACAAAGGTCTTTCCTGGAGGAGTCTGCCTGATGGAGGCTGGAGAAGTGGAGATCAGGCAGTCAGGTGGAATGATGTGTTGCGGAGAGAGTTCAACTTCTGAGGCATCCGAGGAACGAGAGAGAGCATCGGCCCTAATGTTCTTATCGGCAGGACGAAAGTGAATCTCAAAATTAAATCGGGCAAAGAACAGAGACCACCGGGCCTGGCGAGGATTCAGCCGTTGGGCAGACTGGAGGTAGGAGAGGTTCTTGTGGTCGGTGTAGATAATAACAGGAGAACTTGATCCCTCCAGCAGATGCCTCCATTCCTCAAGTGCTAATTTAATGGCTAGAAGCTCTCGATCCCCGATGGAGTAGTTCCTCTCCGCTGGAGAGAAGGTCCTAGAGAAAAAACCACAAGTGACAGCATGCCCGGAAGAATTTTTTTGTAGAAGAACAGCTCCAGCTCCCACTGAGGAGGCATCAACCTCCAATAGGAAGGGTTTGGAAGGGTCAGGTCTGGAGAGGACGGGAGCCGAAGAAAAGGCAGACTTGAGTCGTTTAAAGGCGTCTTCTGCTTGAGGAGGCCAGGACTTGGGATCAGCATTTTTTTTGGTTAAAGCCACGATAGGAGCCACAATGGTAGAAAAATGTGGAATAAATTGCCTGTAATAATTGGCGAACCCCAAAAAGCGTTGGATAGCACGGAGTCCGGAGGGGCGTGGCCAATCTAAGACGGCAGAGAGTTTGTCTGGATCCATCTGTAGTCCCTGGCCAGAGACCAAATATCCTAGAAAAGGAAGAGATTGGCATTCAAACAGACATTTCTCAATTTTGGCATAGAGTTGGTTGTCACGAAGTCTCTGAAGAACCATACGGACATGCTGGCGGTGTTCTTCTAGATTGGCAGAAAAAATTAGGATATCGTCCAGATATACAACAACACAAGAGTATAACAGATCACGAAAAATTTCATTGACAAAGTCTTGGAAGACGGCAGGGGCGTTGCACAGGCCAAAGGGCATGACCAGATACTCAAAGTGTCCATCTCTGGTGTTAAATGCCGTTTTCCACTCGTCCCCCTCTCTGATGCGGATGAGGTTATAGGCGCCTCTTAAGTCCAATTTAGTAAAGATGTGGGCACCTTGGAGGCGATCAAAGAGTTCAGAGATGAGGGGTAAGGGGTAGCGGTTCTTAACCGTGATTTTATTAAGACCGCGGTAGTCAATGCAAGGACGTAGGGAGCCATCTTTTTTGGACACAAAAAAAAATCCGGCTCCGGCAGGAGAGGAGGATTTACGGATAAAGCCCTTTTTTAGATTCTCCTGGACGTATTCGGACATGGCAAGAGTCTCTGGGGCAGAGAGAGGATAAATTCTGCCCCGGGGTGGAGTAGTACCCGGGAGGAGGTCGATAGGGCAATCATAAGGCCTGTGAGGAGGTAGAGTCTCAGCTTGTTTTTTGCAGAAAACATCCGCGAAGTCCATATAGGCCTTAGGGAGACCGGTTACTGGAGGAACCACAGAGTTACGGCAAGGGTTACTGGGAACCGGTTTTAGACAGTTCTTGGAACAAGAGGACCCCCAACTCTTGATCTCCCCAGTGGACCAATCCAGGGTTGGGGAATGAAGTTGAAGCCAGGGAAGTCCAAGGAGAATTTCCGAGGTGCAATTGGGGAGGACCAAAAGTTCAATCCTCTCATGATGAGATCCGATGCTCATAAGAAGGGGCTCCGTGCGGAAACGTATGGTACAGTCCAATCTTTCATTATTTACACAATTGATGTAGAGGGGTCTGGCGAGACTGGTCACGGGAATGTTGAACCTGTTGACGAGAGAGGCCAAAATAAAATTTCCTGCAGATCCAGAGTCCAAGAAGGCCACTGTAGAGAAGGAGAAGGCAGAGGCAGACATCCGCACAGGCACAGTAAGACGTGGAGAAGCAGAGTAGACATCAAGGACTGTCTCACCTTTGTGCGGAGTCAGCGTACGTCTTTCCAGGCGGGGAGGACGGATAGGACAATCCCTCAGGAAGTGTTCGGTACTAGCACAGTACAGGCAGAGGTTCTCCATACGGCGTCGTGTCCTCTCTTGAGGTGTCAGGCGAGACCGGTCGACCTGCATAGCCTCCACGGCGGGAGGCACAGGAACAGATTGCAGGGGACCAGAGGAGAGAGGAGCCGAGGAGAAGAAACGCCTCGTGCGAACAGAGTCCATATCTTGGCGGAGTTCCTGACGCCTTTCGGAAAAACGCATGTCAATGCGAGTGGCTAGGTGAATAAGTTCATGTAGATTAGCAGGAATTTCTCGTGCGGCCAGAACATCTTTAATGTTGCTGGATAGGCCTTTTTTGAAGGTCGCGCAGAGGGCCTCATTATTCCAGGACAATTCTGAAGCAAGAGTACGGAATTGTACGGCATACTCGCCAACGGAAGAATTACCCTGGACCAGGTTCAACAGGGCAGTCTCAGCAGAAGAGGCTCGGGCAGGTTCCTCAAAGACACTTCGGATTTCCGAGAAGGAGTGTACAGAGGCAGTGACGGGGTCATTGCGGTCCCAGAGCGGTGTGGCCCATGACAGGGCTTTTCCGGACAGAAGGCTGACTACGAAAGCCACCTTAGACCTTTCAGTGGGAAACAGGTCCGACATCATCTCCAGATGCAGGGAACATTGGGAAAGAAAGCCACGGCAAAACTTAGAGTCCCCATCAAATTTATCCGGCAAGGATAAGCGTATCCCAGGAGCGGCCACTCGCTGCGGAGGAGGTGCAGGAGCTGGCGGAGGAGATGACTGCTGAAGCTGTGGTAGTAACTGTTGTAGCATAACGGTCAGTTGAGACAGCTGTTGGCCTTGTTGCGCTATCTGTTGTGACTGCTGGGCGACCACCGTGGTGAGGTCAGCGACAACTGGCAGAGGAACTTCAGCGGGATCCATGGCCGGATCTACTGTCACGATGCCGGCTGGCAGGTAGTGGATCCTCTGTGCCAGAGAGGGATTGGCGTGGACCGTGCTAGTGGACCGGTTCTAAGCCACTACTGGTTTTCACCAGAGCCCGCCGCAAAGCGGGATGGTCTTGCTGCGGCGGTAGTGACCAGGTCGTATCCACTAGCAACGGCTCACCTCTCTGGCTGCTGTAGATAGGCGCGGTACAAGGGAGTAGGCAGAAGCAAGGTCGGACGTAGCAGAAGGTCGGGGCAGGCAGCAAGGATCGTAGTCAGGGGCAACGGCAGAAGGTCTGGAACACAGGCTAGGAACACACAAGGAACGCTTTCACTGGCACAATGGCAACAAGATCCGGCAAGGGAGTGCAGGGGAAGTGAGGTGATATAGGGAAGTGCACAGGTGAACACACTAATTGGAACCACTGCGCCAATCAGCGGCGCAGTGGCCCTTTAAATCGCAGAGACCCGGCGCGCGCGCGCCCTAGGGAGCGGGGCCGCGCGCGCGCCGGGACAGAACAGACGGAGAGCGAGTCAGGTAGGGGAGCCGGGGTGCGCATCGCGAGCGGGCGCTACCCGCATCGCGAATCGCACCCCGGCTGGCAGCGGAATCGCAGCGCCCCGGGTCAGAGGACGTGACCGGGGCGCTGCAGCGGGGAGAGTGAAGCGAGCGCTCCGGGGAGGAGCGGGGACCCGGAGCGCTCGGCGTAACACTCCTGGTCCCCACGTTCATTGAACTCTGACATGGAAGAAGCTCAGATAGAAGATGACTGGAAAAGTTACTTGAAGCATCTTCCCACAAAAAGTGACTTCCATAATTTCTTAAAGGATGTTAAAGATACAATTAAGGATGTTAAAGATACACTTAAATCTGAAATATCTGCCGTTAGACAAGACATCAAAGGCGTTGCCCAAAGGGTAGATAATCTGGAAGATGAGCATGACACCACACGTAACTACATTTCATCACTTCAATCAACTGTAGCTGCTCAACATCAAAGTCTCTGTGACTACCAGCGCCACCTTGAAGACTTAGACAACAGAGGTCGTCGCCACAATATAAGAATCAGAGGTCTGCCGGAAGTCACCCATGATGAAGACCTTAAGGTTACTCTTGAGGCGATCTTTAATATGATCCTACAAGCTCCAAACTCCAACAAAATTCAGCTAGACAGAGCTCACAGAGCTCTTAAACCCAAAGGTTCCATGTCAACGCCGAGAGATGTGATCTGTTGTGTCACAGACTACAATACTAAAGAGGAAATAATGATGAAAGCAAGTAACTTGAAAACAATAGACTTTGATGGTGCTTCCATTCAACTACTACCCGACCTCTCATGGGTAACACTCCAAAAGAGGAGAATGCTGAGACCTCTGCTCCAGACGTTAAGAGAAAGAGACATCAACTATCGGTGGGGGTATCCTTTCAGCCTTACAGCCAGGCATAGGGGAAAAAGTTACACCATGAAATCATCTCAAGCCCTTCATCCATTTTGTGAAGCACTAGACATTCCGGTCCCGGAACTTTCCAACTGGGAATTGCTTTCTCCACCGCCTTCTCCTTCACCGGTTTGGACGAAAGTAGGTCCTCGAAGAGGACGTCCTTCTCAAGACTCAACACCGTCACACCGTAGATATGCAAGAAATGATGCTACAACTTGAACTTGTCACATTGGATTTTTTTTCTCTAATTTCTCTGTGCTCATACTTACACCCCACTCTAAAAGTTCTCATTCAGGACCAGATCCTTTACAATGAAGATTAATGTTCAGATTTATATTATAAGTCATTTTGAATTGATATATGGTTAACATACACAAGGGCCTACAATATTGTACATACTTACATTCATTATTTAGAACCGCAATAGTGAATCTAAACCAATGACCAATACAAATGGGACTAATTGTAGTCTATAGACTTATAATGAGTAAAACATGAGTTGTTGGAAAAAATGCATTTGAAAAAGAGCATAGGAGATAGGAGGATGAGGATTAAGATTAGTAGAAAAACACCTCTCTCCTGTTCACCCACCTACTGTTCCCCTCAGACGAGGAAGATATACTGTCCCTTGAGCCCAATTGGCTGAAGGAGTTAATACCATTTAGTATCACCTCAAAGTTAAGGGTCTATACCCTTTTGCTTATAGGTTGAATAACCATGTTTGTTATTCACATGTTTTTATTTTATATGTTTTTGCTTTCTCTTATTAACCTTTCTTTTTTTCAACTCTTTTTGCATGCTCGTGTGATCCGGCCTCCTCTAACCAAGACTCCCAGCTATTCATATGAAGGTGTGCCTTATACCCTTCCTTCCAGACCATCAAGTGATATATCTACTGGAGATCCACCTTTGTTTTTCATTATCATATGCGGTAGGACGTTATACACACTCATAATCCACCCTTACACAAATTCGTCATGGCGCGTCTTATGACCCTAAATGTAAAAGGGCTAAATACTGATGTCAAGAGACGTCTTCTTTTAAAAGACTTAAAGTCTAAGAAGATAGACTTCGCCTTACTAGTAGTGCAAAAATCCATCCTATTACATGGTCTGATCACGCCCCTGTGACATTAGACTTGAAATCTGCTAATACACCAAGGAAAAATTGCCATTGGAGATTAAATGAACTATTAATAAAAAAAGATGAATACAGAGACTCCAGAAAAGCATGCCTCAAAGACTATTTTGAGCGGAATGAGGGTAGTGTTTCCTCTGATTCTGTTCTATGGGAGGCACATAAGGCAGTCCTCAGGGGACATTGCATATCCCGATCTTCACGAATGAAAAAGAATACCTCTTATATATTTAATGAACTTAACAGGAAGCTGAAAAATTTAGAAAAAAGGATGATAACATGCCCCTCTTTGAGAATCCTAAAACAAATCGTACTTACTCGTAATAGATTAACCCCTTAAGGACCCAGTCATTTTACACCTTAGGACCCGGCCATTTTTTGAACATCTGACCACTGTCACTTTAAACATTAATAACTCTGGGATGCTTTTACTTATCAATCTGATTCCGAGATTGTTTTTTCGTGACATATTCTACTTTAACATAGTGGTAAAATTTTGTGGTAACTTGCATCCTTTCTTGGTGAAAAATCCCAAAATTTGATGAAAAATTTGAAAATTTAGCATTTTTCTAACTTTGAAGCTCTCTGCTTGTAAGGAAAATGGATATTCCAAATATTTATTTTATTCACATATACAATATGTCTACTTTATGTTTGCATCATAAAATTGATGAGTTTTTACTTTTGGAAGACACCAGAGGGCTTCAAAGTTCCGCAGCAATTTTCCAATTTTTCACAAAATTTTCAAACTCACAATTTTTCAGGGACCAGTTCAGGTTTGAAGTGGATTTGAAGGGTCTTCATATTAGAAATACCCCACAAATGACCCCATTATAAAAACCGTACCCCCCAAAGTATTCAAAATGACATTCAGTCAGCATTTTAACCCTTTAGGTGTTTCACAGGAATAGCAGCAAAGTGAAGGAGAAAATTCACAATCTTCATTTTTTACTCTTGCATTTTCTTGTAGACCCAATTTTTGAATTTTTACAAGGGGTAAAAGGAGAAAATTTATACTTGTATTTGTAGCCCAATTTCTCTCGAGTAAGGACATACCTCATATGTCCATGTAAAGTGTTCGGCGGGCGCAGTAGAGGGCTCAGAAGCGAAGGAGCGACAAGGGGATTTTGGAGAGTACGTTTTTCAGAAATGGTTTTTGGGGGGCATGTTGCATTTAGGAAGCCCCTATGGTGCCAGAACAGCAAAAAAAAAACACATGGCATACCATTTTGGAAACTAGACCCCATGAGGAACGTAACAAGGAATTAAGTGAGCCTTAATACCCCACAGGTGTTTCACGACTTTTGCATATGTAAAAAAAAAAAATAATAATTTTCACTAAAATGTGTGTTTCCCCCCAAATTTCACATTTTTGCAAGGGTTAATAGCAGAAAATACCCCCCAAAATTTGTAACCCCATCTCTTCTGAGTATGGAGGTACCCCATAAGTTGGCATGAAGTGCATTACGGGCGAACTACAATGCTCAGAAGAGAAGGAGTCATATTTGGCTTTTTGAGAGCAAATTTTGCTCGGGGGCATGTCGCATTTAGGAAGACCCTATGGTGCCAGGACAGCAAAATAACACCCACATGGCATACTATTTTGGAAACTAGACCCCTTGAGGAACGTAACAAGGGGTACAGTGAGCATTTACCCCCCCCACTGGTGTCTGTCAGATCTTTGGAACAGTGGGCTGTACAAAATATTTTATTTGCACAGCCCATTGTTCCAAAGATCCGTCAGACACCAGTGGGGTGTAAATTCTCACTGCACCCCTCATTACATTCCGTGAGGGGTGTAGTTTCCGAAATGGGGTCACATGTGTTTTTTTTTTCTTTTTTGCGTTTGTCAAAACCGCTGTAACAATCAGCCACCCCTGTGCAAATCACCTCAAATGTACATGGCGCACTCTCCCTTCTGGGCCTTGTTGTGCGCCCCCAGAACACTTTACGCCCACATATGGGGTATCTCCGTAGTCGGGAGAAATTGCATTACAAATTTTGGGGGGCTTTTTTCCCCTTTACCTCTTGTCAAAGTGAAAAGTATGGGGCAACACCTGCATGTTAGTGTAAAATTTTTTTTTTTTACACCAACATGCTGGTGTAGACCCCAACTTCCCCTTTTCATAAGGGGTGAAAGGAGAAAAAGCCCCCCAAAATTTGTTAGGCAATTTCTGCCGAGTACGGAGATACCCCATATGTGACCCTAAACTGTTGCCTTGAAATACGACAGGGCTCCAAAGTGAGAGCGCCATGTGCATTTGAGGCCTGAATTAGGGATTTGCATAGGGGTGGACATAGGGGTATTCTACGCCAGCGATTCCCAAACAGGGTGCCTCCAGCTGTTGCAAAACAGCCCCCCTCGGCGTTTGCCCTGGATGCCTGCTGAAGCATTTCAGCAGGCATCCGCTTCCGATCTCTGCCCGGGGCGCGGCAGAGACCGGAGAAACACCAGGACGTACTAGTACGTCCTGGGTCCTTAAAGCCCAGGGTGCCAGGACGTTCTAGTACGTCCTGGGTCCTTAAGGGGTTAAAAGACATGGAAATTAACCATGTCCAAAAATTATTGACCTATACGAGACATACTTATTATAGCAAGACGAATAAACCTCATACCTTGCTGGCCTCTCAGCTAAACTCCCAAAAACTTCAAACAAGGCCATTTGCCATTAAGACTCCCCGAGGACAATTAACATATGACCCAACGCAAATAGCTAGTACGTTTCAGGACTATTATTTAAAATTGTATAACTTACACTCCCAATTACCTTCTGACCAATCCCTCAGAGATTCTCTGCTAAAAGACTACTTTGAATCCTGTGGCCTCCCTAAACTTACAAACTTAGAACTATCCTCATTAAATCAAAAATTTTCTCCAGAAGAATTACTAGACACTATTAAAGAATTGCTCAACGGAAAATCCCCTGGCCCAGATGGCCTTCCATATTCCTATTACAAAACCTTTTCTGAGATTTTGATCCCTCGAATGATTCCCCTTTTTAATTCCTTTCTTGGAGACACCCCTATACCCTCGACCATGCTAGAGTCTTATATTACCGTAATACCTAAATCAGGGAAGGACCCATCGGAATGTGGAAGTTATAGGCCAATTTCCTTACTTAATTCAGATTTAAAATTATTTACAAAACTGTTGGCCAATAGACTTAGTATGATCCTTCCAAATTTTATTGACAAAGATCAAGTAGGATTTCTACTCCATAAACAAGCCGGAGACAACACAAGACGGGCAATAGACCTTATTGACGTAATACATAAGTCCAAATCTTCTGGACTCCTATTGAGCCTTGATGCCGAAAAGGCGTTTGATCGCCTGAGCTGGCCTTTTATGATGTCCACCCTGCAGGCTTATGGGGTCTCCGGTCCATTTATGAAGGCAATCTCTCATTTATATTCCACCCCCTCAGCACAGGTTAGATTTCCACATGCCACATCTCAAAAAATCCAGATATGGAACGGGACGAGACAAGGGTGCCCTTTATCCCCTTTGCTTTTCGTTTTATGCATCGAACCCCTAGCAACTCTTATCCGTAAAAATCCAGATATAACAGGAGTAAAAGTTAAACATAAAGAATATAAAATATCACTATTTGCAAACGATGTACTGTTGACAATTACCAATCCTTTAACTTCACTACCTTCTCTTCATGCAATAATAAACACATATGGTCGAATGTCAGGGTATAAGATCAATAACACTAAAACAGAGGCACTTCCCATTAACATTCCTGATGGACAACTCTGCCTTCTTCAATCGGACTACACATACAAATGGCAGGTCTCTTCACTCACCTATTTAGGTATACATCTTACATCTAATTACTCCACTTTATATAAGCTCAATTTTCCACAATTTTTCAGAGAGATTGAAATTCAATTAATAAAATGGTCTACTCTTCCATTGTCTCTTATGGGAAGAATCTCGACGGTTAAAATGTCAGTTCTTCCCAAATTTTTGTATTTATTAGAAACTCTACCTGTGTTGATACCTGAAAGGGCTCTGAAAAAGTTTCAATCATCCATACTTAAATTCATTTGGAAGGGGGGGTCGCCACAGGTTGGCCGTATCTGTTTTAACAGCGAAAATACATTTTGGAGGTCTGGCTTTACCAGATGTCTACCAATATTATTATGCTACACATCTTAGAGCAGTTCCCTCATGGTCACACTTCTTAGCGTATAATAAATGGACTGATGTGGAAAAGCTGTGGTCGGCCCCCATTCATTTATGTGCTCTAATTTGGAGTCCTAACCTCCTAATCTTTCAAGGAACCTACTAGGTCCTATGAGAGCAACTTTGAAGATTTGGGAACTAGCCAACACTAAATATTCCCTAAAATCGGCTAACTCTCTACTGACTCCTTTCATATTTAATCCTTCCTTTCCTAACAGTGATGACATAGATACGATATCCCCTTGGGTAAATGCTAAATTATTTCACCTAGCGGATTTAGTGGACCCTATAAGGAGGACAATTCTTTCATTCCACACCTTGAAAGACAAACATCACCTCCCTAGTTCTGCTAGTACATTTTATCAAGACGTTTTACTACATTCATGTATACCAACAAGCGATATACCTGTTTCTAAACCAACTCTTTTTGAGACACAATGTAGGGGGGAAGTATCTACAAAGGGATTAATCTCAACCATTTATAACATATTGAATTCCCTCATATACCGAGACAACCCGACGAAACATAACTACATGAAGAAATGGGAGGATTATTTAGGGAACTCACTTCCTATGTCTACTTGGTGGAATATATGGGTTCAAGCTGCGAAATCCTCTTCGTGTATAACGCACAAAGAGAATCAATATAAGATTCTCTTCCATTGGTACCATACACCAGATGTGCTGAACCGTTTTTACCCACAGGTATCGTCAAGATGTTGGGGATGTGGCTCGGTTTCCGGAACCCTGCCACATATATTTTGGGATTGTCAATCCCTTCGCCATTATTGGCTGGAAGTTCAATCTCTGGTAGCGAAGACTGTAGGGATACATATTCCCTTATGTCCTCTTACTTATATTCTGAATGTCCCACCTCCAGGTGTAAGAAAACATAAACTTAGGCTTTTCCATTACATACTTACCGCAGCTAAATGTTTATTGGCCCAAAATTGGAAAAAATCCGAACCCCCATCAGCTCAATCACTTACTGATAGAATCCTTGAGGTCAGACGAATGGAATATTTATCAGCGATTTCTGAAAATAGACTTACCCATTTTAACAATATATGGAAGGACTGGAATGACTTTATGGAGAATACCATCCCCCAGTGAGGCAGAGGAGGTCCGGATACTGTCACATGAGCTTGCATATACTTTTCATTATAGTATCTTATGTTTTTAATTTGTCTGTCTTTCTAACTATAATTTTTCTACTGTTATCTTTACCCCACTTTTTTTTTTCTCCATTCTCTGAACCATATTTTAGCCAAAATATGTCATCTTATAATTCTTTTATCCCCAGTCCATTATAAATCTTGTTATAAATGATAGAGAGGATTACACTTCTATTTGCGTATACAATATGTTCTTTGTTAACGTTATAGAGAATAATGGTTAGGTTGCATGAATACTGTTACTAATTTTGAAAGGCATTATCACATGGCAACCTTGCTATATCATATAGTGATATGCCAAATCTTATTCCTTATTGTAATTAGATATGTACTTTCATGAAACTGAAAGTTATGATTACAAGACATATCTGAGTGAATTATACAATTAGAGGACTAACAATTTATTGGTTCGGATTCAGATAATACCGATACATTTTCTTTTTATTTGTTTTCAATGTCTGTTTTTTCTTTTTTGATTCCCTTACTGTTAAAATAAAAAATTGTTTATAAAATATAAAAATAAACAGTTATATAAAAAAAAAATTACCTAAAATGCTTGGTTTCCCAAAAATTTCACATTTTTACAAAGGGTTAAAGCAGAAAATACCCCCCAAAATTTGAAGCCCAATTTCTCCCGATTCAGAAAACACCCAATATGGGGGTGAAAAGTGCTCTGCTGGCGCACTACAGGTCTCAGAAGAAGAATAGCCACATTTGGCTTTTTGGAAGCAAATTTTGCTCTGGGGGCATGCCGCATTTAGGAAGCCCCTATAGTGCCAGGACAGCAAAAAAAAAACACATGGCATACCATTTTGGAAACTAGACCCCTTGGGGAACGTAACAAGGGGAAAAGTGAACGTTAATACCCCACAGGGGTTTCACGACTTTTGCATATGTAAAAATAAAAATAAAATTATTACCTAAAATACTTGGTTTCCCCAAAATTTCACATTTTTACAAAGGGTTAAAGCAGAAAATACCCCCCAAAATTTGAAGCCCAATTTCTCCTGATTCAGAAAACACCCCATATGGGGGTGAAAAGTGCTCTGTTGGTGCACTACAGGTCTCAGAAGAGGAATAGCCACATTTGGCTTTTTGGAAGCAAATTTTGCTCTGGGGGCATGCCGCATTTAGGAAGCCCCTATGGTGCCAAGACAGCAAAAAAAAAACACATGGCATACCATCTTGGAAACTAGACCCCTTGGGGAACGTAACAGTGTTACAGTGAGTACTTACACCTCACAGGTTTTTTGAACAGTGGGCCGTAAAAGTGAAAAATTAGATTTTTTTTGCACTATATTGATAGTGTTAGCCCAAATATTTCATTTTCACATTGGGTAATAGGGCAAAAGGCCCCCAAAATTTGTAGAACAACTTCGTCTGAGAAAAAAAAAAACCCATATGTGGATGTAAATTGCTCTGTGGACGCACTACAATGCTCAGAATAGAAGGAGTGAAATTTTGTTGAAATCGAAGTCGGGGGTCATGTGCATTTATAAAGCCCCCAACAGAAAAAAAAAACACATGTGACACAATTTTAGAAACTACACCCCTCAATGAACGTAACAAGGGGTACAGTGGGAAATAACACCTCACAGGTTTTTTTGAAAAATGGGCCATAAATTGAAAAATAAGATGTTTTTACACTAAAATGCTGGGGTTACCCAATTTTTAACATTTTCACATGGGGTAATATGAGGAATTGGGTTACAAATTTTGGAGGGCTTTTTCCCCTGACTATGAAAATACATCCACATATGGGGTAACGTGCTGGACGGGCGCACAACAAGGCTCAGAAGTCATAGAGGTCACTTTGTATTTGTGACCTATGGCATATCAGTAGCTGACGGTTACATACATTCCGAGGAAAATACAAAAATGAAACACCCAAATGTGACACCATTACAGAAAGTACCCACCCTGAGGAATGGGTATAGGGGTAAAGAGGACATTTCTAACGCACAGGTGTTTCCTAAATTTATTTTACAGGAATGGATGAAGGGTAGCTTTTGAAAATTGCAATTTTCAACCTATACTCTGCTTCATCTTTCTGGGAACAACTAACATGTGACTCCGAATTGTCGCCTGGAAATATGACAGAGCTCAGCGAGAACTCTTCGCATTTGAGGCGGATGTTTGTTACGGTCCTAACAGTTACATACATTCAGAGGAAAATACAAGAAAGGAACACCCACATGTGAGATTATTACAAACAGTACAACTCCTAGGGAAGGTGTATAGGGTGAAGTGGAGATTTGGAACAGACGGGTGTTCCCTTCATTTATTTTCCAGGAATGGATGAAGTGTACTATGGGGGGAAGAAAATTTCAATTTTAGTACTGATATGCCAATTATTTTCCCAGAATGATGACCCAGAGTACGGCCAAAAGTAAAAATGATGCCCGCCCCAAACCCTATACTCTGAATCATCATTCTGGGAAGGGGATGTGTGGGGCCGTCCCTATTCTGTTACCTCAAATGCGCAACCCGCTCAGGTGGAGAGAGAGAGCGTTGCGCATTTGAGGCAACTGCAAACCTCCAATGCTGTTGACTCTGTGTCCCATGATCCATTTTTTAGGGGGAAGAAGAAAAAAAAAATATTGGGGTACTGGGAAAAAGGTTTTTTTTTTTTTTTGGGCGGGGGGGGGGGGGGGGGGGGGGATAGGGTATTTTGGTATAAAATTTGGAAGTCAATGTACCCTGGACTGGTACATTGGAGCCGAATTCTGGGGAATGAAAATATGAAAATTAGGGCAAAGGATGGAAAATTTAGTACTCCATGGAAGTGTGATACTCCCTGAAGCAGCCTATGCAGAGGCCCGGATTATCTGGGCAAGTGTCACACTGAATGGTGGTGTCCCTCCGTCTCCCCTTCCTGTGACACACTCTGCATTTCTTCTGGGTTCGTCCCGACCTTCTAGTGTTGGGGATCACACCAGGAAAGTGTTGGCCCGGGACGATCCAGGGACCTAAAGTTCCAGAGGTGCTCTGACCCGCTCCTTGGCGGTCACCAAAGATGAGGGCCTTTAGAACTACCTCTTGGAACTCCAGGTATGTCCCTGTGTTGCCAGCGTTCTGGTACAGTATAAAAGAGTTGTACATGGCAACCTGTACCATGTAGACCGCAACCTTTTTATACCATACACGTGTTTTCCGCATGGCATTATATGGCTTGAGGACTTGATCAGAAAGATCAACTCCCCCCATATACCGATTGTAGTCCAGAATACAATCCTTGAGGACCGGTCCCACAGTACCTCACACAGGGACAGGGGTGCTGCCATTCCCATGAATTGTGGTGAGCATAAGGACATCCCTCTTGTCCTTATACCGGACCAACAACAGGTTCTCATGGGAAAAGGCACGGGACTCACCCCGGGGGATAGGAGCATGTAGGGGATGGGGCGGAAGGCCTCTTTGATTCTTCCGGACTGTCCCACAAGCGACCGTGGATCTGGAGGCGAGGGATGTGAAGAGAGGGATACTAGTATAAAAGTTATCCACGTAAAGGTGGTAACCTTTATCTAGCAATGGGTGCAAAAGGCCCCAAACGATTTTCCCGCTAACACCCAGAGTGGGGGGACATTCTGGGGGTTCAAAACGGGAATCTCGTCCCTCATACACTATAAACTTGCAAGTGTACCCGGAGGTACTCTCGCAAAGCTTATACATCTTCACGCCATACCGCGCTCGCTTGGTCGGGATGTATTGCCGGAAGCTGAGTCTCCCCTTGAAGCTGATGAGCGACTCATCAATAGAGACCTCCCGCCCCGGGACATAGGCCTCCCAAAATCTGTCCCCGAAGTGATTGATGACCGGCCTGATTTTATACAGGTGGTCATACGCAGGATCAGTTCGGGGGGGACATGCCGCATTATCAGCATAATGCAAACATCTCCGAATGGCATCGAACCGGGGACGTCTCATGGCCATACTGTAGAGGGGTGTCTGGTAAAAGACGTCCCCACTCCAATATTGCCTGACACTGGGTTTTTTAATTATACCCATATGCAGCGCGAGGCCCCAAAAGGTCCTCATTTCGGCTGCATCGACTGGAGTCCAGCCGCCGGGTCTAGCTAAAAATGAGCCCGGGTTAGCGGCGACGAACTGTTGGGTGTACAGATTCGTCTGTGTAACCATCAAATTAACAAAGTCGTCACTGAAAAAATTACCGAAAAAGTCCTTTTCATCCTTTTGATTCCTGAGTCGCCAACAAACTCAGGAATCATGGGCTCGTGGTCCGCTGGCTCAGCCCAGTCAAGTTCTCCGGTACGAGGTACCAGTGACCTTGGCAGGGGGGCTTCACTAGTATGAGCGCCAGGGGGACTCATACTAGCATGGGGCACAGGGTCAAGGGCAGAGGAGGTTTGCGGCACCGCACGCCGGCGTCTCCGCCGCCTTGGTGGCTCATCATCTGAACTAGATAATGAGGAGGACGATGAAATAAGGAAGGTGGGGTCTTCATCGTCCTCTGAGCCACTCTCGGTGTCGGAGGCAATTATGTCATATGCCTCCTCCGCCGAAAACACTCTGCGGGCCATTTCCCTACTCTAATGTGGATACGGGGGGTGTGTGTGTGTGTGGGGAAAAACTTTATTGGTGTATGTGCTGCGTGTGGTGTGGTGAGATATTACCTCCCTAACCCGCCCTAACCTGCCCTAGCCTAACCTAACTAAACTAAACTAACCCGCCCTAACAGAAAGAAAAAAAATATAAAAAAGGGGACTTTTAAAAAAAAAAGGGGGACTTCTAACGCAAAAAAAGCCCTGCGCCAAAAAAAAGCGTTTATCTAATCAGTGGTGTGCGCACTGATTAGCGCTTGTGGCGGCAGGGGGCGCAGAAGTCAGTGGGGGGTCCGGCCACTCAGCCCAGAACAGTGGCTGGTGGCTTGTACACAGAGCCCCACACAAAAAAAACGAAAAATAAAATAAAAAAACGCTTAACCCCGAAAAAATGCACCCGCCTGAACCCCCAAAAAAACGCTGATCCGTGATAAATCACCGACAGCGGTGGGACAGGCTGCACACACAGGTACGGTCCGTCCACACAGTAAACGCCTGCTACTGGTGGCACGGAACGCCTATGGGTGCAAAAAAAGAACGCGGTAACCGAAAAAAGTGCCTTTACCACCAAAAAAAATGCTGATCAGTGATAAATCACTGACAGCGGTGAGGCACGCCGCACACACAGGTACGGTCCGGCCACACAGTACACGCCTGCTACTGGTGGCACGGATCGCCTCTGGGTGCAAAAACACGCTAGAAAAAAAAAAGCGCCGGCACCACAAAAAAAAAAACGCTGATCAGTACTACGGGACTGATCAGCGGTGGGTGGGCTTTAACAAACGGTGGCGGACCGCTCTTTTATAACTAAGAGGGTCCGCACACACGCTTAGGAAAAAAAAAAACATCTGCGCCCCAAAAAAATGCTGGCGGCAGACCGCAGCGACCCAGCAGGGTGCTACGAACCCACGGACACCCACTGAGGTACGCTGAAAAAAAATAAAAATAATTTTTTTTTATTTTTTAACCCTAACCTGTCCCTACCTAATCTAAAGCTATCCTTGGGGATTTCTGTGCCAAGGGGCCACAGAAAGGGGGCAAGGGGCACTTTTTTTTAACTGAGGGGATGGTGGGCAGCATGGGGCTCCGTCCTGCACACCAGATCTCTCTGAAATGGCGGGCAGAACGGAGCAACATGCTCCTAGCCCACCAGATCCCCTCCCATTACATTGTGATTGGTGTGGCCACTTTGGCCACCCAATCACAACTGTACTGAGGGGGGTGGCCACAATGCCAGCCCCCAGTACAGCATGGATGGTGATTGGTGGTGATTGGTGGTGGTGGTGTAAATCAGCAGACATCCGGCTCTGATCAACGCCCGGCGAGCGGCGAGGAACGGAATCGCAGAGCGATTCGCTGCGATCGCCGACATGGGGGGTCATCATGACCCCCCTAGGCAATATGCCGGGATGCCTGCTGAACGATTTCAGCAGGCATCCGGCTTCGGCGCCCCTCCGGCTAGCGGCGGGGGGCCGGGATTTGACAGGACGTACTCAAACGTCCTGAGTCCTTAAGGACTCGGAAAAGGGGCCGATTGAGTACGTCCTGCGTCCTTAAGGGGTTAAACGCTGCTCAGCGTTTGAAACAAACTGTTCTGAACACTGGAGCTGGCGCTGGCTCAATGCAAGTCAATGGAAGGGGGCCTGACAGCCGCCACGCTCCCTCCCATAGACTTGCATTGAGGGAGCGGGGGTGAAGTCATGAGGGGGTGAAGCTATGACGTCACTAACTCCCGGCGCCAGCTCCAGTGTTCGGAACAGTTTGTTTCAAACGCTGAGCAGCGGAGTTCTCCTTTTAAGGGGTTAATAATAGTAATAATAATAATGATACTGTTTCTATCATATCCACTTATCCAGAGATATTATGCTAGAGATATATTGTCATCCTCCATTCCTGGGAATCCACCTCTTCCCTTCTACAGATCTCTGATTCCTTAATCATCCAATAGGGGGGCTTGATTCCCACTTATGTGCAAAATGTGTTTCTAGGTGGACAACATCTTCTGTCTCCATTACAAGCTGTATGTCCAATATGGGAAATGTGCCTTGAATTATGCAGCTCCTCGCTCACTTGTTAATGTATCAAGTGACCCAGAGCCCACCACGTGGAGGTGGCTGCATTTCGGGCTCCTCCCCACCCCCACCCCCAACCATATGTAGATCTTGTGTGACCCAATCAGCATCTTGTTAAATTGGTTCACACTGATCGTCAATGGCCTTTGCTGTAATACTTCTTAGCTGTGTATGTAGGAAGTAAAATGGCATCTTGAATGTGGTCATCATGCCGGTTACTGTCCATTTGGCCATGGCCCATGCTCCAACCCACACATTGGATACATAATTGGGCCACTTCAGTTTGCTTTTAGCATATTGCCAAGTCCGCTGCAGCCAAGACACTTTGGGCTCCGAGGCATCTTCAGAGGTTGTTGGTAAATCCATCTGGTTATCCGCCATGGTGACTGTCACATGATCGCTGTGCCTGGATTCATGTGGGTCTGAATTGTCACCTAAAGCCATGTCAATAGCCACATCTGCTCGCTGACCACGGTGCTTAATCTTCTTCCCAGGTATTTTATGGATCTCATAATATGGTGGAGTGACCTTATAATGATATAGGTTAGTATACCGCCAAAGGAAACTCGTCACGTAATGTATGAGACACACGACAGGCACCGAGAGAACTGGGATATCTGCAAAATAGTGACAGGATACAATATATTAAATCTATATTCATTCATGTATTTATGTATATATATATATTCACACAAAGAATGGTCATTGAACACTGTAGGAAGCTTTTTGTAAATTTATGTGTGACTATTATGTGTAAAACATTGATTCACAAATCATTTATCTCACAGGAGTAAACCTCTACCCAATTGCTGTAAGAGACTTAAAGGGGTACTCTGCCCCTAGACATCTTATCCCCTATGTAAAGGATAGGGGTAAAATGTCTGATCGCAGGGGTCCCGCAGCTAGGACCCCAGCGATCTCTGTGCAGCACCCAGCCTTCGTTCAGAACTCTGGGTGACGGGGTCGTAACATCACAGCCACGCCCCTCGTTATGTCACGCCACACCCCCTCAATGCAAGTCTATGGGAGAGCACGCCCCCTCCCATAGACTTATATTGAGGGGGCGTGGCCGTGAAGTCACGCCCCCCACCGCCCGCTCCAAGCGTTCGGAACTGTACTATATTAACTTTACACTAATACATTCATGTTAAATCCATTTATAAACTGAAATTATGAAAGTTTTCATTATTCCTACCTCTTAGCTTCATGGTCGCCGTCCCTACAGGATCCTTTTGCCTAAATAGACAAAATTCTCTTCAATTTGCAAAATAAGCGCAGGTCTAGTAGGAGAACGTGTTCACCCGCCGAACCGAGGAAATAAGTGTTAGGGATTGGATTCTACCCTGGAGAAAGTCTCTTTGATGTGTGATGTCACAGCAGATGACATCACGTGTATGTGTATCCATTGTAATGGCTGCACTGTACTTTACTTACACTATGCACAGTTATATACTGGGGATTTACAAAGAATTTGAAGATTACAGTTTTAACCCCTTCAGGGTTACAGCCCTTTTTGGTCCTGAGGACACAGGAAATTTTCATTTTGACGTTTTTATTATTTTCCTCCTCCCCTTCTAAGAGCCATGAATCTTTTTACTTTTCCACCCACAGATCCATATGAGTTGTTGTTTCTTTTGCGACCAATTGTACTTTGTAATGAAGCCTTTCATTTTAACATAAAATGTACGGTACTATCAAAAAAAATTATATATATATATTTGTAGCAGGAAATTGAAAAGAAAATTATTTTACAACTTTTGATAGTTTTCGTTTTTACACAGTGAACTGTACGATAACATTGACATGTTCTTTTTATATTGCTGGTCAATATAATTAAAAAAAAGTCAGTACTGCTTCTAAAAAATACCTCAAACTTTTTGAACACTATAAGGCTGGTTTACATCACGTTTTGTGCAATACGGAACCTCATACGGCTGGGGGGAAGCTAAAACCGGGCGCTCCCGTATCCTTACCGTATGCGGCCCGTATGTAATGTATCTCAGTGAGCCGACTGGAGTGAAGCGCTGACTCCGTTCGGCTCATTTTTGACCCATATTTGGTTTTCCACCGGACTTAAAACTGTGGTCCAGCCGTATGCGGTCCTGTATTGCATGTTATGTGAACCCAACCTTAGTATGTTTTACACTGTATGAGGGCTATTTCTTTTTTGTATACATCCCTGTATACAGAAAAATAAAACAGTTATAGAGGTCAGAAGAGGACAATTTTAAACTTACTAATTTTAGTGTAAAAAGTTATAATTTTTTTTAACAGAAGTAAAACCTTAATAAGCTGGGTATCAATTTAATCGTATGGATCTACAGAATAAATATAAGGTGTCATTTTTACCGAAAAGTGCACTGTGTAGAATCGGAAGCCCCTAAAAAAATTCAAAATGGCGCTTGTTTTTTTCAATTTTGCCCCACAATGTTTTTTTTCTAGTTTTGCCGTAGATTTTGTGGTGAAATAATTGATGTCATTACAAAGTACAGTATGTGGCGCAAAAAAAACAGCCCTTATAGGAGTCTGTTGGTAGAAAATTTAAAGTGTTATAATTCTAAGAAGGTGAGGAGGAAAAAACGAAAGTGCAAAAATGAAAAAACCTGTGGTCCTGAAGGGGTTAACAAAAAATAAAAAAATATTTTTCATGGTCACTGCACCTGCACTCACATTTCACCCCTGGACATGTTTTATTCATATGGTTATGCTTGTATGGGCACTTAATCTGTGATTTGTTGTTTTTATCGGCACCACATTTGCGTATATGTGATTTATGTCGTTCACCGTATGGAACCATTAACATTATATTTTAATCATTTGGACTATTCTGTACATGGCTATACCAAATATGTTGATTTATTTTATTTTTTACAATTTTCTGTTTGTAAAATGGGAAAAGAGGGGCAATTCATTTTTTATTAGAGGAGGTTACTTATTTCCATTATTAAACTGTAACAGTTAATAGCTATCTTTTTGATTTTTAACCCCTTAAGGACCAAGGACGTACTGGTACGTCCTTGGTCCTGCTCCCGTGATATAACGCGGGGTTACACGGTAACCCCGCATCATATCACGGCGGGCCCGGCGTCATAGTGAAGCCGGGACCCGCCGCTAATAGCGCGCAGCGCCGATCGCGGCGCCGCGCACTATTAACCGTTTAGCCGCGCGCTCAGAGCTGAGCCGCGCAGCTAAAAGCGAAAGTGAAAGCTGCCGGATAACTCAGTGGGCTGTTCGGGATAGCCGCGGCGAAATCGCGGCATCCCGAACAGCTTACAGGACAGCTGGAGGGTCCCTACCTGCCTCCTCGCTGTCCGATCGCCGAATGACTGCTCAGTGCCTGAGATCCAGGCATAAGCAGTCATGCGGCAGAATCATCGATCACTGGTTTCCTATGAGAAACCAGTGATCAATGATAAAGATCAGTGTGTGCAGTGTTATAGGTCCCTATGGGAGCTATAACACTGCAAAAAAAAAGTGAAAAAAAAAGTGAATGAATATCATTTAACCCCTCCCCTATTAAAAGTTTGAATCACCCCCCTTTCCCATAAAAAAAAAACACAGTGTAAATAAAAATAAACATATATGGTATCACCGCGTGCGGAAATGTCCGAATTATAAAAATATATCATTAATTAAACCGCTCTGTCAATGGCGTGCGCGCAAAAAAATTCCAAAGTCCAAAATAGTGCATTTTTGGTCACCTTTTATATAATTTAAAAATGAATAAAAAGCGATCAATAAGTCCTATCAATGCAAAAATGGTACCGTTCAAAACTTCAGATCACTGCGCAAAAAATGAGTCCTCATACCGACCCATATACGGAAAAATAAAAAAGTTATAGGGGTCAGAAGATGACAATTTTAAACATATTCATTTTCCTGCATGTAGTTATGATTTTTTCCAGAAGTCCAACAAAATCAAACCTATATAAGTAGGGTATCATTTTAACCCCTTAAGGACTCAGGGTTTTTCCGTTTTTGCACTTTCGTTTTTTCCTCCTTACCTTTTAAAAATCATAACCCTTTCAATTTTCCACCTAAAAATCCATATTATGGCTTATTTTTTGCGTCGCCAATTCTACTTTGCAGTGACATTAGTAATTTTACCCAAAAATGCACGGCGAAACGGAAAAAAAAAAATCATTGTGCGACAAAATCGAAAAAATAACGCCATTTTGTAACTTTTGGGGGCTTCCGTTTCTACGCAGTGCATATTTCGGTAAAAATGACACCTTATCATTATTCTGTAGGTCCATATGGTTAAAATAATACCCTACTTACATAGGTTTGATTTTGTCGCACTTCTGGAAAAAATCATAACTACATGCAGGAAAATTTATACGTTTAAAAATGTCATCTTCTGACCCCTATAACTTTTTTATTTTTCCACGTACGGGGCGGTATGAGGACTCATTTTTTGTGCCGTGATCTGAAGTTTTTATCGGTATGATTTTTGTTTTGATCGGACTTTTTGATCACTTTTTATTCATTTTTTTAATGGTATAAAAAGTGACCAAAATACGCTTTTTTGGACTTTTGAATTTTTTTGCACGTACGCCATTGACCGTGCGGTTTAATTAATTATATATTTTTATAGTTCGGACATTTACGCACGCGGTGATGCCACATATGTTTATTTATTTATTTTTTTACACTGTTTTATTTTTTTTATGGGAAAAGGGGGGTGATTCAAACTTTTATTAGGGAAGGGGTTAAATGACCTTTATTAACACTTTTTTTTTACATTTTTTTTGCAGTGTTATAGGTCCCATAGGGACCTATAACACTGCACACACTGATCTCCTATGTTGATCACTGGCGTGTATTAACACGCCTGTGATCAGCATTATCGGCGCTTGACTGCTCCTGCCTGGATCTCAGGCACGGAGCAGTCATTCGTCGATCGGACACCGAGGAGGCAGGTAAGGGCCCTCCCGGTGTCCGATCAGCTGTTCGGGACGCCGCGATTTCACCGCAGCGGTCCCGAACAGCCCGACTGAGCAGCCGGGATACTTTCAGTTTCACTTTAGAAGCGGCGGTCAGCTTTGACCGCCGCTTCTAAAGGGTTAATAACGCACATCGCCGCGATCGGCGATGTGTGGTATTAGCCGCGGGTCCCGGCCGTTGATGAGCGCCGGGACCGAAGCGTCACGCCCCCGCCATAGACTTGCATTAAGGGGGCGGACCGTGATGTCACGAGGGACGGAGCCATGACATCACGCTGCTCCGTCCCCTGTGTCGCCCATCATTACGCACAGAGCGAACTCGCTCTGTGCAGTAATAATAGCGCGGTGCCGCAGCGGCGATCCCGGGGGGTCCCCAGCAGCGGGACCCCGGGCGATCTGACATCTTATCCCTATCCTTTGGATAGGAGATAAGATGTCTAGGGGCGGAGTACCCCTTTAAAGCGCAACTGTCATGAACTGGGTGCTATAACCTACACACAGCCTTTGTACTGTGTGCAGATGGTGTGTACAGCATTGTTTTTACTTTATTTTTGCAGGCTTTCATCACCCCAAAAAATGCTTTTGATCACAGCCACACACAGTTGGATAGGCGTAACGCGAGGTACGTTATGCCCCGCCACTGCCACGCCCACCCCCTGTGTCAGCGTTGGGACCACTGTGTGATTGAAACACAGGCCTCAGCGCATGCGCCCCTCAACTCATCTAACGTGCGTGATGCCGCATGTTGTCCAGGCAAGCCAGGCTCGCTCCCCCAGCGAGCAGTCGCTCCCGCTCCCGGGCATAGCGTACTTCGTGCCACACCTATCCGACTGTGTGTGGCTGTGATCAAAAGCATTTTTCGGGGTGATGAAAGCCTGCAAAAATAAGGTAAAAACAACGCTGTACACACCATCTACACACAGTACAAAGTCTGTGTGTAGGAGCACCCAGAGTTCATGACAGTTGCACTTTAAGGTGAAAATGGGCTCCTCAAAGTGTACCTGTCAGATCCAACAAATTATTATTTTTTTTTATATATCACTCAGTACCGTATGACAGTTGCACTTTAAGGTGAAAATGGGCTCCTTAAAGTGTACCCGTGAGATCCAACAACATTTTTATATATATATATATATATATATATATATATATATATATATATATATATATATATATATATATCACTCAGTACCTTATCCTGACCATGTGCATAAAATTTTTATGTGTCTAGCACCTTATTTATTTTATTACACTTTTAATTTATCTCACTAGCCTGAATTCCTCTTAAAGGGAGGGGGCATGGCCTCACTGTGCAGGTCTCCGCCCCCTCCCTCAGTATGCTGTCTACTCACATCTCCTCTAGCATTAGCAAAACTACAACTCCCAGCTTGTCCTCACTGACAGTAGTGGGAGACAAGCTGACAGTGGGAGGATTTTTCCTCCAGCTGTGAGCCCTACGCTCACAGCTGTCAACCAGGTAAGTGTGTCCATGATATAGGTGATGATGCATGGACACAGCAGGACCAGTATGTGTCCAAGCAGGCAGGGGGGGGGGGGGGGGGGGGGGGGGACAGTTGTTTGACTGGCTTTTTCAGTATAAAAAAATACTGAAAGTTTTCTAATGAAAGCAATTGCAAAACCTATTGGTTTTGCATGCTTTACAACATATCACTGTATCTGACAGTGCCCATTTAAGGGGTTAAAACAAGTAAAAATCACACACACTTCATAAAACACAATTAAAATACATTATTAATAAAAAGTTTTGCAAAATTAATTAAAAAATATATATATATTTTTAAAATGACATGGCCACCTTTTCCAGTACCGGAGCACCTGAAAGCTGAGATAATTTATGCAGGCTAAAGTCAGCAACTGCCGAGCCGAGAAGTTTGTGAGGAATCGAATTATGGTAACCTACGAAATGTTATTAAAAAAACATAACTCCATCCCTTTTTTTGGATCGCTAAAGTTCAAAAAAGAATAAAAACTGCCTGAAAAAACACCAAAGTTAAAACCCACAGACTGCTATGGGAGAAAAAGAGATTTTCCCGAAAAAACGCCAAAGTCTCAACAAGAGGTCATTTTTCAAAAACTGCCAGGGAGCCCAAAATAGCTGAAAAACGCCCAAAGGATAAAAAAAACGGCAAACTGAAAAATTGGACATGGCATTTTGCAGTTCCCTATTGACTTGCAGCTAACATCTGGGCGCTGCATTTTTTTCACAGAAAAAAACGCTGTGCAACAGAATTCCAGCGTTAGAGAGGTATTTTGTGCTGCATTGTGATATTTGTTTAGCACTAGTGGAGAGGTATGTTATGCTGCACTATGCTATTTGGTGCTGCTAGGGAAAATTGTGTGCACTGTATGGTGGTATTTGGTTGGCGCTATTGGGAGTAATTTGTGCTGCATGCCATTATTTTGCGCTGCACGGTAGTATGTGTTCATTGGTATGGTGTTCATTGGTATGGTATGGGATAGCATCAACATGAATTAGCTGATGAGACCTGAGTATCTGAGTTTGAGAAGCCCTTCCCTAACTAATGGCCCTATTTTAACCACCTCTAACTGAAAGGATCTGCTACTCCTCACTATATACCCCTGGCATATAGTGTCTTAGTTCCACCTTGGTTTGCGTCACCTTCTCTGGCGCCAGGAGAGTGTCTCCCTCATAGGAAAAGATAAGACAAGTAGGTATGGCGAACACACTCTCACTTTATTGCTACAAAGCATTGGTTTATAAAAGCGAAGGGAGTATCTGCCAATTTGACGGGAGTTGACGCAAGTCAGTGCTTGGTACAATAGCTATAGTTTTAGCCAATAGCAGAAAGTTTCAATTCTTTAGCAAGCAACTTTAGTTATGGGAAAAGTAGCTTATTAGGAACACGACCTTGGAAAGAACTAGCAGAAAGAGATAAAAAAGAAACAATAAAGGAGAACTCTACCGTAGCCTTTCACTAACTACAACTCACAGCATGCCCTGATACAACCTTTCACTAACTTTCTCATTTTTCCATATACAGCGATGTGTGAGGGCTCATTTGTGCCATGACCTGTGGTTTTCTTTAGTACCACTTTTGCGTATCATGACTTTTTGATCGGTTTTTATAAATTTTTTTTTGCAATGTGATCAAAACGCAGAAATGTTGTACTTTTTTTTACATTTTTATTTATTTTTTTACACGTTTACGCCGTTCGCTGTAGGGGATCATAAACATTATATTTTTATAGTTCGGACACTTACGCACGCAGCGATACTAAATATATTTACTATTTATAATTATTTACACTTTTTTATTAACATGGGGAAAAGGGGTGATTTAAAACTTCATTGGGGGAGGGGCTATTTAGGGGACTATTTATAGCAATCATTAGATTGCTAATACTGTTCAGTGCTACGCATAGGGCATAGCACTGATCAGTATTATCAGCGATCTTCTGCTCTGGTGGTCTGCTAGAAGGCAAATCAGTGCAGGAGACCCCGGGAGAGTGGCGGAGGCAGGTGAGGGGGCTTCCGTCCACCATCCTGGCTGATCTGATCCCCGCGGCAGTGCCGGGGACAATCAGATCAGCCATTTTAAGTGCCGCACTGCTGCAGATGCCGTGATCTGTATTGATCACGGCATCGGAGGGGTTAATGGCGGACATCAGCACGATTGCTGATGTACGCCATTACCAGTGGGTCCACGGCTGCTGACAGCCGCCGGGACCTTCCGCCAATGAAGCGAGCGCAGCTCCTCCGCTCGCTTCCCAGCCGCACTGTAAATGTACGGCACTGTGCGCTATCTTGCTGCAGCGCCGTAAATGTACGCCACTGCAGCAAGATAGCGCACAGCGCTTAAGGGGTTAAAGTACAACGCTTCCACCTTTGTTGTGAACCATCTGATCTTCAGTAAAGAAAATCATGAGTTATTATTAACGCCTTGTGTCTAGCAATTTTTGCTCATGACTATCAACCACTTCCCAAACACCATTATCCAGGACACATACACGGCGAGTGCCCCGGGGGACTGCTATGTGCAAGATGCTGTACGTTTGAATACACCCTAAGGGTACGTTCACACGAGCGGATCCACAGAATATTTTACACTGTGATCCTCAGCTGAAGGACCGCTGCATGGTGCCTTTACATTTGCCTTCTTGGAGCGGCAATACTCCACTTCTAGTAGACACACTGTGATGTGCAAGTCGCCATGCGCATGCACAGTATACTTGCACAGCGCCGCAGCTCTCAGCCTAGCTCGTGGAGCAGGGGGAGCAGCCGTGATGTGCGCGAGTACACCACGCATGCGCAGCAACTCGCACATCGCTTCAGTGTTTCCGCTCCGAGCAGGCAAATGTAAAGGCACCATGCAGCGAACTTTCAGGGGCTGATCCGCAGCGTAAAATATGCTGTGGATCCACTCGTGTGAACGTACCCTTAGGGTCTGTTTACACGGGCGGTATTTGTGCACATTTCCTTTAACCCCTTAAGGACTCAGCTTTTTCCGTTTTTGCAATTTAATTTTTCCTCATCATCTTCTAAAAATCATAACTCTTTCAATTTTGCACATAAAATTCCATATTATGGCTTATTTTTGGCGCCACAAATTCTACTTTGCAGTGACATTAGTCATTTTACCAAAAAATCCACGGCGAAACAGAAAAAAGAAATTTGCGAAAAATGCCATTTTATTAATTCTGGGGGCTTCCATTTCTACGCAGTACATTTTTTGGTAAAAATGACACCTTATCTTTATTCTGTAGGTCCATACGGTTAAAATGATACCCTACTTATATAGGTTTGATTTTGTCGTACTTCTGATAAAAATCATGCAGGAAAATTTATACGTAAAAAATTCTCATCTTCTGACCCCTATAACTTTGTTTTTCTGCGTACGGGCCGGTATTAGGGCTCATTTTTTGCATAGTGATCTGAAGTTTTATTGGTACTATTTTTGTATTGATCAGACTTTTTGATCGCTTTTTATTCATTTTTTCATGATATAAAAAGTGACCAAAAATACCATATTTATCGGGGTATAACACTGCAGTGGCTTGTGTGGTCACAAACAGTCTATCGGCCTATAACACGCAGATAGACTTTAGGCTAAAAATTTTTGCATAAAAATGCATGTTATACGCCGATAAATCCGGTATGCTATTTTGGACTTTGGAATTTTTTTTGCGCGTACGCCATTGACCGTGCAGTTTAATTAACAATATATTTTTATAATTCGGAGATTCCCGCACGCGGCGAAACCACTTATGTTTATTTTTATTTACACAGTTTTTGTTTTTTTATGGGAAAAGGGGAGTGATTCAAACTTTTATTAGGGAAGGGGTTAAATGACCTTTAACAACTTATTTTTTTCACTTTTTTTTTGCAGTGTTATAGCTCCCATAGGGGGGCTATCACACTGAACACACTGATCACTGCAAAGCCATAGCTTTGCATTGATCAGTGTTATAGGCGGTCGATTGCTCAAGCCTGAATCTCAGGCTTGGAGCAATCAATTGCCATCGGACGCAACGGAGACAGGTGAGGGGACCTCCACTCGCGTACTAGCTGATTGGGACATTGCGATTTTATCGCGATGGGCCTGATCAGACCGACTGAGCTGCTGGGAAGCTTTTACTTCCATTTTAGACGTGGCAATTAACTTTGATCGCCGGGTCTAAAGGGTTAATAGCAACAACAATCGGTGCCGCACACTATTAGCCCAGGGTCCATGGCGTGACTCCGCGTTATATACCAGGACCGGGCGCAGGGCATACAGGTACGCCCTGCGTCTTTAAGAGGTTAATTTCCACAGTGGATTCTGCTAGCAGAATCAATGGGTGAGCAGAAAATCTGCAAATGGTTGCAGAATTGTAGGTTTTCTGCTGACTAGCGATGAGCAAAGTTAAAGAGATTCGATTCGTCACAAACTTTTCGGCTCGGCGGTTGCTGACTTTAGCCTGCATAAATGAGTTCTGGGTTCTCCGGTGGTCTGGAGACTCTCTCCTTGGACTGTATCCACCTTTTCCAGCCAACCGGAGAACCTGAAAGCTGAACTCATTTATGCAGGCTACAGTCAGCAACTGCCGAGCCGAGAAGTTTGTGACGAATCGAATCACTGTAACTTCACTCCTCTCTACTGCTGACCCATTGAAGTCAATGGAAGCAAAATCCACTGTGAATTTTCTGCTATTAATCTGCTCAAAATCAGTTTGTGTGAATGGAACCTAAGGGCTTGTGCACACGAGTGGATTTATTTGTGGGTTGCCCACTGTATGTTTGAAAGAGGGCAGACTCTCCTCGGCTGTCCTCAGCAGATTCTCGGCTGCAGAATTTCCAATGCGGAAAATCCGCCACAAGCCCAATAGGGTCTGTGGCAGACTTTCAGCAGCAGAAATTCCACAGCCTAAAATCTGCTGCGGACCTTTCAATGACGCAGCTGGAAACACGAAAATAAATCTGCTCATGTGAACGAGCCCTTAGGGTAAAATGGGAACAAATAAATGCAGGATACTATACGTGTGAATACACCCTAAATCTAACATTTATTCCCTCTCAAAGTGCGAACATCCAACAAAGCAATCCCATGAACAAATAGTTTAAAAATGGGCGGCAAGACAAGCGAACCTGATACATTGGCTCCAATGAATGAGAACGCAAAATGCCCTAAAAATAGCTTGTGAGAGCCGGCCTTAAAGAAATAGAAACATAGAATGGCCAGTAGGGATGGGCGGTATGCCGGTTCATACCGAAATTTTTGGGCTGCACAATATGAATTTTCCCCATACCGCAATACCAGTCGGGCCCCTCCCCCTTGGGAATGAATTATCAGCCCAGTGCAGCGCTGTCCCCACATCAGGAAACTAATCATATGTGACCTGCCAGCACTGTTCTTCTCCCCCCCCAATTAATTATCAGCCCAGCGGCCCGCAAGCACTACCCTCCTCCTCTTTGTTGGGGGCCGCCGGCTCTGGAACTCTATACTGTACGCCAGTGATCTCCAACCTGCGGACCTCCAGATGTTGCAAAACTACAACTCCCAGCATGCTGGGAGTTGTAGTTTTGCAACAGCTGGAGGTCCGCAGGTTTGAGACCACTGCTGTACGCTGTATCCCAATGCCCGGGCTGCAAAAGATAAACAAAATAAACTTTAACTTGCCTACGTCGGCCTTACGCTGGGGGCGGGAACGTTGGACAGCCGTCAGCCCATCACCGGCCGCAGCGATGTCCCGCCCTGGCCAGTGATAGGCTGAGCCCACTGTCATGTAAGGAGCTCTGGCCGGCTTCTTACATGACAGTGCGTTTAACCTATCACTGGTCGGGGCGAGACATCGCTCCGGCCGGTGATAGGCTGACGGCTGTCCGACGTTCCAGTCCCAAGGAACAGCATGAGGCCGACATAGGTAAGTTAAAGTTTATTTTCTTTATCTTTTGCATCCCGGGCATAGGGATACAGCGTACAGCAGTGGTCTCAAACCTGCGGACCTCCAGCTGTTGCAAAACTACAACTCCCAGCATGGCCGGACAGCCAACGGCTGTCCGGGCATGCTGGGAGTTGTAGTTTTGAAACATCTGGAGGTCCACAGGTTGGAGACCACTGGCGTACAGTATAGAGTTCCATCGCCGGCGGCCGCAACAAAGTGGAGGAGTGCAGTGCTTGCGGGTGACACATGTGAGTAGTACCCCGCTGGGCTGATAATTAATTGGGGGGAGCAGAACAGCGCTGGTGGGTAACATGATTTGGTGGGGGGGGGGGGGGGGGAGCAGAACAGTGCTCGCGGGTCACATGATTTTTTTTGGGGGGGGGGGGGGGCGGTGAAAGAAATACCGTTATATACCGTAGAACCGTGATACACATATTTGGTCATACCGCCCAGCTCTAATGGCCAGTCTACCAGGATACAAAACCACATCAGAGCAAGAACATTGCCATCCTCTTGCTTGTCGGTAAATATATTGGGGGGAGATTTATCAAAACCTGTCCAGAGGAAAATTTGCTGAGTTGCCCATAGCAACCAATCAGTTCGCTTCTTTCATTTTTCAGAGGCCTTGTTAAAAATGGAAGCAGTGATCTGATTGGTTGCTATGGGCAACTCAGCAACTTTTCCTCTGGACAGGTTTTGATAAATCTCCCCCAATATTTTTACCATGATCACGATGCTTCCGGGTTTGGAATCGACGACCACAGCGATACCCCACCTATGCTTGATTGATGTGACATCAAGTCACCGAAACCCTGAAGCGCCAGACAGCGTGAACCAAGTACTATGTTCTTGTTTTTGTTTTTTAACGGTCCCCTCTCCCAGACCGGATTCTACATAGGGTTAATTCACCGGAATACACATTTAAATATTAATCTTGATGGACTTAGGGTGTACTTGATGAACTCTTGCCTTTTTTTCAACCTTGCGCACTATAGGAGAGATTTATCATGTCCTTTCTGACATTTGTATGACCGTAATTTGGTGCAAAATTGTTGCGGCTTGTTGTTTTTTTTCACATTTTTTAAAATAGACACTTTTTGCTAAACGGACAGTGAAATGCAGTGAATCCTCATTGACATTGCAGAGGAAGTTATTTACCACTTGCACCTTTTTTGAAAAGATGCAAAAACCTTCCAACAAACTGAAAATTCATACCATGTCTGCCTTGCCTTAGGCTGCATTCACACCACGTTTTTGCAATACAGTTCACGTATCAGGTTTTTGATGAAAAACGGATTCCTCAAAACCGCACTAAACTGTTTCAAAACGTGTGTACAAATTTTAAACCGTATACAGTTTAAAAAATGATGTCCGGTTGCATCCGTTTTTAAACAAAAAAATATATAAGTTTTTAACTTTTCACTCCATTATGAATAAAGTTTCATTTGTTTGATTGAAATTCCAAGAAAAAAAAACTGTGCAAAGTCAAAAACCGTATGGTGAAAACAGGAGGGAACCGTACGCACATACAGATCTTTACGGTTCTCATTGACACCCATGTTAAAACAAAAAAAAAACATTTACGGTTTAATACAGTTTTTCACCCAGACAAAAAAACAGTGGTAGGCTACGGTTTTGGGTACGGGGAAAAAAAACTGACAAAACCGTACAGGATGCAAAATGGACATAACCTGATGCATCTTTTGGCATACGGTTTTCAATGGAGAGTCAACGCATATGGTTTTCAATACGGTTTTTGACATAGAAAACGTATACGGGAACTGTAGTGCAAAAAACGTGGTGTGAATGCACCCTTAGAAAAGTGACATCCTACAGGAAGTTCTGAGGTGATTTTTCATTTGCCCAAAATTTATCAAAGTCTGTGTGCAAATGATACATTTCCATGTAACTATGCATTTTTATACAGTAAGGTCTACTGTATACCAAACTGCTAAAAATAGATAGACTCCCAGGTTTATACCCCATGATCAGCAGGTTGTCACCACCTCACACCGCCTCAGGGCTAAGTGTTCCCTCTCCTCAGTCACCACACAAAAGAGGCGGGAACAGGGCACACGATCTCCTCACAGTCGTCATACAAAAGAGGCGGGAACTCGCGCAGCGGTCACCTGACCTCCTCACACGCTTCAGACAAAAGAGGCGGGAACTCGCTCGGCGGTCACCTGACCTCCTCACAGCGAACGCCGACTCTGGAAGGCGGGAACACAGTCGGTTGACGTCATGGGGAGGCGGCTGGGGCGAGCGTGCGTTGTGACTGTGGTTTCCCATCGTGCCTTGCGCGCCTGGAGGTCGGCCATCTTGTTCCGGCGGTGAGGCTGCGAGCCCGTCGTCTTTCTCTCCTCCCCCCCCGTCTGTTCCTGTCACACCCCGGCCTCTTCGTCGTCACCGTCGCTTCCTTCTATCCTCGGGACATGTCGCAGGTGACGCAGCGGCGGTAGCGGTGTCCCTATCTCGGAGCAGGATAGTGGGAGTCGCCCCTGAGACGTCGTGTGACCCCTCCTCTCCAGCGGCCTCTCCCCTCACAGACAGCATGGACGCCGTTAACGCTTTCAACCAGGAGGTGAGGGGCGCTGTAATGGCCGGAGCTGAAGGGAGGGAGGAAGGGCGCCATCATCAGGCCTGTACTGTACAGGGGGATGGGGCAAAGGTCAAAGTTGGCTTCTATTCAGCTAACTAAGAGTTAATTTATATCCTAAAATGTCTATTGTTCTGTAGTCACGCGTTTTAACCTTGTTACACTGTAGGGCAGTGTTTCTTAACCATTGTACTGCAACCTGTGGCAAAAAAACTACTACTCCCAGCATGCCCCGACAGCCGAAGGCTGTCCGGGCATGCTGGGAGTTGTAGTCTTGCAACTGCTGTAGGGACACTGGTTGGGAAACGCTACTGTAGGGTATAATGGCTCATTGATTCAGAGGACCAAATGTAGGGTAACGTGTCCTATTTGCCAAACTAATTCAATGGGGGGGAGATTTATCGGAACCTGTCCAGAGGAAAAGTTTCTGAGTTTCCCATAGCAACTAATCAGATCGCTTCTTTCATTTTTGAAAAGGTCTGGTTGCTACGGGCAACTCTGCAACGTTTCCTCCGGACAGGTAGCGATAAATCTCCCCCCATTCAATTAGTTTGGCAAATAGGACACGTTACCCTACATTTGGTCCTCTAAATCAATGAGGGTATAGTACCCTACAGTGGCGTTTCCCAACCAGTGTCCCTACAGCAGTTGCAAAACTACAACTCCCAGCATGCCCGGACAGCCTTCGGCTGTCCGGGCATGCTGGGAGTAGTAGTTTTTGCCACAGGTTGCAGTACAATGGTTAAGAAACACTGCCCTACAGTGTAACAAGGTTAAAACGCGTGACTACAGAGCAAAAGAGGTAGCAAAATCAGCTGCAGAAAATTCGTAGCAAAAATACAGCACGTGACCCTATACCCTGCATGCACTATTTCTCCCGTTACTATCTTCCGTCACAAAATAACGGCCGTAATTAATAATGGGTTAAAACGGCTATTGGAAAAATTACAGAGACTATAATGGGATTTTCTAACGGCCGTATAGGATTTTGTAACTGTCGTTTTCAGATGATTTTCAGACAAAACTAAGTACAGATCTTTTTAAAACGCAGTAAGTTTTTTTGTAGTGTGAAAGAAGCCTTAGGCTGGGTTCACACCAAGATTTATCAAATATGGTAACCGTATACGGTTTTCCACAAAAAACGTATAAGACCGTATCCGAAACCGTATGCATAGAGAATGCATTGTAAACCGTATTCCAAATGTTGTGTACGGTTGCATCCGTTTTGCCTCTGATACGGTTTTGCCGATTTTTCAACCGTAGGCAAAAACGCTGTCGACCATGTTTTTGCCTCCGGTTGGAAAACCCGTATGCGGTTCTTTTAACATTGTTGTCTATGGGAACCGTACACAGAATTTCAGAATACGGTTTCACACGTTTTTTTCTAATCCGTTTTTGGAGTTGACGCATGCGCAGATTGGAATTTCAATAGAACAATAGTAACTTTATTAAATTGCTGGAAAACTAATTCCAACAAAATAGCAAAACCGTTGGCAAAAACTGATGCAAACGGATAG
Organism: Hyla sarda; assembly: GCF_029499605.1. Lineage (NCBI taxonomy): Eukaryota > Metazoa > Chordata > Amphibia > Anura > Hylidae > Hyla > Hyla sarda. The sequence goes on along the minus strand of NC_079190.1, from coordinate 486,241,708 downwards.
AACCGTATGGGGAAAAACCTTTTTTTTTTTTTTTTTTTTTTTCAACTGTAATTTTTATTAAAGATTTTCACAAAAGAAAACAGGAGTCCGCTAAGACTTAGGCAAATCAGAGTCCGGGGCGCAACCCAGCACAATCACAATAGGGGTAAGTAACAATCCAATATAGAGAGCAGGACAAATAAAACAGTTGTACATCAGAACAATTAGCCCCGACTGCAGACAAACCATCAACCCAGTAAATATACAGAAGATAAGAAGCCATATAGTGAATTACTCAAAGGAGAGAACTGAAAAATTCTCCAACATGAAGGACCGAGGGAGAAGACAAACAGAAGACAGAAGGAGACAAACACACCAAAGCACAAACACATTAGGGGAGAAGGAAGGAAGAAAGAGAAGGGGGGGGGGGGGGGGGATAGGAAGAGTTTTCGGTAGCGCCTTAAGGAGGTTGCCTGTCAGTTGCCTGTTTTAATTTGGAGTCATATGGTTGTATAAGGTTGCATACGGTTTTTGCCATACGTTTTTTAGCGGAAAACCGTATACGGTAACCGTATTTGAAAAACGTGGTGTGAATCCAGCCTTACATGTACGGTATCCTGTGCATATTTGATGTACAGGATTCGAAGTTGGAGTTTTCACTGTAAACTAAAATGACAGAATACATGAAAGGTAGAAAAGGGTGAACTTGCACTCGCTGTTCGCGTAGTTCATTCATTCACGGGACCTCCGTGTAGCAGGGAGACATAAATGAGAGCGCTCTCCTCTATATGTCTCCCTGCTACACGGAGGTCCCGTGAATGAATGAACTACGCGAACAGTGAGTGCAAGTTCACCCTGTTCTACCTTTGATGTATTAAGAAATGTTCTTCACTTTCTTTGAAACTTAGCACCTTTTTAGTAGCATCTTTTTGGCAGTTTCGGTCACTGAACACTAATGGGACTGTGGTATATATGCTTATCGAATCTAGTTGCTATTTTAGACTCTGCTCTGTTTTTTTTCTATTTTTTGTAAAATTACAGAACACAGCATGAAATCGTCAGCTTCAAATCTGGCGCATCAAATGTATGCAGGATACTGTACGTGTGAATACACCCTAAAGGTAGGGTCACACACAGCTCATACGCAGCAAATTTTACAATGCGCACAATACACTGCACAGCGGGAAGTACGCTGCGTATTTTCTTATGGGCAGACACACGTGACATCCCTGCTGCAGCCCTGGGAGGTTTGGAGGCAGGCCAAATGCGCCGATGTGACAGTGGCGTGTGGGCATGCCTCCAAAACTCACTGCGTGCACAGGGCTGCCGCTGGGTAGCCTTGTGTGTCTGCTCACAGGAGAACGTGCAGCGGATTTTACGCTGCGTATACGCTGTGTGTGTCCCTACCCCAGAGGGGCTTTTTTCAGCTGGCAAAGGTATTCTCAATTGACAGTACGGGGGATAAATATTAGGTCGCGGAGAGTCCAACTGCAATCTCAGGAACGAGGACCTGAGTCTCCTGTTAGAATGCAGAGGTGTGCATGCATTCTAATGGGAAACTCTATTCCCTTTTCTATTGATCAGTTATTCCCTGTCCTGGATCGTCACGTTCACCCGTGTTAAAGAGGTACTCAGACCTGAGACCTGCAGTGATCGTGAGTCTATGGTCACTCGATCTGACTTTCAACTCCTTGGACTAATGCAGTAAAAGAGTCACATTTGGTTGACAGCCAGGCAGTGAAGAGCGTGCGTGCTGCCATGTACTTCATCCGATTTATTACGGACTATCGCAGCAGGACTAGACTGTGTATAGTCTTAACATTTTACATGTTAAAAAGTTCTTAGAAGTGATACTGTACGGGTAGGTTTACACTGCGGACATTCAGCTGACACAGTGCTCGCCTGCTGAAAGTCCCTTGCATCAGGCTTCACCAAAATCATCACAGGTAGGACCACGTGGATGTTTGCGGTCTCAGACTGTAATGCAGTCCAGCTTAATACTTTCTGCCGCACAAATTCTCCTGTTTGCACTGCCCCAGAATCCTATTGAAAGCAAGTGGAATGACCACAGTATTGACCGCACCCTTACTTTTCCAGTCTCTTAATGATACAGCAGAGACGCTGCGTTGGGCACCAAGTCTTTCTTTGCTAGTGGTCAGTGGCGTTGTGCCACACTGCTGACGACATGACTGTAATTGGTGAATCTAATAGTAGTGATTCTAAATTTGCTGGCTGTAATTATCACATCCCAACTTGTAAAAAACAATGGAGAGATGTATCAAAAGCTTTTGTAGATAGAGGATGGTACAGTTGCCCTTAACAACCAGTCAGATATTTTCTTGTATTTTTTAGAGGATTTTTTACAAATAAGTAATATGATTGGTTGCTATAGGCAACTGCACTTCTCTTCCTTCACATAGGTTTTGGTAGCTCTCTCCACTGGAGCTTCTATGTTGGGGTTGGAGAAGTGAGTGAAATTTAACCCAAAATTATCTGTAAATGCCGTGCTGGCCTTTACTTTGCTGCATCAATGACATTGCATTAATTTATGTGACTGCTGTATTTGACCACTGGCTTTGACAGTGTTGTGGTGCTCTCTCCTGTTTGATAGGATATAGCACAGAGAAGTACTATCAGACAGCACAGATGAGTGCTAGCCCACCCTCACTTACTGGACTTTGTGAATGCCTGTGCTTCAGCTTGGACAAAACCACAATTTTATAAGCCATGAATTCTATAAAAAGGAAATAAAATTTTCTTATGAAGTATATTAGAAAGGTTAATGTTTTGCCAAGATGTACATCATACAAAGTTTTTGAATGAGTGCCCATTGAAATCTCCAAACCTGCTGCATATGCACTGTTATACACTACTCTAAAAATGTTTAACTTTCACATAATAAATATCAGAAATTAAAGGGTACCTCTCATCAAATAAACTTTTGATATATTTTAGATTAATGAATGTTGAATAACTTTCCAATAGCATTTTAATGAAAAATATGCTTCTTTCTATTGTATTTTTCCCGATCAGTCCTGGCAGCAAGCATTTCTGACTCATGTTGGAGTCCTAAACACTCAGAGCTGCCAGCCTGCTTTGTTCACAGCCAAACAGGCTGTGAACAAAGCAGGCTGGCAACTCTGAGTGTTCTCCTTTGTGAACAAAGCAGACTGGCAGCTCGTAGTGTTTAGGACTCCAGCATGAGTTTGAAATGCTTGCTGCCAGGACTGGTAGGGAGACCCCTAGTGGTCATTTCTTCAAAGTAGAAAATTAAATGGAAAGAAGCATATTTTTTTTAATAACATGCAATTGTAAAGTTATTCTGCATACATTAATCTATAATATATCAAAAGTTTTTTTGATGAGAGGTACCCTTTAAAAATAAGATTATGTTCACAATAGGCTTAGTGTGTGATTTCTGTATATGCTGGTGAATGCACAGCGTATTATTTCTAAGTTGCATATTTTTGTGTAGAGGGTGATTTTGCAACTTTTTATTTCGACTTTCAAGAGAACAACTTGAATGTAGTGTGGCATAGTTAGCTTTTTGTAGAGGTCTCTAATATCTGAACTGCTGCAAAAAAATGTTTGCAATATTTTTGTACAATTTCACACCAGCCTTGACCACACCCTGAAACTTGCTTAGATCTACGCTATTTAGCTATTTATGAATGTGCACCTTTTAGGTTTGGGAGAAGTGCACAATGCATCCCCATGCAAACAGTGATTAAAAAAAATTGCTGGTGGATGTCCCATTTCCTACACTCTGCTGCGATCCAATACTGCATACTTGCCTCACCTACTCCTCTGGTGCTGTCATATCTTCTGGTCCCAACTCTCCTGTGCTGTTCTTGCTTCCAATGAAGTCATGATCTTCCCGCTCTGCTCTGTAACTAAGTGGGACATCATCAGATAAATGAAGTGCTGACCAGAAGATATGACAGCGACAGCATTGGGGACATGGTTGAGGTAAGCATGCAGGTTTTGGAGTCCTAAGCTTAACTGCAATATTTTCTAGCGAAACCTCTAGTGGGCAGAATTAAAACAATAGATTTCAAGATTTTATTAGAATATAAATAGTGAATTAAAAAACTAGTAAACTTAAAAAATCTTTACAGTGTACCTGTCGTTAACAAACTTTTGATATAATGTAGATTATACCACTATATGTATATTTGTAATATACATTGATTAAAAAATGTTGTATTTTTGGGTGAAAAAATGCTGTCCCTGTGAGACCAAATACAGGATGTGAGGGCAGAACAAGCAGGGCTCTGTGCAAGCTTCTGGCTTGTCAATCATCCTGCTGTGTGAGCGGGCATGTCGCAGAGCCTCGGTGCGTGGAGCACTGCTTGTCCTTGGTGTGTGGAGCACTGCTTGTGCTTGGTGCGTGGAGCACTGCTTGTGCTTGGTGCGTGGAGCACTGCTTGTGCTTGGTGCGTGGAGCACTGCTTGTGCTTGGTGCGTGGAGCACTGCTTGTGCTTGGTGCGTGGAGCACTGCTTGTGCTTGGTGCGTGGAGCACTGCTTGTGCTTGGTGCGTGGAGCACTGCTTGTGCTTGGTGCGTGGAGCACTGCTTGTGCTTGGTGCGTGGAGCACTGCTTGTCCATCTACACTTCGACGGATCCCAGCCAAAAGATAGGCAGAGATGGGTGACATAGGGGAGGAAAATGAGGGGTTAGTGCAGTTCTTAACTGGAGGTAACAATTCAAAAAGCCTCACGAGGAACAGCAACTTTGATTTGGACGTATGTAAAGGATTTTAGCATATTGTCAACATGTCCCCCAGCTGCGTAATCCCATGGGCTGTCCTAAAGGGAGAGTTGATACACAGGCATTGTGCTATAATTTTGACTGTCATTTTACTATAATTACACAATACAACAGAGTTTGTCTGTTGTGTTTAATAGTTTCCTAAAGCATGGTTATATTGGCCTGTTTGTAGTAGTTGAAGCAGTAAGTTACCTTGTTTTTATGAAGCCATTTTATGCAATTTATAGGCCATTACCATTTTTATTACAACTGTTCATAGACATTAGATTATGTAGAATTTGGTTTTATCCAGTTTATTTTATTTTTATTTCTTTGGGGGGGGGGGGGGGGGGGTTATATTTTTGCAAATCTTTGCGCAACTCGGGAAAACTGGAGTTTTAAGACTTTGTACAAAAACTGGAGTTTGTGTAAATATCACACCAGCCTAGACTACACTTGTCTACATCTGAGCTACTTTAGGGTATGTTCATACGGAATTCCGCGAGCGGAGATGGTCAGGCGGCCACCGCAGAAGGTCCTTCGGCGATAGGACCGCAGGGCACAGCGCTGTCACCATTGACGGCTATACAGTACTCGCAGAATTTTGCACAAAGACTGAACATGTTCGTTCTTTGAGCGGAACAATTTCAGCGTCTGAGTTGTTCATCGCTGAAATTCCGCGGTGTGAACGGGTCTCACAGAAGACCCATTCACACTAATGGTCAGAGTACACTGCGCGGAATTCCGCTCACGGATTTTAGTAATGGAATTCCGCAGTGTGAACGTACCCTTACTGTTTATAAATGTGCATCTCTCTGACAACTGTTGGGGAAGTGCACATGACTTATGCTTAGGCTAATGGGGGAAGGGGGAAGAACCTGATTTACTCGATGATCAATTTCCCCCTCTTAGGGGGAGACTTAGCAAAACCTGTGCAGAGGAAATGTTGCCCAGTTGCCCATAGCAACCAATCATCAATTCTTTCATTTTTTAACAAGGCCTCTGAAAAAGGATAGGGGATAAGATGTCAGATAGCCAGGGTCCCGCTGCTGGGGACCCCCGGGATCGCCGCTGCGGCACCACGCTTTCATTACTACACAGAGCAAGTTCGCTCTGTGCGTAATGACGGGCGATACAGGGGGACAGCAGCGTTGCGTCATGGCTCCGCCCGTCATGACATCACGGCCCGCCCCCTTAATGCAAGTCTATGGCAGAGGGCGTGATGACTGCCACGCCCCTACCATAGACTTGTATTGAGGGGGTGGGCCGTGACATCACGAGGGGCGGAGCCATGACGTAACAATGCTCCGACCCCTGTGTCGCCCGTCATTACGCACAGAGCGAACTCGCTCTGTGCAGTAATGATAGCGCGGTGTCACAGCGGCGATCCCGGGGGTCCCCAGCAGCGGGACCCCGGCAATATGACATCTTATCCCCTATCTTTTGGATAGGGGATTATATGTCTAGGGGCGGAGTACCCCTTTAAGCTAACAATCGAGTTTACAAGTTTTTATAGCCTTAGCTGAATGGCAGCAGTTTTTCCAATGGTTTACAGCTTCAGTCTTGAGCTATTGACCCTCCTTTCCCTTCACTTATACAAGTGTCCTCTAGTCCTGCAAAAAACATATTTACTTAATTCCTTATCAGTGAGAGGCTAGGTTACCCATGGGTTCCCTGTAACAGCAGAACACAACACTATGGAAAGTATAGGTATTGCCGCTCCTAATTGTGCGTTGTGTGCCATATAGTTAAGTGACTGAAGAAGCTTTTCATGTGCTTAACATGTTCGTTTTGCGGTTACGTGAAGCACTGCATGCATTGGTCTTTATTCTTACAGTAGAAAATTCATTAATTATAACTTTTTGTGAATTGGGACATTTAAACTTGCTTTTTTTTTATTCCAATCTAAATTTAGTAGGAGTCTGAGTCGGTGCATTGTCTCCCGACTCCAACACCAGGTACCCAAAATTTCTTTCCACTCCGACTCCACAGCCCTGTTTGTAACTGCAGATTAGAAGTTGTGCTCAGTCATTCAGTTTACACTGAAATCTGCGTATATGTGTACGTACCCTTAAAGACAAGGCAGAAATCTGCTGATGAAAATACATATTCTAGTTATCTTGTATATAGTGTTTTGCAGGCATTCTAACCTGGGAATACTGTTGAGCTGTAACTTGGAGCTACAAACAGATATCATGCCTATAGATGTCATTTGTAAATCCATTCCTGGCTTGAAATTCAGTAATTGCTATTAAAAACATACCATGAACTATGAATCATACTGATGTTCTAAATGCCCACTGTATTGCATAACAATATTTGAGAGAGACTAATAAAAAAAGAAACCTAAAATGGGTCCTCAGATAATCATATGGCCTATCTAGTCTGCCCAATATTCTGAATACTATCAATAGTACCTGGCCCTAATTTGTATGAAGGATAGCTTTATGCCTATCCGTATCTTATATTAACTTCTTTAGGACACAGGCCGTACCTGTACGCCCTGGTCCCGGTATATAACGCAGGGTCACACCGTGACCCTGCATCCTAGTGGGTCAGTCCCGGCAGCTAATGAAAGCCGGGACCCTGGGCTAATGGCGTGCAGCACCGATCGTTGTGCCGCGCGCTATTAACTCTTTAGACGTGGCATTCAAAGTTGATTGCCACGTCTAAAGTAACAAATACACACTACTGGCAGCTCAGTTGAGCTGATCGGGACCATCGCGGTGAAATTGCGATGTCCTGATCAGCTAGAACATGAGTGGAGGGTGCCTTACCTGCCTCTGTCGCGTCAAATTGGCGATTGATTGCTCAAAGCCTGAAATCCAGGTTTGAGCAATCGACTGCCGATAACACTGATAATCTCCATGTTAATGCATGGGGGAGGGAGGGGGCATCTGTGTATAAGATCAGTATGTGCAGTGCTATAGCCCCTAGAGGGGGCTATAACACTGTGTAAAAAGTGTGAAAAAAAGGTTAATAAAGATCATTTAACCCCTTCCCTAATAAAAGAATCACCTCCCTTTTCCAATTTAAAACAAAAAACTGTGTAAACATGTGGAAATGTCCGAACTATAAAAATATATAGTTAATTAAATGACCTGGTCAATGGCATACGCGCAAAAAATAATCCAAAGGTCCAAAATCGCATCATGCATTCTTGCTTAAACCCTCACTGTGTTTGCAGTTACCACTTCTACACGAAGGCTATTCAATTCATACACTACTTTCTCAGTAAAGTAATACATCCTGGACGTGTGTGTGTGTTTTTTTTTTTTTTTTTTATTATATTTTTTTTAAATATGTTGTCTCCGGGGTGTCTTTTCTTCCAAGCTACACATGTTAAGATCCTTTTTATCCTTTCCTTGAAAGTTTTTATCTCTGAATCAATGTGCTAGTTTAGTACCCTGTTTTCCCCAAAAATAAGACATACCCATAAAATAAGCTGTAGCAGAATTTCTAAGCCTTGGCGTAATATAAGCCATACCCCGTAAATAATACAGCTGCTATCTGTGGGTCTCTCACCCCCCACAACACCAATAAAGCTGCTGCATCTCCAACACTGACCAGCAACAGTCTGTGGGTTTCTCTCACCCCACACAAACACCACGGGATAGGGGGAAAATCTTCAGCAAGCAGTCTGATACTGTACCCAGAAATATCATTGAGTAAATGTTTCCAGAAGAAGACTACTTTAACTGTAGATTGTTGTACCATAAGACACCACCTGAAAATAAGCCTTAGTGTGTCTTCTTGATGAAAAATAAATATAAGACAGTGTCTTATTTTTGGGGAAACACGGTAGCTCTTCTATGAACTCTCCCCAGTGTATCTATATCCTTCTGAAAATACGACCTTCAGTACTGCACACAATACTCCAAGTGAGGTTTCACCTTTGCTCTGTACAATGGCATGGGCACTTCACATTCTACTGATAATACCTTTCCCTATACATCCAGTCATTCAGATTTTAAAGGGGTTATCCAAGATTTAAAAATAAAAAAAAAAACACACAAACGGCGCTACTCTTGTCTTTGCTTTGTGTTGTTTTGCAACTCTGTTCTGTTTAAGGGAATGAAGCACTGCTGTAATACCACATACAACCTCAGTATAGATTAGGGATCGACAGATTATCGGTATGGCCGATATTATCGGCCGATAATCACGATTTTGGGCATTATCGGTATCGGCAATTACCTTGCCGATAATGTCCCGCCCCCCACACCGCCCCCGGTGGAGGTTACGGCTATCAGCCCTAACCTCCTCCGATTATCGGTATCGGCCCAAAAAAAAAACGATATCGGTCGATCCCTAGTATAGATATGGCAGCTATGTTACTCCAATTCTCGAAGTAGAGCTGGGCAGTTCATCAGCCCAGCACTGCGCTGTCCCCCACATCTGTTGTACTTAGAGCTGGGCGGTATTTTTGTGACTTATGGCGGTACCACGGTATATAACGGTATTTCTTTCACCCCCCTCGAATTATGTGACCCGCGAGCGATGTTCTGCTCCCCCCCCCCCCCCCAAATTATCAGCCCAGCGGGGTACTATTCACATATGTCAAGCACTGCCCTCCTCCTCTTTGTTGGGGGCCGCTGGAACTCACTGTACGCCAGTGGTCTCCAACCTGCAGACCTCCAGATGTTGCATTCTACAACTCAGCATGCCCGGACAACCAAGGGCTGTCTGGGCATGTTGGGAGTTGTAGTTTTGCAACAGCTGGAGGTCCGCAGGTTTGAGACTACTGCTCTACGCTGTATCCCTATGCCCGGGCTACAAAATATAAAGAAAATAAACTTTAACTTACCTACGTCGGCCTTACGCTGGGGACTGGAACGTCGGACAGCCATCAGCCTATCACAGGCCCCAGCGATCTCCTGCCCCGGCCAGTGATAGACTAAGCCCACTGTCATGTAAGAAGCCGGCTTCTTACATGACAGTGGGCTCAGCCTATCACTTGGGGGGGGGGGGGCATCGCTCCGGCGGGTGATAGACTGACATTCTAGTCCCCAGCGTAAGGCCGACGTAGGTAAGTTAAAGTTTATTTTCTTTATATTTTGTAGCCCGGGCATAGGGATACAGCGTACAGCAGTGGTCTCAAACCTGTGGACCTCCAGCTGTTGCAAAACTACAACTCCCAGCATGCCCAGACAGCCCTTGGTTGTCCAGGCATGCTGGGAGTTGTAGTTTTGCAACATCTGGCGGTCCACAGGTTGGAGACCACTGGCGTACAGTGAGTTCCAGCGCCAGCGGCCCCCAACACAGAGCAGGGCAGTGCTTGACATGTGAGTAGTACCCCGCAGGGCTGATAATTAATTGGCGGGGGGGGGGGGGAGCAGAACAGCGTTGGCGGGTCACATATGATTAGTTCCCCGATGTGGGGACAGCGCAGCCGCGCTGGGCTGATTCATTCATTCCCGAGGGGGAGGGGTCCAACCGGTATTGCGGTATGGGAAAAATTCATATTGTGCAGCCCAAAAATGTCGGTATTCGGTATCAACCGGTATACCGCCCAGCCCTAGTTGTACTGCTGTACTGTACGATCCTGTGCCCGGGCTGCAAAAATAAACAAAATACACTTTCTCACCCTCCTACGTTGCCCCGATACCGGTTTCACGGTCCTCTTGCTGTTTCCCTGGGGTGGGAACATCACAGAGCCGTCAGCGTATCACCAGCTACTGCGATGTCCCGCCTCGGCCGGTGATGGGCTGAGCGCATTGTAATGTAAGAAGCCTGACAGCTCCTTTACATGAGTGGGCTCAGCCTATCACCGGCTGAGGCGGGACATCGCTGCGGCCGGTGATACGCTTACGGCTCTGTGACGTTCCTATCCCCAGCGTGAGGCCAGTACCGGAACAACGGGGGAACGTAGGAAGGTGAGTGGATAGTACAGTACAGTGCAGCGGCTGATTATTTGGGGCGGAGAGAAGCAGTGCTCGCAGGTCACAATGATTAGTTCCCCGATGTGGGGGACAGCGCAGCGCTGGGCTGATAATTGGGGGCGGAGAAGCAGAACAGCACCCACGGGTCACACATGATTAGTTCCCTGATGTGGGGACAGTGCGCTGTGGCTGATCATTCATTCATGTGGGGGGCGGAAGGGCCCAAACGGTATTGCGGTAGGGGTAAAATTCATATTGTGCAGGGGGAAAAAATTTGGTATTCGGTATCAACCGGTATACCGCCCAGCACTATCGCTAAGTGTTTGGTTAACCTTTGGTCAACAATTGAATGAGGATCAACATTACAAATTTATCGATGGTGAAAATTAAACATTTAAGTTATTCGTGTGATATTGTCTTGTAAAATCGTAATGCTTGTCTTTTACTTTAGGCTAGGTTCACAACTACTGTACTGTCTCCTGTGTTCAAAAATACAAACAAAATTGTTCATAGTACATAGTTTTTTTGAGAGTTTTTATTTTTTATTTTTTTAATGTAGGGTGGGTAACTTGTAGACTCTTATTTACCAGCAGGTACTTTGCCTTACCTCCTACCAATTTTCCTGATTAGAAAAATGTTTGATCTGTGAAATATTTATATGTTGCCTCTTCTGCATGTAGCTGGTATGTGTTGAGATCCTGTGCAGTTAGAGATTGTCAGCCCTAACTATAACTGTGCAGGATATCTGCATGTAGTGGCTACATGCAGAAGAGGGAACATATGAATTTTAATTTAGGGATGTCAGTGAGGGACCTTCCAGGAATAACCACTAGTGCAGCTAGTACACAAATAACCTAATTTATATATTTGCATTTTTAGCAATATCTCGGGAACAGATGCACCTATGGAGAGAACCATAATTTTGATCAGGATCACCCGCACAAACGGGCAATACGAGCAGCTTAGTGTGGGTCATGCTGCTGACAGATTCAATAACTTTACGGTTAGAATTATAACAGCTGTAAAATTAAAGGTATTTACAGCACCAGAAGAAATTTCTAAAACTGCTCTGGTTGGTTTCAATTTTTTTTTTTTTTTTTTTTTTTTTAAGCCATTCTTTTTTACACAGGGATTAGAAACTCTATCTCCCAAACAGTACTTTCATAGAAATATTTGCACTTTGAAAATATTTTTCATATAATCCGTTTATACTTACTTATCATCCTGGTAAGGCTGGGTTCACACTACGTTTTTGCCATACTGTTTTCAATCCGTTTTTCTAAAGAAAACCGTATGGCAAAAAAACAGATGGAACAGTATGGAAAAAGTAAACCGTATGCGTTTTTGAACAGTATACTGTTTTTAAAAGTGCATACAGTTCCGTCAGTTTTTATTTTAAAAAAAACATACGTTTTTGAAAATGTTGTCCATTTTTAATGGGAGGGATCTTGAGTGGGGACTTTAGGATTCAAATGCGCATGTGCAAAGTAAAAACGTATACATTTTTCCCGTATGGAACCGTATACATGTGCGTTTCCCATTGACGTCCATGTTAAAAAAAAAAAAACGTATGCGGTTGCAGTACGGTTTTTAAACCGGAGTCAAAACCGTGACCACGATTTTGTCTCCGGTTTAAAAACCGTACTGCAACTGCATACGTTTTTTTTTAACATGGACGTCAATGGGAAACGCACATGTATACGGTTCCATACGGGAAAAATGTATACGTTTTTACTTTGCACATGCGCATTTGAATCCTAAAGTCCCCACCCAAGACCCCTCCCATTAAAAATGGACAACCTTTTCAAAACGTATGGGTTTTTTAAAAATAAAAACTGACGGAACTGTATGCACTTTTAAAAAACAGTATACTGTTTAAAAACGCATAAGGTTTTTTCAATACTGTTCCATCCGTTTTTTGCCATACGGTTTTCTTAAGAAAAACGGATTGAAAACAGTATGGCAAAAACATAGTGTGAACCCAGCCCAAGACTCCTATAAGCATGGTTTAAAGGGGTACTCCGGTGCTAACACATCTTATCCCCTATCCAAAGGATAGGGGATAAGATGCCTGATCGCGGGAGTCCCACCGCTGGGGACCCCCGGGATCATGCACACGGCACCCCGTTTGTAATCAGTCCCTAGAGCGTGTTCGCTCTGGGTCTGATTGCCGACGACCACAAGGCCGGCGGCGAGTGACGTCACGCCTCCGCCCCCGTGTGACGTCCCCCCTGCCCTTCAATGCAAGCCTACGGGACAGCAATCACGCCCCCTCCCATAGGCTTGCATTGAGGGGCGGAGCTTGACGTCACACGCCGCCGTCCCTGTGGTCGTCAGTAATCAGACCTGGAGCAAACACGCTCCGGGGACTGATTACAAACGGGGTGCCGCGTGCATGATCCCGGGGGTCCCCAGCGGCGGGACTCCCGCGATCAGGCATCTTATCCCCTATCCTTTGGATAGAGGATAAGATGAGTAAGCATCGGAGAACCCCTTTAAAACATGGGCCTAGCATTATCAATCTGCCTGATCCAAACCAGTCTGTTTTTGCCCACATCAACTAGGGATCGACTGATATCGTTTTTTAGGGCCGGTACCGATAATCTGTGGAGGTTAGTGCCGATAGCCGATAATTTATACCGATATTCCGGTATAAGTTATCGGCTATTTATCCCCCCGCGACACCGATGCAGATCATTGATTTAAAGCGGGCGCTTTAAATCAATGAACTGCAGCGGCTTTTGCGGTGCCATAGACCGCTGCTGCCGCCCGCTTCTCTCTCCCTATCACCGCGCCCGCACCGCTCTGCGCCCTCCACCGCCCCGGCCACTCTACATCTGGCTCCGGTGGCGTCCTCCTGAGCTGTCACTGTGCGCACTGACGGTGACGTCACGTCACTCGTCATTGCGCACAGCGTAACGCAGGATGCAGCAGGAGCCAGAAGTAGTGTTGACCCCGGGAACAGGTAATTATTAAACCGGGGATGGGGGAGGGATAATATCGGCCAAACCGATAATCGGTCGATCCCTAATATCAACTAGTCTCAGCGTTTAATCTACTAGAGAATAAGATATAAATGCTGAGTTGTAATTTGGTTGCTACGGGCAAAACATGGCAGTTTTGGCACAGTGTTTTCAAGTAAAGCCATTAACCCCTTAAGGACCAAGCCCATTTTGACCTTAATCCCTAAAGGACTGAGCCCTTTTGCACCTTAAAGGGGTACTCCGGTGAAAACCTTTTTTCTTTTAAATCAACTGGTGGCAGAAAGTTAAACATATTTGTAAATTACTTCTATTAAAAAATCTTAATCCTTCCTGAACTTATTAGCTGCTGAATACTACAGAGGAAATTCTTTTCTTTTTGGAATGATCTCTGCTGACGTTATTATAATAATACTTTATTGTTGTCCTTAGTGGGATTTGAAACCAAGTCCCCAGCACTGCAAGGCAGCAGTGCTAACCACTGAGCCACCATGCTGTCCTTAGCATGCATCTGCTATGCATGGTTGCTAAAATGGACAGATGTCAGCAGAGAACACTGTGATCGTGATGTCTTCAGTGTTCCAAAAAGAAAATGTTTTAAACAATTTCAACTGAATTTCACAAATCGATCCACTAACATGATTTAACCCCTTAAGGACCCAGCCCATTTTCACCTTAAGGACCAGAGCGTTTTTTGCACATCTGACTACTGTCAGTTTGAGCATTAATAACTCTGGGATGCTATTACTTATGAATTTGATTCAGAGAGTTTTTTTAGTGGTAAATTTCTGTCGATACTTGAATGATTTCTTGGTGAAAATTCCAAACTTTTATGAAAAATTAGAAAATTTAGCATTTTTCTAACTTTGAAGATCTCTGCTTGTAAGGAAAATAGACATAACAAATCAATTATATATTGATTCACACATACAATATTTCTACTTTGTTTGCATCATAAAGTTGACATGTTTTTACTTTTGGAAGACATCAGAGGGCTTCAAAGTATAGCAGCCATTTTCCAATTTTTTTAAATAAAATTTTCAAAATCTTGAGTTTTTCAGGGGCCAGTTCAGTTTTGAAGTGGATTTGAGGGGCCTTCGTATTAGAAATACCCATAAATGACCCCATTATAAAAACTTTAACCCTCAAAGGATACAAAATGACATTCAGAAAGTTTAACCCTTTAGGTGTTTCACAGGAATAGCATCAAAGTGAAGGAGAAAATTCAAAATCTTGTATACCCAGTTTTTGAATTTTTACAAGGGTTAAAAGGAGAAAAAGCTCCCCAAAATGTGTAGCCCAACTTCTCTCGAGTAAGGAAATACCTCATATGTGAACAGTGTTCTGTGGGTGCACTAGAGGGCTCAGAGGCAAATTAGCGACAGTGGGATTTTGGAGAGTGAATTTTGTTGAAATGGTTTGGTGGGGGGGCGGCATGTCGCATTTTGGAAGCCCCTATGATGCCATGACGGCAAAAAAAAAAAACACCTGGCATACTATTTTGAAAACTACACCCCACATTGCACTTAACAAGTGGTCCAGTGAGACTTAACACCCCACCAGGTGTTTGATGACTTCGGTAAAGTCGGATGTGTAACTAAAATGCAGTTTTAGGGTAACTGTAGGGGTGTGTGTAGTATGTAGTGTTGTAGTATTTTTGTTAGTGTAGTGTTTTTAGGGTACATTCACACAGACCAGGGTTCACAGCGAGTGTCCCGCTGGGAGTTTGAGCTGCTACGGAAAATTTGCTGCATCTCAAACTTGCAGCGAGAAACTCAATTTCCCAACCTGTGTTCATGCTGGGAGTTAGTTTTGGAGGAGGCAAACGGGTTGGGAAACACTGAGTTAGGAAACAGATAATGTTTCCCAACCGGTGTGCCTCTAGTTGTTGCAAAACTACAACTCCAAGCATACCCAGACTGCCCAGGCATGCTGGGAGTTGGAGTTTAGCAACATCTGAAGGGCTAGATGTTGCCGAACTACAACTCCCAGCATGCCTGGACAGTCTTGGCATGCTTTGAATTATGGTTTTGCAACATCTGGAAGGATGCAGTTTGGAGACCACTCCCCTATGGGAGCTATAACACTGCAAAAAAAGTTAATAAAGGTGATTTAACCCTTTCCCTAATAAAGTCCAAATCACTTCCCTTTTCCCATTAAAAAAAAATGTAAATAAAAATAAATATAAACATGTGGCATCGCCACGTGCGTAAATGTCCGAACTAGAAAAATATATCCTTTAAAGGACAACTGTAGTGCAAGACTATTATATATTCCTGTGCCCGGGCCTGCTGCTGTCTGAACGGGGGGGGGGGGGGGGGGAGGGGGGCTGAATCAGGCGGCGGCGGCAGGACTATGGCCCCACAGAAGCTGCCTCAGTTCAATGATTTAAAGTGCCCGCTTTAAATCATTGATCTAAAGTGGCTTCTGCGGGGCCAGAAACTGTTTTATTGCTGTATACCCACTGAAACACGCACCCTCATTTTAACAAGGATATTTGAGTAAAAAAAAAAAAAATTTTTTTACCCAAATTTCCTTGGAAAAATGAGGGTGCGTGTTATAGGCCGGTTCGTGGTATACCCTGATAAATACGGTATATATAAATGTGATTTAACCCCTTCCCTAATAAGTCTGAATCACCCCCCCCTTTTCTCATAAAAAAAAATAAAATTAAAACGTGGTATTGCCGCGTGCATAAATGTAGGAACTATAAAAATATATCGTTAATCCGCACGGTGAATGGTGTACACGCAAAGAGTCCAAAATAGCATATTTTTGGTCACTCTTTATATCAAAAAGTCCAATCAGAAAATTGTGCAGACAAAAACTTCATATCAAGGCGCAAAATATGAGCCCTCCTACCGCCCCATAGGCAGAAAAATAAAGTTAAAGGGATCAAAAGAGGACATTTTTAAACGTATAAATTTTCCAGCGACAAAATTAAACCTATATAAGTAAGGTATCATTTTAATCGTATGGATCTATAGAATAAAGGTGTGTAATTTTTACCGAAAAGTGTACTGTGTAGAAACAGAAGCCCACGGAAGATACAAAAGTGTTTTTTTTTATTTATTTTTTTTTTCGTCATAGATTTTTGGTTAAAATGACTGATGTCATTACAAAGTAGAATTGGTGGTGCAAAAAAAGTAATCATATGGATTTTTAGGTGCCAAATTGAAAGGGTTATGATTTTTAAAAGGTAAGGTGGAAAAGTGCAAAAAATTGAAAACCACTTGGTCCTTAAGGGGTAAGGGGTTAAAGACCGGGGGGGGGGGGGGGGCTTTATTTTATTTGACTGGGTATGGTAATAACTTAAGAACACTTTCTGAGTGGAGTGATTCAGAGTTTTTATTTTTTTTGTGTGACATATTGTACTTTATAGAAGTGGTACATTTTGGTTAATACATGCAGCATTTTTTGTGAAAGTAAAAAATATTGTGGAAAAACTGGAAAATTTCAGCAGTTTAAAAAAACAAACATTTTTTATGGTGTACACTGTGCGGTAAAAGTGGTTCTATATTTATTCTGTGGGTCAGTGCGATTATGGCGATACCCATTTTATATAGATTTCTGTTTTTTTCCTTTTCTGAGCAAAATTCTTTCTGACATTCATTTTCAAACAGCCGTAACTTTTTATTTTGTCCGACGCAACTGAGTGAGGGCTTATTTTTTTGCGGCCTGAGCTGTACTTTTTTTTTTATCTTATCCATTTGTACGAGGTTTAATGTGCGGGATAGTTTGCAGCATAGTTTTATAGTACACGTCATTACGGACGAGGCAATATATATAATATATATATTTTGTGTTTTTGATCCTTTTTTGATGACAATACAGGGTTTTATTTTACACTTCATACATGTATTGAACAACCTCTTATTTTTCACTTTTTACTATTCTGCAATAAATTTGTACTGCAGCACACTGTAACCTGATCTGCTGCAGATACTACAGACTGTGCGATTCAGTCTGTGGCTGGATCTCACAGGCTTCCGTAGCAGGCAGACAGGAGGTCATTATCTGACCACCTGCTGCCATAGCAACCAACGGTGACCCGCGATGGTATCGTGGTGCTGCTGTTGAACAGGGGGAGCCCCCTCCCCCTGTCAACATCATAGATGCCATGATCAGGATTGATCATGGCATCTATGGGGTTAATGTTGCCAGGACCGGCGTGATCACTGCAGCTGCGACGGTACCCCAGCAGACTCCTTATCATGGCATGTGAATGTACAGGGTACAATCAAACGGGCAGGGGTTTACAGTGAGTTTCCTGCTTTAAGCTGTCACGCCTCCTCCCAAAGGCTTGCATTGAGGGGCGGAGCGTGACGTCACACGCCGCCGGCCCTGTGGTCGCCGGTAATCAGACCTGGAGCGAACATGCTCCGGGGACTGATTTTAACTGGGGTGCTGCGTGCAACATCACGGGGTTCCCCAGCAACGGGACCCCAGCGTTCAGGCATCTTATCCCCTATCCTTTGTATAGGGGATAAGATGTCTAAGCGCCGGAGTACCCCTTTAAGACCCCACAGGTTTTTGACAAATTGACTTAAAAGTTGGATGGGAAAATGAGAACATTTTTTCACATAAAAATGCCGGTGTTACCCTAAATTTTTCATTTTCACAAGGGAGAAAATAGGAAAAAGGTCCCCCAAAATTTGTAACCCCATTTCTTCTGAGTATGGAAATACCCCATGTGTATTGTAGTGCACCCGCAGAGCACTTAACATCTACATATGGGGTATTTCCATACTCAGAAGAAATGGTGTTACAAATTTTGTTTTTGTTTTTTTTTCTCCTATTACCCCTTGTGAAATTGAAAAATTTGGGGTAACGCCAGAATTTTTGTGAAAAAAATAATTTTTCATTTTCACGTCCAACTCTAGCAAAAATTTATGTTCATTTAAGGGGTGTAGTTTTCAAAATAGTATGCCCTGTTTTTTTTTTTTTCTCTGTTCTAGCACCTTTTGGGGCTAGAAATTCACTCTCCAAAATACCATTGATGCTCCTTCCCTTCTGACCGTACTACTGCGCCAGCAGAAGACTTTACATCCACATGAGATCTTTCCTTCAGAGAAATTGTTACACTTTTTTTTTTTTTTTTTTTTTTTTGTTGGGGGTGTTCTCTCCTTTTACACCTTTAATGAGTGTAAAAAAATTAAGATTTGGAATTTTCTCCTTCACATTGCTGCTATTCCTGTGAAACACCTAAAGGGTTAACAAACTTTCTGAATGTCATTTTGAATACTTTGAGGGGTGCAGTTTTTTATAATTGGGGTATTTCAAACATGAAAGCCCCTCAAATCCACTTTACACGTAACTGGTCTCTGAAAAATTTCAGATTTTTAAATTTTCGTGAAAAATTGAAAATTGCTTCTATACTTTGAAGCCCTCTGATGTCTTCAAAAAGTAAAAACATGTCAACTTTATGACGCAAACATAAGGTAGGCATATTGTATATGTGAATCAATATAAAATTCATTTGGGATGTCCATTTTCCTTTTATAAGCAGAGAGTTTCGAAGAAATGATGCAAGTATCGCTGATAATTTACCACTAACACAAAGTAGAATATGTCCCAAAGCAATCTCTGAATCAGAATGAAAAGTAAAAGCATCCCAGAGTTATTAATGCATAAATTACCAGTGGTCAGAATTGCAAAAAAGGGCTAAAAGTGGGCTGAGTCCCTAAGGGGTTAATCTTTCTAGTTTGTTTACAATCCTAAAACTTGCTTATTTATTTTGAATACACTATCCTGATTCATGGTGCATTTTTCTGCACCTAGTTCCTCTAGTTTTACATTATTGACAAAGCAGAATGCTTCCTCCTCATTGTCAGTGACTGACTTGAATGGCTAGGCTGTGTGACTCAGTTCAGTAGCTAAGCCAGTCTTTTCTCCATTATGGCTTTTGCAGAGCATATGAAGAGGTTCTCTTGGCTATTGAAACTCTCCATCCCCGCTCTCTGTGTAGGTGTTAGGATTGCAAGAGGGCTTCTCCAATTGGGCAATTGGATTATTAAAAATAAAACTACTGTATTTATCGGCGTATAACACGCACTTTTTAGGCTAAAATTTTTAGCCTAAAGTCTGTGTTATACGCCGATACCCCCCCAGGAAAGGCAGGGGGAGAGAGGCCGTCGCTGCCCGCTTCTCTCCCCCTGCCTTTCCTGGGGTCTAGAGCGCTGCTGTCGGCCCTTTTCACCCCCCGATAGCCAGGGGGAGAGAAGCGGCGCCGACAGCCAGGGGGAGAGAAGGGGCAGCGGCACCCATTGCCGGCGCCGCTGCCCCGTTGCCTCCCCCCATCCCCGGTGGCATAATTACCTGAGTCGGGTCCGCGCTGCTCCGCTGCTCTAGGCCTCCGTCGTTGCTATGCCCTGAACGGCGTGGCACATGACGTCAGAGCGCCGTGCCGTGCATAGAAACGACGCTGGTCCCCAGCCTCGTTGCTATGCACGGCGCGGCGCTCTGACGTCATGCGCCGCGCCGTTCAGCGCATAGCAACGACTGAGGCCTGGAGCAGCGCGGACCCGACTCAGGCCTGGAGCAGCGCGGACCCGACTCAGGTAATTATGCCACCGGGGATGGGGGGAGGCATCGGGGCAGCGGCGCCGGCAATGGGTGCCGCTGCCCCTTCTCTCCCCCTGGGGGACAGAACGGGCAGCGGCGCCGATAACCAGGGGGTGAAAAGGGCCGACAGCAGCGCTCTAGACCCCAGGAAAGGCAGGGGGAGAGAAGCGGGCAGCGACGGCCTCTCTCCCCCTGCCTTTCCTGGGGGTATATCGGAGTATACACGCGCACACACGCACCCTCATTTTATCATGGATATTTGGGTAAAAAACTTTTTTTACCCAAATTTCCTTGGTAAAATGAGGGTGCGTGTTATAGGCCGGTGCGTGGTATACCCCGATAAATACGGTACATTAGTAAGTTTAAAGTGGGCCTGTCACAAGTAAATATGGATGTACATAAGCACATGGTTGGTTAGAGCTAGTCATCATGACTTTGGGGATACTTTTTGTTTATTTTCCAGTGCTAAAATATAAGCCTTTTTGGTAATATGTAAATAAGGTTAACCCCTTAATGACCAATCCCATTTTCACCTTAAGGACCAGGCCAATTTTATTTTTGCGTTTTCGTTTTTTCCTCCTCGCCTTCTAAAATCCATAACTCTTTTATATTTCCATCTACAGACCCATATATAAGGGCTTGTTTTTTGCATGACCAATTGTACTTTGTAATGAAAGCTCTCATTTTGCCATAAAATGTACAGCAAACCCCCCCCCCCCCCCAAAAAAAAAAATTTTTTTAGGGAGGATATTTAAGTGAAAACCAAAATTTTGCACATTTTGGAGGGTTTTGTTTTCACACTGTAAACTTTAAGGTAAAAATTAGATGTGTTCTTTATTCTGTGGGTCAATACGATTAAAATGATACCCATGGCTAGATACTTTTATATTTTTGTACCGCTTAAAAGAGTCTAAAACTTTTTGTACAAAATCGGTTATCTAAAATTGCCCTATTTTGACCACCTATAACTTTTTCATTTTTCCATATATAGGGCGGTATGAGGGCTCATTTTTTGCGCGGCCATCTATACTTTTTTTTAGATACCACATTTGCATATATAAAACTCTTAGATTAGATTGTTTACGCTTTTTGGGGGTAAAATGGGAAAAACGGACAGTTTTCATTGGGAGGGGATTTTGAACTTTTTTTTTATTTTTTTACTTTTTTTTTTTTTTACATTAACTTTTTTTTATTTTTTTACTTATTTCCCCATAGAGGACTATCTATAGCAATCTTTTGATTGCTAATACTGTGCAGTGCTATGCATAGGACACAGTACTGCTCAGTATTATCAGTGATCTTCTGCTCGATCGCAGACCAGAGCAGAAGACCCCGGGAGACGGCCGCAGCCAGGTGAGGGGACCTCCGGCTGTCATGCTGGATGATCGGATCCCCGCGGCAGCGCTGCGGACGATCCAATCAAAGTGCCGCAGATGCCATGATCTGTATTGATCACAGCATCGGAGGGGTTAATGGCGGACATCCGCGGGATCGCGGATGTCGGCCATTACGGACGGGTCCCCGGCTGCTGCTAGCAGCCGGAACCTGCCGTGTATGACGCGAGCACCCTTCCGATGCTCTGTCATACACAGGACGTAAATGTAAGTCCTGGTGCGGGAAGTCCCGCCAAACCAGGACGTACATTTACGTCTGTGGTCGTTAAGGGGTTAAAAAAGCAACTTTTTGCCACTCCATCGGTATATTGCTCCTGGTTCCTCCACTGCGATCTGGTCCAGCTTCTTGTGGTCAGCGCATCGGACTACCGCAATGTCCCGCTTTGGCCAGTGATAGGCTGAGAGACAGTGTCACGAATTGAGCCCGGTTCCCTGTCTTCTTCCTGGTGCTGGGGCGCTATGCGTCACACTGCTGCTTTGCCAATCGCTGGTCAAGGCAGGACATTAAAGGAGTAGTCCAGTGGTGAATAACTTATTCCCTATCCTAAGTATAGGGGATAAGTTTGAGATCACAGGGTTTCCGACCTCTGGGGCCCCCTGCGATCTCCTGTACGGAGCCCCGACAGCCCGCCGGAAGGGGGCTTGTCGACCTCCGCACGAAGCGGCGGCTGACACGCCCCCTTAATCTCCGGCTCTGCCATAGAGATGTATTGAGGGGGCGTGTCGGCCGCCACTTCGTGCGGAGGTCGACACCCGCTATCTGGCCGGAGAGCCTGGCACCCGTACAGAGAGATCGCAGGGGGCCCCAGCAGTCGGACCCCCCGCGATCTCAAACTTATCCCTTATCCTTAGGATAGGGGATACTTTTTTCACCACTGGACTACCCCTTTAATTCAGCCAACAATTAGCTGAGCATCAGTCAGATAATGGAAAACATCAGTCTGATGGGAGGAAAAGATGGAAGCAAAGGTATCGTGAGTAAGATACTGGGGAATAGTGGGAGTTAAAGGAGTATTCTGCCCTTAGACATCTTATTCTTTATCCAAAGGATAGAGATCCTCGTGCAGCAATCAGCATTCTGAAAATTATGTTCAGAACGCTTGGTGCGGGCGGCCGTTGTCGTGATGTCCTGCCCCTTATAATAGACACAAATGGAGGGGGCGGGGCGTGACGCCACGGGAGCTTGCACTAAGCGTTCTGAACAAAATGTTCACAACGCTGGGTGCTGCACGGAGATCACGGGGGTCCTAAAGGCCAGACCACCCCGATCAGACATCTTATCCTTTGGATGGGGGATAATCTGTCTAGGGGGGGGATTACCCCGTTAAGTTCAGCTTTCTTGTTTAAATTTTTATATATATTTTTATCCTGTCCAGCTGCTGGCATTTAAACGCCACATGACCCCTTAAGGACCGACCCATTTTTTACCTCTATGACCAGGCTATTTTTTTATTTGACATGTATCTCTTTAAATGGTAATAACTTTAGAACGCTTTTTGTGAGCAAAGCGATTCTGAGAGTTTTTTTCCAGGGCTGTGTAGTCGGATTTGGATGAAATTTTGGGTACCTGGAGTCGGCAAACAATGCACAGACTCCTACTAAATTTAGATTGGAATAAAAAAATAAGCAAGTTTAAATGTCCCAATTCACAAAAAGTTATAATTATTGACTTCTCTACTTTAAGAATAAAGACCAATGCATGCAGTGCCTCACGTAACAGCAAAACGAACACGTTAAGTGACCGTGAAGAAGCTTTTCATGTGCTTTACTATATGGCACACAACTCACAATTAGGAGCAGTAATACTTATACTTTCCATAGTGTTGTGTTCTGCTGTTACAGGGAACCCATGGGTAACCTAGCCTCTCACTGATAAGGGATTAAGTAAATGTTTTTTGCAGGACTAGAGACACTTGTATAAGTGAAGGGAATGGGGGGGGGGGTCAATAGTTCGACTGAAGCTGTAACCCATTGGAAAAACTGCTGCCATTTAGCTAAGGCTATAAAAACTTGTAAACTCGATTGTTAGCTTAAAGGGGTACTCCTCCCCTAGACATCTTATCCCCTATCCAAAGGATAGGGGATAAGATGTCAGATCGCTTGGGTCCCGCTGCTGGGGACCCCCGGGATTGCCGCTACGGCACCGCGCTATCATTACTGCACAGAGCAAGTTTGCTCTGTGCACAATGATGGGCTATACAGGGGCCGGAGCATCTCTACGTCATGGCTCCGCCCCTCGTGATGTAACGGCCAGCCCCCTCAATACAAGTCTATGGGAGGGGGTGTGGCGGTAGCCACGCCCCTGCCATAGACTTGCATTAAAGGGGCGGGCCGTGATGTCACGATGGGTGGAGCCATGAAGTCAAGCTGCTCCGTCCCCTGTATCGCCCGTCATTACGCACCGAGCAAACTTGCTCTGTGTAGTAATGAAATCGCGGTGCCGCAGCGGCGATCCCGGGGGTCCCCATTAGCAGCGGGACCCTGGCGATCTGACATCTTATCCCCTATCCTTTGGATAGGGGATAAGATTTCTAGGGGCGGAGTACCCCTTTAAACTTTAAACATGACTATGGGATTCTACTAGGGAAATCATGTTTTATAATGCCCCTTCCTGGATCCTCCCACTGCCCTATCTTTAGCAGCAGATCAGCACACAAACTGTTCAATACAGTAGACTGTTGGGTTCCCAGCCAGTAGTCCTGTGGTAATGACAAGTATGTTGCCTTTCTTTCCTTCAAGGAATGTATAAAATACATTTGCATATTAATACAGAGGAGTCGGAGTCAGAGTTGGAAGTACGGAAAACGTCGGAGTCTAAACATTTATCTATCGACTCCACAGCCCTGTTTTTTTCGTGACATTGTACTTTTTGTTGACACATGAAGCATTTTTGTGAAAAACTTCAAAATATTGTGAAAAACTGGAAAATTTCTGGCATTTTTATAATTTTTTTTATGGTGTACACTGTGCGGTAAAAGTGATGTTATTTTTATTCTGTGGGTCAGTACGATTATGGGGATACCCATTTTATATAGCTTTCTATGTTTTTTCCTTTTCTGAGCCAAATTCTTTTTCTGCCATTCATTTTCCAACAGCTGTAACTTTTTTTGCCATTGAGTAAGGGCTTATTTTTTGTGGGATGAGCTGTACTTTTTATTGGAATAATTTTTGTGCTACCTTTTGATCTTTTTTATTCTCCTGTTTTTACCAAAATTGGTGAATTTTACGCTTTTTTTTTTTGTTTTTTTTGTTTCTGGTGTTCACCATGCGAGATAATTGACATAGTTTTATAGTACACGTCATTATGGACATGGCAATACCTATTATGTATATGATTTGTGTTTTTGATCTTTTTTGGTGATAATACAGGGCTTCAGAAAGGGGCATTTCAAAAAAAAAAAAAAATTTTTTTTTTTTTACACTTCATACTTTTATTGAAGAACTTTTAAATTTTTTACAGGTTATACTATGCTGCAATACATTTGTACTGCAGCACAGTATAACCTGATGAGCTGCAGACACTACAGCCTGTGCGCTCCAGCCTCTGGCTGGATCTCACAGGCTTCCGTAGCAGGCATACAGAAGGTCATGATCTGACATCCTGCTGCCATAGCATCCAATAGCGACCCGCGACTGTATCGCGGTGCCGCCGTTGAAGAACAGGGGGAGAGCGCTGCCCCTGTCAACACCATAGATGCCGTGATCAGGTTTGATCACGGCATCTATGGGGTTAATGCTGCAGGGACCCGCACGATTGCAGCTGTGACGGGACTCCGGCTGTGATTAACAGCAGAGTCCCATCGCCCCTCTCCTGCGCTGCCCGCGGCAGTGCCGGAGATCGCTATGACGTATGCATACATCCAATTGCGTGAACGTGTCGGATGATTGTGCATACGTCCTATAGCGGGAAGGGGTTAAAAACTATTGGAATCATGATGACTAGCCATGGGCTTAATTACACCAAGTTTTTCTGTTGACAGGTTCACTTTAATGATTTTAAGTTTGGGAAGTGTCTCGGATATGAACTTAAATGGTTAATAGTGCTTCACAATAATTTGATTTTTTTCTTCTCATTTTGTTCTATTTTTTTTTTTTTCCTAGCTCTTTGCGCTCATGGATATGAAACCTCCAATTTCTCGAGCAAAAATGATTCTAATAACTAAAGCAGCAATTAAAGCCATTAAGGTAAGGCTTTTAATGTACTTGTGCTACTTGTACAAACAGTTAAGATAGATATGTAGTTGGATTATTGCTAAAGTGGGTGTGTAGCCTTTTTTCTTGTGTTACTTTTTTATGATTTTGGAAAGTCTGTATAGCTTATTTCCCAAAATGTGAATAAAAAAAATAGGGCATATAGTTGTTAACATTTAATTTTTTATCCGTTTAGTACCCCAGTTTTAGAAGTTCAGTCAGTAAACCTGGGGTAGAGGGGTAAAATCCAATATTTTCCTTGTCTGCATATGTATTCCATTGGAAAACTAGGCTTTGAGATGCATATGTTAATGCCATATAGACCGCCAATACACATTTTTATGCCTCTGTATAATAAATAGTGCGTAGGTATCTTCATTTCATCTTAGAGCCAGATGCTCTGACAGTGGAGCTTACGTCTGGGATCAGAGGGGCTTCCAGTCCAAGCTGTTTAAACCTTTGATTGCCCTGGTCTAGTGACCACGTATAATAAAAAGAGGAACCTCTATACCATGAACCCCTAGGTACCTAAAATACATCAGAGCTATCAGTTTGCTCAGTCTATTATGGAATGCTAAGTGTTGCTGTTATAGCCTTCAATAGTGACAAGAAAAATTATAATTAGTGTAAAATCTGCTTTATATGAAAGACCATCAAAAATAAGGCTCTATTTTGTATACAATTTATGTATATTACATTAAAAAAAATTCTCGTTCGGCTCCATTGGGGGACACAGACCATGGGTATATGCTGCTGACACTAGGCAACAAAAAGTCTGCCCCTACCATAGTGCTGGGCGGTATACCGGTTCATACTGAATACTGAAATTTTTGTGCTGCACGATATGAATTTCCCTATCTGCTCCATTGGGGGACACAGACTCTAGGTATATGCTGCTGTCTCTAGGAGCTTGACACTATGGTAACCAAAAAGTCGGCTCCTCCCAGCAGGATATACCCGCCTCCAGGCCACTGAGCAATTCAGTTTTTGCTTAGTGTCTTAAGGAGGTGGACATGGTCTGGTCTTCTCCAGACAAAGTCTCATATTTTTTTATTATATTAGGTTTAGGGAATGTTAGTTCTTTATTCCTTTTTATTTCTGTTTTCAGGTGGGGACTCAGGAACGCAATGTTCACTGTTTCCCCATTGCGAGAGGTGGCAGGCATCTTGGATGTACTGTTAACCCCCTCTCGCCAACGGTCAGCGCTTGGGGTTGTACCTCATGGGTCCGGGTCCCCCTACCTCCCTGTTTGCCTCGCTATGAGCTTGGCTTGCCGCAGGTGAAAATGCTGACTGAAGACTACAGTCTGAAGACTTCTTTAGGTAAGTTCTTCAGCATGAGGTGAGTATCTTTCTCTCCCTAGGTCTTGCAACAGCTGGAGACCCTTTGTTTTTTTTTGTCCCTATCCTACAGAAGCTGGGACTGGCCGGGGTATATTTATTCCCTGCAGGTGGAGTATTTTTTTTAGATGAGTCCCGCTGTATATCTTCAATGGCCTGGCCGACGTTGGCTCCGCCCACCTGGCCGCATAAGCGCCTCAGCAGCGCGAAAAGGGCCACCAATCAGCGCTGTGCGTGCGTGGGGCCGTGCAGGGGCCAATCGCAGAGCTCCTTGCCCTGACCCGGCCTCTTCCTCCTATTGGCCGGCGTCTTTTCTCTCTCCCTCAGCACGGTGCAGAGTTCTCCTCACAGCAGCTGCCTTGGGACACTATTTCTTACCCAGGTGCCCCTTCAGACCTGGTGGGTTCGGCCGCCCCTCCACCCTGGGTTTCCTCCCCCTCCCAGTCTATATCCGACTTGGCACAGGTCTCCCGTTCTGTGGTGACTGCCTTGGAGAGGTCTACCCTTCACCGGCCCTCTAGAAGGTCCCGTTCCCCCTTCTCCCTACACTTTGGATAAGTGTAATAGGGGTGTCTCCTCTGACTCTTCCCAGGAGTCTACTGGTAGGCACGGGCATTCCTCTCACAGGTCTCGCCCGACCACTTCTTTAGGCCACACGCATCACTTTTCTAGAGGACGTTCCCGCGGTCGCGGCTCTGGCTTTCCTGAACCATGTACCAGGTCGGAGTCTCCCTCTTCCAGGGCTGCCTCCACACGTTCGCACTCTCCTGGAGAGCTAGCGGCCGAGGGTTCCGATTCGGCATCTGATTCGGAGGACCGTGTGGACACTGAACTCCTTTAGACAAGGACCTTGTTTCCAAAGTGACTTCCTCTCAGTCGGTGGATCCTCCCGTTTCCAACTTTTCTAAAGCTACTACCTTGCCACTGGCGGATGCAGCGGCCTTCAAGGATCCTGCGAGCAAAAAGGTTGAGTTGTTAGCGAAGTATGCCTTTGAAGCAGCGGGTTCTTCCCTGCTCCCTGCCTTCGCCTCCACCTGGGTGTCTAAGGCCCTCTCGGTTTGGCAGTCCCAACTCCGTCAGGGCATTCTTTCAGGTTCTCCCCCGGAAGAACTGTCTGCTCTGGCCCTCCAATGTTCCAAAGCTTGAGATTTCCTGTGTTCTGCTTCCTTGCACTCAGCTCGCTGCACTGCTTATGCCACCGGTAATCTAGTGGCCCTCCGTCGTTTCATTTGGCTTAAAGCTTGGAACATGGACGCTGCATCCAAGAAGTCTCTCACCGAGATTCCTTTTACTGGTTCCTGTCTTTTTGGCAAGCGCCTGGATGAGATTATCTCTGAAGCAACTGGAGGCAAGAGCTCTTTATTACCTCAAAACAAACCTAGCACTTCTTTCCTTAGGAAGTCTTCTTCCTTCCGGACATCTGGCTCCTCTAAAGGGTCCAACCAGGCGCCTCCACGGGAAAAGAAGGTTCCCTTTTTCAAGGCCCGTCCCTCGTGGAAGTCGGACACCAACCGTCCCGACCGTTTTGCTGCCAAAGCGGGCAAACGCAAACCCACTTCTGCATGAAGGGACGCCCCCGCCCGCAGCTTTTTTCCGGGTGGGAGGTCGTCTTTTGTTTGTTTCGAGACATTTGGACCACGCACATTCAGGACTCCTGGGTCAGGGACGTGGTGTCCGACGGATACCGGATAGAATTTGCCTCCCTTCCGAGGGATCGTTTTTTTCCTGTCCCATGCTCCCCGATCTCCCTCTCTTGCGAGGGGATTTCGGGAGGCTCTTCAGTCCCTTCTCGTCCACGGTGTCATCATCCCAGTTCCTTCAAGGGAACGCTTTTGGGGTTTTTATTCCAATCTTTTCGTGGTTCCCAAGAAAAAAATGGTTCTGTGCGGCCAATCCTGGATCTCAAACGTCTCAACCACCATCTTCTTATCCGCCATTTCCGAATGGAATCTCTCCGTTCGGTGGTGGCATCTATGTATCAAGGGGAGTTTCTTTCCTCGGTGTACATCAAGGATGCCTACCTCCACGTTCCAATTTTTCCCGGACACCAGCGGTACCTCCACTTTGCGGTTCCGGGAGGTCATTATCAATTTGTGTCTCTCCCCTTCGGTCTTGCCACAGCACCACGAGTCTTTACCAAGATTCTGGCACCTGTGGTAGCTCTGTTATGGTCAAGAGGGGTCTCAGTGATACCCTACTTGGACGACCTTCTCATCAAAGCCCCCACCAGAGCCCAGGCTCTGGAGAATGTGAGCCTCTCTCTTCAGCCCTTATGTCGCATCGGGTGGATGGTCAACTGAGACAAGTCTGTTCTCTCCCCCACCCAGTCTCTGGTCTTCTTGGGGGCTTCAGTTCGACTCTGCCTCTGCTTAGATTCGCCTTCCGCCGGACAAACGTCTGGCCCTCTTGTCGGGAGTCTGCTCCCTCGGGACACCATCCCGGGTCTCCATCAGTACTTGCATGGAAGTCCTGGGTCGGACGGTGACAGCCATGGAGGCCGTACCCTTTGCCCAGTTTCATTACCGTCCTCTTCAGCTGGCGATGCTTGCACGATGGGACAGGTCCCCTCTCTCTCTCTCGATCGCAAGATTGTTCTCCTGCTCCGGACTCTGCGATCTCTGCGCTCGTGGCTCCGCTCCCCTCTTCTTCAGGGGCGTTCATACCTCCCCCTCCACTGGCAGGTGGTAACGACGGACGCCAGCCTGTCGGGCTGGGGGGGTGTCTTCAGGGATCAGACTGTTCAGGGCCTCTGGCCTCCCTAAGAAGCCCTTCTTTCCATAAACATTCTGGAACTGAGGGCGATTTAGCTTTGTCTGAAGCATTGGGAGTCCCTGCTTCTGGGTCACCCTGTCCTTGTCCAGTCAGACAATGCCACAGCTGTGGCATAATCAATCGGCAGGGCGGCACTCGCAGCTCAGCGGCCATGTCTGAGGTGTCAAAGATCTTCCTCTGGGCGGAACAAGTGGTTCCAGCCATTTCGGCCATTCACATTCTGGGAGTTCTCAATTGGGAAGCGGATTTCCTCAGTTGGTCCTCAGCCGACCCCGGAAAGTGGTCTCTTCTTCCGGAGGTATTCGTGCAGATCTGCGACCTCTGGGGGGCCCTGGACGTGGATCTCTTCGCATCTCTACACAACCGGAAAGTACCGAAGTTTGTGTCAAAGTCCAGGGACCCCCTGGCTCTAGCCGCGCATGCCTTTAGTAATTCCGTGGTCGGGCTTTGTCCTGCCCTACCTGTTCCCTCCTCTCCTTCCCAGGGTCCTGAGGAAGCTCAAGGTGGAAGGAGTCCCCGCCATTCTGATGGCTCCAGACTGGCCTCGAAGGGCATGGTACGCCGCCGTGGTCTGGCTTCTGGACGACGTTCCGTCCCGCCTTCCTCTTCGTCCAGACCTACTGTCACAGGGTCCCCTTTGCCACCCGAATTTATAGTTGCTGCATTTTCGACGACGTGGCGGTTGAGACCGCGGTTCTAAGGGCCCGCGGCTTCTCTTCCCAGGTAATTTGCACCATGCTTGGGGCTCGCAAGCCCTCCTCTGCGAAAATTTACCACCGTACCTGGCGGTCTTACTTTTTCTCCAGTTACCTTTTCCGTGCCCCGTCTCCTTTCCTTTTTACAGTCGGGGTTGGAACTAGGGCTGGCTCTCAGTTCCCTTAAGGGTCAGGTTTCGGCCCTTTCTATTCTTTTTCTTATAGCTATTACCTCCATTAGGAGAGTTTCTGAACTGTCAGCGCTCTCCTGCCGTTCTCCTTTCCTGATAATTCTTCAGGACAAGGTTGTTTTCCGACCAGATCCGTCTTTCTTGCCTAAGTCGTTTTGGCTTTTCATGTCAACGAGGACATCATCCTTCTGTCTTTTTGTCCTGCTCCTTCTCGTCCAAGGGAGCACCTGCTCCACAAATTGGATGTATTTCGTGCATTTCGGACGTATCTTTCCGTCACCTCTTCCTTTCGTCAGTGCGATACTTTTTTCGTCCTTATGGAAGGCCGTTGGAAGGGACAGCCTGCTTCTAAGGCCACCATTTCTCGGTGGATCCGATGTGCTATTTTGGAAGCTTACCGCTGCAAGGGGAGGACCCCACCTTTCAGGGTTTTGGCTCATTCCCCCCTCTCTGTGGGAGCATCCTGGGCTCTCTGAAACAAGGCCTCGGCCTTGCAGATCTGTAAAGCGGCCACATGGTCGTCTTTGCACACTTTTTTGAAATCCTATCAGGTTCATACCTTCGCATCGGCTGATGCTAGTCTGGGCCGTAAGGTGTTGCAGGCGGCGGTGGTACTGCCTGACCTTTTTATTCTCTGTCCCCCAATGGAGCCGATAGAGAAAAGGAGATTTTTTTAGACTTACCGTAAAATCTTTCTCGAAGGATCCATTGGGGGAAACAGCTCCCGCCCCTTTTCTGGGGTTCCTTTTTTGGTTATCTGTCCGAGGGAGTGTTCAGTTATTGTTTCTTCGGGTTCTCGGATAGTTCATGTCTACACATCGGGGAACTAATCATATGTGACCCACTAGCGCTGTTCGAGGTTCCATTGGGGGACACATCGACCACCAATTTGTTCTGATATCCTTGGTTCAGTTGCCTTCCTAAAATGCAGAGGTGTCAGCAGAGAGCACTGTGGTCAGACAGAAATGAAATTCAAAAAGAAAAGAACTTCCTGTGAAGCATATAGCAGCTAAGTACTGGAAGGATTGTTTTTTTTTTTTAATAGATGTAATTTACAAACAAATGTTTTCCAGCGGAGTACCACTTTTTAAGTGTGAATGAATAATGTATCCTGCCATTTTTGCAAAGTTCTGTGGTCTGCATGGCTCTGTGCCAAACCTTGTCGAAATGTCTGATCATGCTCTTGGGCATTACATATGTATGTGCAAGATATTGCAGCTTTAAGTCTTAGTGAGACAAAAAAGAAAAAAATGAAGTTGTGAAGATGTGCATGTGGCTTTTGTGATTTAAACGTGTTAATTGTGGTTCTGTGCTGTAGCAGTACAGCCTTTAAAATAGTACAGTACTGAGCACATTTTTTACTTTTTTTTTTTTTTTTTTTCTTTTCCCAACAGCTTTACAAACACGTGGTCCAGATTGTAGAAAAGTTCATCAAAAAGGTAAAAAAAAATTCTGCTTTTTATTCAGGATAAGAGGCACCTGAAGACTGGTATCTCAGATCAAGTTTTGTAACAAAAATATAAAAGACAAGTACAAACTTATCTTTTGCATTTACTTGTGCTTTTTGGCTCAAGTTCTACCACAAACATTACTGATTGATTCCAACTTAAGGTTGCGATCACATGTATATTTTGCTGCATATTTTTTCTCCCCATTGAAGTCAATGGGTAGCAAAATACACTGCAGCAAAATATGCACATGTGAACATTCCCTTAAATGGGTTATCCAGGATTAGAAAAAAAGCACCACAGTTATCCTCAGGTTGTGGTATTGCAGTCTAGTACCATTGAAGTGAATGGATACTACACACAACCTTTTTAGAAGAAATTAGCTGTTTTTCTATTCCTGAATAACCCCTTTTTAAAGTGATTTTGACATATATAAATATAAGGATTACGAAGTATTGGCACCTTATTTATTCATTCCACATACTGTGCAAAGGCCCTGGGGACCAACTTTGTGCAGAAGATAGGGGATCGATATATGGGGGCAGGGAAGCAATCTTTACAGGTACAGTATAATGGTCAAACTGAGTGTAGTGGAAGTGGTAGCAAATTTATTAGCATATAAAGGAAGACTGTCAGCCTGTTTACCCACATTAAACCTTATACATTGGGTTTTAGTGTGAGTGAACAGGAGTCCGAGGGGTCGCTTACTTATGTCGAGAGAGATGTTCCTCAGAAGATCCACTGCTGAATTCAGTGAATATCGCGGTGGGGGCGGGGCTTCAAAGGGGGCGGGGCTTAATGACTCCATGTCACTAGGGTGTGGAGTCAGACAATGAATATGTAATTTAAGCCAATGAAGCCCCACCCCACTGCGCAATTAACTGATTTCAACAGTGGATCTTCTGGGAGACATATATCTCAGGACCTACTTACATATTTAAGTGACCCCTTCTATGCACACTATAAGCCAGTGTATAAGGTTTATTGTGGGTAAAAGGGCTGACAGTTTTCCTTTAAGTTGTCAAATACTGTTCTAATTTATCAAGTAATGTATGGTTGAACGCAGGAAAATCAAACTGTCAAGCTAAGGTAGCAAAGCGGCTCTGTGGTTTGCCTTTAAGTCAATTGACTAGAATGGTTGAACTCGAACAGACAATGCTATTATGCCTAGTGCAGACCTGCCTTCATTTTTAAACTCTTTGAATCCCTCTTTTGTTTACCTTTCACTTAGACACTAGACACTTTCACAAGACATAACATGTTGCATGTTTTTTTTCAAAGCGCTCATTTTTAAGAGGACCTGTGGTTAGAGCTTATGGTGCCTTGTTTTCAACAATGTTTTTTTTTTTTTCTACTCCCTTCCATTCCCAAGACAAAGGTTTCCCTATTTGAGCGACTTTTTTCACTGATAAGTCAAATTAAGTTTATTGTTAAATGAGGTATGAATGCTAGGGTCAGGGGGTGTGTTTAAGGCTGAGGAGGCATGATTTGGTCAGGGGGCAGGGTGATTATGAAGTCTATCATCGCACCCCGTGAGCATAGCATTCACAGACCATTTTGCTATGAAATTCAGCACCCATATAACTATTCAGTAAAAAGTACAACTAAATTGTAAGACTAAAGTGAAAACTTTCATACCCCTCAGAAATGGGATGCCATGACCATTGTGTGTAGCACTTTAGAAAGTAGAAGGGTGAACTAGAAAAGTTGCTGTGTTTTTTTCATTGTACTTTTTGGTTTTACAGAAACAAACATTTTACATTTCCCATAAACCTCTGAGGAGTAAGCCCACATAGACTCTTCCTTTCTTTCAATAGTTAGGATAGGCTTCTACCTTTTGACTCCCATCAGAAATTACACATATGCTTTGAAATGCAATAAATGTCTCAGATGAGAATACCACTTAGCAATAAGTTCTGAATGGTAAAATCTCAAATTGTCTAGAATGCATTCCCTATGTTCATCAGGTTCTCATTAAGTACTTCTGATTTCTCCTCAGAATAACTTTTGTTTGCTTTTTTTTTTTTCTCTCCTAGTGTAAACCAGAATATAAAGTACCAGGGTTATATGTCATTGACTCTATTGTTCGGCAATCTCGCCATCAGTTTGGAATTGACAAAGATGTATTTGGCCCAAGATTCACTAAGAACCTAACAGCGACTTTCCAGTGTTTGTATCTTTGTCCAACAGAGGATAAGGTAGTGCACAAACTTTTTCTGTAAGGCTGGTGTCTGTTCTTGGGAAAATTACCACTGCTATTTTTGATGCAATTCTTTCAGCCAGTGCCAGAAGTGGATCTAGCACAGGGGTGTGGAAATTAAAAAAATAAATAAAAAATACTTGTCCAAGGGACTTAAGCGGAACACAATCTACTTGTCCCTCAAGAAAATCTACTTGTCCTGGTTGATGAAATAATTTCAACCAAAATAGTCTGATCCCCCCCCCCCCCCCCCCCCCCCAGACCACTAGGGATGGATATAAAATCCCTTTAGACGCTGCTGACAACTTAGACAGCGGTGATCTAATGGTTTAATAGCGGCCACAGCGATCGCAGTATGCCGGGCTATTAGCGGCCGGAGAGCTGTAGCTCCTCTTACACCCGAGGGAACCACAGAAAAGTCTAGATGTAACTTTTTGATCACCTTATAAAAAATTTCTCATATGAAGTGACCAAAAATGAGCAATTCTGGACTATTTTTTACATTTACACCGTTCACCGTACGGTTTAATTAACATATTTTAATAGTCTGGACATTTCCACATGCAGCGATACCACTTATGTTTATTTTTGTACATTATTTTTATTTAAAGAAAATTGGAAACTTTTATTAGGAAAGGGGCTTATTCACATGTATACGCACTTTTTAAAATATTTTAATCACTATTTTTCAGTGTCAATAGGGACTTATGTGTTACTGGGGGGGGGGGGGGGGGTTCGGCTTCTCCAGTTTATGTGCTGCATTTTGTGTCAGAAAATGCTGGCAGTTGCATTTAGTTAGTAGATAACTACAACTCCCAGCATGCCCTGATACAGCCTATGGTTCTGTGGGTGTTGCAGCATGTTGCACTGTATAGTAGTACAGTTAAGGTTATTGTGTAACATGCTGGGAGTTGTAGTTTTGGTTTGTGTCAGTTGCAGAGCCATAGGATGTGTCAAGGAATACTGGGAATTGCAGTTAGTAACTACAACACTCAGCATGCCCCAAACCAAAACTACAACTCCCAGCATGTTACACTTTATAGTTCTACAGTTTAGGTTATGGTCCAACATGCTGGGAGTTGTAGTTTTGGTTTGGGCGTGTTTGTGTGCATCCGTGGGGCTCTTGGTCGTCGGGCGAGTATGAAGGGGGGGATTCTGGGGGTGCAATTTACTGCGGGTGCCACTAAAAAGAAATAAAATTAGATGGCACAACTGCCCTAATGCCCGACGTGACAGTCCGCTCCTATACAAAACATTCATGCATAAACATATCATACATACACCAGCCACTGCCCCCATATCATACATACACACACCCCCGCCACTGCCCCCCACATCATACATTACATACACTCACACCATACATATACACCATACATATGCACACATCATACATACACCTGCCGCTGCCCATCATACCTCACATACACACATCACACTTAGACATCATATACACATCATACATTACATACACACACATCACACTTAGACATTATACACACATCATACATTACATACACATCACACAGACATCATACACACATTATACATTACATACACATCACACACAGACATTATACACACATTATACATTACATACACATCACACACAGACATCATACACACATCACACATAGACATCATACACACATCATACATTACATACACTCACACCATACATATCCACCAGTGATATACACCATACATATGCACACATCATACATACACCTGCCGCTGCCCCCCCCATCATACATTACATACACTCACACCATACAAATACAACCACCCTTCCTGTCGCCTGCATTCTCTGTCTCCTCACCTGAGCCGCCATGAGTGGACATCAGAGCTGTAGTCCCGGCCGGTGTGAGGTTACATGGGTTATAAATCTCCCCTCACACCGGACGTCCTCTCCTCTCTCCCCTCCCCCACTCTGTGTTTTCCCCGTGCAAACTAGCAACCTCCCCGTGGTGGATTACGTCCTGGGGAGACGGGAGGGGGAGGGATAGAGCTGTGTGCGGGGGAGGGGGGAGCTGTGCACGGAGCTGTCTACGTCCTTTCTCTCACCCTGCTGTGTCTTCTGAGCTCTGTCCATCCTCCGGGAGGGGAGATAAGGGGGCTCTGCAGTCAGCTGGAGGCCGCCGCCCCCTCCATACACTCTGAGTGTCGGTGTAGACTTCCATCCGTTCCTGCGCCTCACACAGACATTAAAGAAAAATAAGGGGGAAGTCGGTCTGTCCCTGCTCGCCCGATACAGGGCTAAATCTATAAACAATTCACCTGCCCGGCGCCCAAAACTACTTGTCCCGGGCATCGGGCGATAGAATTTCCACATCCCTGTAGCAAGATAGATACGTTCCCTTTCTCCCACTTATTTCACTTCTGGCTTTGGCACGCTCTGTAAAATGTGATATTCATGAGCTGCTGCTCCCACCACAATTGACAGCGTTTTGTTTTATACATGGTATAGACAGAAATTTGTTTATTGACGTGGAATGGCAGCTTGAATATTGCAAGGTACAGGGCACATGCACGTTGTTGCCAACAGCGAATGATAAACTGTGATTTTAAGAAACTACTGCAAAGAAGCTGATGGAGGTAGAATCTGCATCTTTATGTTGCACTTTTAGACAGAACTGCATAAACCTGATAACATTATCTTTAAATTCTATATAAGGTTAATATTTGCCACTCCTTTAGACCATCATGTTGGACTGTGATTTGTTAAATGGTTTGTCCATCTATATATTTTTACTTGGAAAAATGACCACAGGAAATTCAAAATGACAAAACTGTACTCTACTGCAATCCCACACTGCTGCCATTCTGACGGTGCTCAATCCATGCCACATACCACTACCTGGAATTTCTTGACACAAGGAAGTGGCTGACAAGCCAAAGCAGTGACCTGTATCAGTCTGTGATTGACAGTGTTGTCTAGATGGAGACCAGTCAGTGGCAGCAGTGTGGATCAGGCATCAGAACCAGTGACAGGGAACCGTGGAACGTGAGTACAAGTTGTTGGTTTTTCTCGGTCGCTCTTTGTTTGGAGACACCTTACTGATAAATATATGCTGTTGACACTAGGAAAAAAGTCGACTACTCCCTGGCAGGATATACCCCCCCCCCACTGGAAGTGAGGTAACCAGTTTTAGCTAGTGTCAGCAGGAGGCAAGACACAGGTCTGGAAGCTCCCCAGACCTGATGTTTCTTCACTTTGTATTTTTCCTAGTTTCAGTCTGAAGTTTAGTTTTTCTCTGTCTACCGTGGGGCGACTGGATCATGGCGCTGCCTGAACCCCCACCTGCGAGCTAGGGGCACAGTGCATTGCTGGGTGGGCTGTTAACCCCTCCTTGCCAATAACCAGCGCCTGGCGGTGTACCCTGGGTCCAGGTCCCCCGTTTGGCAGGTGGCTTAAGGCAGGTGGCCATAGATGGTTGAATCTTCAAGGGTGAATCTAGCTGGTTGAATCTTCGATTCTGGACGTATGCGGCAGAGCTCACAGGCTACAGCATCCGCGGCTAGTGCTCTGGATCCCCACATTTAGCGGAGGGTCTCCATGTGATTATTCCTGCATGGGCTTGGATTGGTCCTGTTATCTTTATGCCAGACAGTAGTCTAGCATGTCACGGCTGCTTCTCCGGTACCCCACTGCGGTGTGAGGTGTCTGAAGATATGCTCCGTTGTATACTATGGACCCACACCAATAAGCCAGACAATGGTCTGCCTGGTTTCCTCTGCCGCCTGTCACACATCACACGGCTGTTGTATCTGCGGCTGGAGTTCCGGTACCTCACTACTGAGCAAGGTGTCCGATGGAGTGACTGTCTACTATGGACTGATAGCAGTGAGCCAGTGGTCTGCGTGCTTCCTACATTGCCAATCACACGGCTGATGTAGCTGCGGCTGGAGTTCCGGTACCTCTCTACTGCGAGGTGCCCGACGTCATGACTTGTTGTCCTCTATGAACCATACCAGTCAGTAAGACAGTGCTCCACTGCCGCCTGTCACACATCAATCAGCTGATGTATCTGCAGCTGGAGTTCCGGTACCTCACTACTGTGCGAGATGTCCGATGGAGTTACCAGTTGGCTACTATGGTCGCATATGAGTACACCAGACTGTGGTCTGCATGGTATCCTACACTGCCTATCATCGGCTGCTGTATCTGCGGCTGGAGTTCTGGTGCCCACTGCTGTGCAGGGTATATGTAGAACTGACCAAGCGAGTCCTGTGGACCCTATCAGGATAGATTCCACTTCTCCTCTACCTTCCCCTATCTCCAAGGGGGTTGGGGTTTCTATCCATGTCTCCCAGGCCTCCCACCTATGACAAAATGGCACTGTTATTTTGCCTGTATCCGTTTTGCCAGCACTTGGAGGTGTTTTTGTTCAACCAGGCTGTTATACGTGCAATTTCCACCGCCTTCAGTATTTGATCTCAGGACTGCTGCGTTGAGGAATCTGGAGGAGGGTCCCTATAGTTACATGGAATGGATGCTAGTCACAGTCCTTCGTCTGTTGGGTCTTCTACACCACCAGATCGCCCGTTGGATGGGCTTCACTCCAGTTCCCTGCCTTTTGTGGGTGGTTGCATGGAGTGACCCTGTGCGCTCAAGAATCGTATTATGGTTCGACCAGATGGTGTTCCGCATGGCCTACTACATCGGGTCACCTACCATACTCTTCCACACCGTGGACGGTGGTTTAGTTAGCCCACTGCCAAGGTGTAGTTCAGAGTGGGTCTCCTTGAGTGTCTCCGTTGGCATTCTACAATGCACCACATGCTGGTTTGTGGGGTTCCCTACTTTCCAGGTCCCTATCTGCATGCCTGCTACCGTCTGAAGGCTGGTATTTCACTTCACTGTGTTTCCGTATGCGGGACCTGGCGTGGCCATGGTCCCTATGCCACATAACCAGACTGTCTGCATGCTTTTCTAATCCACCAGGTGTCTGCCTCAGTTTCTGCCGATGCTGCAGTCCGGTGTGTCTTTCCTGGTGACCTTCCTGTACAGTCCAACGGGGTCTGCATGATTCCTCCTCCACATACTCTTCTTCTCTTGATTCTGCGCCTACAGTCTTGTGGAGTGGCGCCATTAGGGGATCAGGTGTGGGTTTTTTTCTGCAGGCTCCAGGGACTTTCTCAGCTACAGCAGCATCACTCTGTTTCCCTTCCCAAGGTTGCAATGTTGGGCTGCTAGAGGCATACCTCCCTTCCTGCAGGGTCTTTTGGATGTCTGCGGTTTGTTTCGTGTCTGCAGTCTTGGTTCCCCACTACTCGTGAGGTACACATGTCTGCCCCTCCATATGATAAGGCCGCTCTGTCTGTATAGAGCCCACCTTTCCTTCTGTTCGGTTGGGTGTGCCTCGGGGCTTCCTGGCAAATTGTTTCCGCAGTTTTCTGGCATGGTTCCTGCTGGGGTGACAGTCAGTTCAGCCTATCCCTCCAGGTACCTCTGGGGGTTCTGTCCAGGGTGGCTCGGGCACCTTCTCTGTTGCCTTAATCCTCATCCGGACTGGCTCTCCATATGTCTTGTATTTTTGCACATCTCCAGTGTGCAGGATTCCTATCTCCCTGGGGACACGTGGCTCCTCCATGCAGCGATGGGTTGTCGCTGGGGCTTGGGGGCTACATCCTCCCAGTTCTGGTCCCGTGGCTGTGGGGCAGCATTTCCCTGCTCCTACTGTGTCTGGAACACCTGCCACTCCCCTTCCACAGGGGGTACGGGATCAGGGTGCTTGACATGGTCAGTACCTGAGTTTCATCTTGGCCACCCTTGTTTTCCCTCCTCTAGGGGGACTATCTTTGTTGTGCGTTTCTACAGCTGAGATGATACAATATCCCTGTTCCTTTTTTTATTTATTTTTTTATTTTTTCTGGGAGCACTCAACAGGGCTTTTTCTTGACTCTCTCCTCTTTTTTGGAGGAGTTTATGGCTGGCGTCAGCTGGGCTAGCCACAGTCTGTTCGGGTCCTGCCATAGTTTGTCTCTGGCCTGGGGACTCATCTGCAGGCCTTGTTCACACGTGAGTTCGGTCTTGGGACTGATTCCTTTTCTCTGGTTGTTTTTACTACCCTAGGGGACTGCTTTGGTACGTCCCATAATTAAGGTGTCCCCCAATGAAGAGCAACCGTGAAAGATATATATTTTTTTTCTCATAGCCTTCATTGGGGGACACCGCACCCACCGATTTCTTCACTCTTAGTCAGGATGATCCTATCCGGTTGTGGTTATTTTTTATTTTTTTATTTTTTTTTATCCGAGATTCTTTTCTTGGGTCCTTTGGACATGTTCTTGGTTCTTCTGCTCTGTGACAAAACTGATTACCTCACTTCCAGTGGGCGGGTATATCCTGCCAGGGAGGAGCAGACTTTTTTTTTCCCCTAGTGTCAGCGCCTCCTAGTGGCAAGAGCGTATACCCATCAGTAAGGAGGCCCCCAATGAAGGCTACGAGAGATTTTACGGTGAGTAAAATCTCCTGAACCAATCTGAATTGCTTAGTTGTAGGCTCTTTTGCTATGTCATTAGTTGCAAAATGTTACTAACATATGTGCAACTAACCTTTTTTCCTTTCCATTTTTCTAGAGTAAGATTGTCCGGGTATTGAACTTGTGGCAAAAAAATGGAGTGTTTAAAATTGAGATCATACAGCCATTATTGGATATGGCAGCAGGTGCTGCAGCTACTGAATTATTGGCGGACAGCTCTGCTAATGAAGAAGGTAGGACCTTTGTGTACACTATAACAAATTAAATCACTTGTTTTAGTCAGACTTGAGGGTGCATGCTCACCACGTTTTTGTTAGGCTGGGTTCACACTACGATTTGAACTACAGTTCCCGTATATGGCTGGGAGGAGGGGTGGGCGGGGCTTAATTGCGGCACCCCCACACTCAGCTGTATTCGGGAACCGTAGTTAATGTATGTCTATGAGCCGACCGGAGTGATCCGCAGCCTCCGGCCGGCTGCTTTTTCGGCCGTATGCGGTTTCCCGACCGTAGGCAAAAAACGTGGTCGACCGAATACGGCTGAGTGCGGGCGCCGCGATTAAGCCCCGCCCACCCCTCCTCCCAGCCGTATACGGGAACCGTTGTTCAAATCGTAGTGTGAACCCAGCCTTATACAGTTCCCGTATACGGTTTCAAGTTAAAAACTGTATGGAACTGTATAGAAAACTTTATGCATTGACTTAACATTGTAAACTGTATGTCAAACACATCATCCAGTTTAGTCCGTTTTGCATCTCATACAGTTTTGTCCAGTTTTTTACCTTTAACCCTATTTTTTGCTTTAACACTTTGTAAAAATTTAAAATTTTTGGGAAACCAAGCATTTTAGGTAAATTTTTATTTTTTTTATTTTTTTATACATATGCAAAAGTCGTGAATCACCTGTGGGGTATTAAGGTTTACTTTACCCCTTGTTATGTTCGCCGAGGGGTCTAGTTTCCAAAATGGTATGCCATGTGGTTTTTTTTTTTTGCTGTTCTGGCACCATAGGGGCTTCCCAAAAACCATTTGTCGCTCCTTCCCTTCTGAGCCCTCTACTGCGCCCGCCGAACAATTAACATAGACATATGAGGTATGTGCTTACTCGAGAAAAATTGGGTTTCAAATAAAAGTAAAAATTTTCTCCTTTTTACCGCTTGCAAAAATTCAAAAATGGGGTCTACAAGAACATGCTAGTGTAAAAAAATGAAGATTGTGAATTTTCTCCTTCACTTTGCTGCTATTCCTGTGAAACACCTAAAGGGTTAAAACGCTGACTGAATGTCATTTTGAATACTTTGGGGGTGCAGTTTTTATAATTGGGACTTTTATGGGGTATTTCTAATATGAAGACCCTTCAAACCTGAACTGGTCCCTGAAAAAAAGTTTCAAAATGTTGTGAAAAATTGGAAAATTGCTGCTGAACTTTGAAGCCCTCTGATGTCTTCCAAAAGTAAAAACACGTCAATTTTAAGATGCAAACATAAAGTAGACATATTGTGTATGTGAATTTTAAAAAATGTATTTGGAATATCCATTTTCCTTACAAGCAGAGAGCTTCAAAGTTAGAAAAATGCTAAATTTTCAAATTTTTCACCAAGAAAGGATGCAAGTTACCACAAAATTTGACCACTATGTTTAAGTAGAATATGTCACGGAAAAACAATCTCTGAATCAGAATAACTAAAAGCATTCCAGAGTTATTAATGTTTAAAGTGACAGTGGTCAGTCCTTAAGGTGAAAAAGGGCTGTCCTTAAGGGGTTAAAAAACGGATGCAACCGAACGTCATTTTTCAAACAGTATACGGTTTTCAACCGTATATGGGTTAAAATTTGCACACACTTTTTGATACAGTTTAGTCAGGTTTTGAAGAATCCGTTTTTCATCAAAAACCTGATACATGAACTGTATTACAAAAACGTGTTGTGAATGCACCCTTATAGCGGTTTGTTTTGCAAAGCCAAAACAATAAAAGTGCATGTTTTATTTGTCTAAGGCTGGGTTCACACCACGCTTTTGCAATACAGTTCTCGTATCAGGTTTTTGATGAAAAACTGATTCCTCAAAACCAGACTAAACTCTATCAAAACGAGTGTACAAATTTCAACCTGTATACGGTTAAAAACTGTAAGGTTTGAAAAATGATGTCCGGTTGCGTCCGTTTTTTAAGAAAATGTATAAGTTTTTAACTTTTCACTCCATTTTGAATAAAGTTTCACTTGTTTGATTGAAATTCCAAGAAAAAAAAATGTGCAGTGTCAAAAACCAGATGGAACCGTAATCGCATTGACCATTGACTCCCATGATAAAAAGGAAAAAAAGTGTACAGTTTAATACAGGTTTTAACCCGGACCAAAAAACGTGGTAGACTATGATTTTGGGTACTGGTAAAAAAAAAAAAAAAAAAAATGGACAAAAACGTAGAAGACGCTGACATACGGTTTACAATTACAGTTTTCTGTACGGTTCCGTACGGATTTTAACCGGAAACCGCATACGGGAACTGTATAGCAAAAACGTGGTGTGCGTGCACCCTAAGCAAAGCAGTTGAATATTTACCCTGATTTACTAACTTAAACCTGACCTGTTTTTTTGGGTTGTGTGCTAAAATGTGGCACAGTGCACCAGAATTTGATGCCAGAATAAACCTACAAACCTGAAAAGGGGGGATGTTTATATCCCTTAGAAATTACAAAAACAAATCCTTTTATTTTTTTTGTTATTTTTTTTTATGTACAGAAGTTGATACCCAGCTTTATAATCACAAAAGTGAAAAACATCTACTTAATAGGGATGAGTACTGTCTAAACAAAAGGTCTACTGCAGACTTATGTTGTATCCATATTATCTTATAAAACAGTCATGCTTGCAAGCCAGTGTAATATTAAATATAATTATTATTTTTTTTTTATTATGCAGGAGCTTCTCCCCCTCCTCCAACATTGCCTTTGGACCCTCCGGAAGAGGCTCCTAGCTCTGTCCCAGCTGTGCCTGTTCCCCAGTTACCAAACTCTGATGCTTTTGCTGCTGTAGCTCAGTTATTTCAGAGCAGCCAGGGACAACAGGTAAATCTATTACCTCTAAAACACATTGTACGGTCTTTTCTGGTTTTTCTTTCCTGCCCTTTGCCTGGAGTTAGTCATGGGAAAGTAGTACTCATAAAGTCTTCTAGTTGTGTGAATAGGTGAACGTTATTATTCTGACATAACTATGTTTGCATAGGATGGGAAATATAAACACGTTCTCAAGTTGTTGGCAGGTCTTTAAATTAACATATTAGCCAAAATGTAGTTCTACTTTTACTTTAGTTGGTTGTGAACTTTTAGAGATGATTGCACTTTATTTAAACTTTTATACTGACTTGTTTCTCTGTAAAGCTTCAACAGATTCTGCAGACTTTCCAGCAGCCCCCCAAACCACAGTCTCCAACTGTTGATGAAAATGTTTATGCTCAAGTACAAGCAGTTTCTTCTCAAATTAATACATCATCACATCAAACTGAGAGGAAAACTACTTTTGACAAGGTGACTCTTCCTAGAATGTCGACTAAGAGTGCATGCCCTTCTAACTTGTATAAGTGTAGTAGTAAACATATTTCTCTTAGTTACTTGACAGATTCGATTATGATGATGAGCCTGAAGCCACTGATGATACAAAGAAAGAGGCATCAAGCCCCTCTGCTTCACCTGCTCAGCCTCCTTTGTGAGTACAGATAAGTAATAACTGGACTAAAACATGCTAGTTTATCAATGGGTAACAATTGTAGGTCAGTGTAAATGACT
Source organism: Hyla sarda (assembly GCF_029499605.1). Lineage (NCBI taxonomy): Eukaryota > Metazoa > Chordata > Amphibia > Anura > Hylidae > Hyla > Hyla sarda. The sequence goes on along the minus strand of NC_079190.1, from coordinate 486,197,053 downwards.
TCTAAAAGACCAGTGTGTGTGTTCCCATAGTTCACATTTGTTTGACTTGGAGGCTGCAGTGTTTTCAGAGCTATATGCTCAGGAAAAATGAGATGTGGTCACATCTGTAGGTTTTTCTCACTTCATTTGGGAAACAGACATTGGGTACAGTGGTCCCTCAACATACGATGGTAATCCGTTCCAAATGAACCATTGTTTCGTTTGTTGAAACCATTGTATGTTGAGGGATCCGTGTAAAGTATAGGAAGTTGTACTCACCTGTCCCCACCGCTCCGGACGCGTCACCGCTGCCCTGGTCCATCGCTGTCGCCGCGTCCCCGTGGTCTCCCCGCTGCTCCGGAACGTCTCCGCTGCCCGGGTATGTCGCTCTCACGTCGCCGTCACTACGCACACCGCTCCTATAGTATGATGGGACGGCGTGCGACGTGATGACTACGATGGAGAGCGCCAGTGATGGAGGGGGTCCCAAAGTGGACGCTCCGGAGCCCTGAGGACAGGTAGGAGACCATCACCGGAGCACACGGGGCACCGTAAACGGCTATCCAGCGGCAGCTGAGGCAGTAAGTGCTGCCGGATAGCCGTTTGTGATGGCCCCGACATACAAAAGCATCGTATGTTGATGCTGCCTTGAACATGCATGCCTTTAGCATGTTGAAATTATCGTATGTCGGGGGGTCACTGTTATGCTCTGCCACTAGGAGGCTGACACGAAGGAAAAAGTCTGCTCCTCCCTGGCAGGATATACCAGCTTACTGGCAATGAGCTAACCAGTAAGCTTTGATTGCACTGTGGCAGCCATTTTCTGTACAGTAAGGGTATAAACACACAATAGATCCTTTTGTTTGTGGTTTTGTATGAGTCAGTCCAATTCATTGAGACTGAATAGCATCCGTGCCCGGAGATATTTATTTATTCTCTATCGGCTCTATTGGGGGACACAGACCATGGGTGTATGCTGCTGTCACTAGGAGGTTCGACACTATGGCAACAAGAGATGTCTGCTCCTCCCAGCAGGGTATACCCGCCCACAGGCACCTGAGGTAATCAGTTTAAGCTTAGTGTCTAAGGAGGTGGACATGGTCTGGAGTTCTCTCCAGACCAGGTTTTATGTTTTATTATTTTCCTAGTTAGGGATGTTAGTTTTTTATTCCTTTTTCTTTCATGTTTTCAGGTGGGGATTCAGGAACTGCGGCTCACTGTCTCCCCATTGCGATTGAGGGGACACAGACATTGCGTATATGCGCTGTTAACCCCCTCTCGCCAACGGTCAGCGCCTGGGGTTGTACCTCATGAGTCCGGGTCCCCCTATTTCCCTGCTCGCCTCGCTCGCACATGGTAGCTCGGCGTGATGCAGGTGACAGAAAGGTGACTGAAGATTTCATGAGGGAAGTTCTTCTGACTGAGGTGAGTATATTCCCTTTCTCCTAGGTACAGCCTTGTAACCTCTGGAGACCCTCACTTTTAGCTCACTTTTTCTCAGGGGCTGACCTGGACAGGTTTTTTTTCTATATTTATTGAAAAAAACTGTGGTGAGCAGGAGCATTTTTGGACCGGGGCACATCTTTATTCAGAGGGCACTATACTTTTCACTTTCCTGAACGATGTGTGTGTGTGTGTGTGTGGTGTGTATGTTTAAGCGGCTGACAGCTGTGGCGTTTTTACTATGCGGGCGCATGAAGCGCCGGCTTACTTTCGCTTTCGGCAGCAGTCGGCTGCCGGCGGCGTCTCGCTCGCTCGCTTGCTTCCCCGCAAGCTCATATGCGAATGACGTGCGCTCGGGGAGAGGAGCGGTGTGGGCGCCATTACTGAGCTTATCAGAAGCTGAGGGCGCTATAGCTCCACCCCCTCTGTTGTCGGGGCTTCCGAGAGGCGCAAATTAGCCTCCAATTAGCGCTGTGCGCGTGTTGAGAGGCAGGGGCCAATCAGCAGTGCCCCTGCTCCTGGCCCGCCCCTCTTATGCTATTGGCCGGCATTTCTCACTTCTTTGTCAACACTAGAACAGAGTTCTCCTCACAGCAGCTGCCCTGGGGTCACAGACTTGGGCTGCACAGACAACTGGAGCGTTAGTTCATCATTTTGTCTGTAAAAACTGTAATTCCAAAATGCCTGGTTCTGCTGAACCCATTTGCTCCCTCTAAACAGTTAACTGGAGTGTTAGCCACTCATTAAATCTGTAAAAGCTGTATCTCAAAAATGTCTTTCTGCTGAACCACTTGTTCTGCCTGCTCCACTGCTCCCCCAGACCCCCCTGCTATTCTACCCCGGTTGTCTACCAGACCCGGTGGGTTAGGCCGCCCCTCCAGCCTGGGTTCTCTTCCTCCCCCAGTCTATATCTGACTTGGCTCAGGTCTCTCGTTATGTGGTGACTGCATTGGAGAGGCCCTCCCGGCCCTCCGGAGGGTCCCACTTTCCTCCTATACTGATGCTCTCGCTGCGTCATGGGGGTGTTTTCCTCCTCAGAGTCTTCTGGCAGGCACGGGCGCTCCCCTCACAGGCATCGCTCCGTTACTCCGCCCTGTAGCAACCGTCACTCCCCTAGAGGACTCTCCCATGGTCGCCGCTCTGGCTCTCCAGACCTGCGTACCTGGTCAGTCTCCCCCTCTTCCAGGACCACTTCACACGTTCCCATTCACCCGGAGAACTTGTGAATGCAGTTTCCGATTCGGCCTCTGATTCAGAGGACCACACGGATATGTCGGACATGGTGCACTCCTTGGTCTCAGCCATGAGACACCTTCCTTCTAGAGGAGCCAGGAACTTCGGACGTGGCTCCAGAAGTTTCCTTTAATCGTGCCCAACCTCCAGGGCTGCCTCACCTCGTTCCCATTCACCTGGAGAACTTGCGGATGAGGTTTCTGATTCGGCCTCCGACTTAAAGGAACGCACGGATGCCTGATGTGGTGTACTCATTGGTTTCGGCCATAAGATACACCATCAATCTAAAGGACCTAGGAACTTCGGACGTGGCTCCAGAAGTCTCCTTTTCTTCGTGCCCGACCGGCACCCGAGACCTTCAGTTAGCGCAGAATTTTACGCCCTGCTGGTATCCGCCTGGAGGCACCCTGACAAGAAGTTTCAGGAAACTTAGAAGGTTCAAGCACGGAATCCCTTCGCCAAGGACCTCTTTGCTCGGTGGACCTCCTCTCCAACTGTGGATCTACCGGTCTCCTGCCTCTCTAAGGCTCCTACCGGGCCTTTGGCTGATGCGGCTGCATTCAAGATCCAGCCGACATGAAGGTGGAGACTTTGGCAAACCTTGCCTTGAGACAGCAGGTTCTTCCTGCTTTTGCTTCGGCCTGGGGGTCAAGGGCCCTTTCAGAGTGGTCTCCCAACTCCGGCAGGGTAGTCTTCAAGATCCCTCAGGAGAATTTAATTAATCCAGCCCGATGCTCCGCAGCTGGAGATTTTCTGTTCCATGCGCAGCCACTGTGCTGCCTTTGCCACAAGCTACCTGGTAGCCACCGTCCCTCTATGTGGCTTAAAGCCTGGAATGTGGACGCCTCCTTCAGGAAGTGAGGCGTCGGGCAGAAAAGAGTTCTTTATTACCTCTGGATACGGCTCACAGAACCGCTTTCCATCGTAAGTCCTCCTTCGGGTTCTGCGGACCTTTGGTGCCACACAGGGTACCAACAGGGGGTCCAGCCGGGCGCCTTCATGGGAAGAGGGCTTCCTCCTTCCGGACCTGTCCCTCCCGGAGGTCGGCTATCCGTTAAGGCCGTTTTGCAGCCCCATCTGGCACCCGTAGGCCTTCCTCGACCTGATGGGTCGTCCCCACCCGCCGACCTTTCTCGGGTGGTTGCTCGCCTCTTACTCTTCCGGGATGCCTGGACTGCGCACATTCATTGTCCTGGTTCCTTCAGGGGAAAGTTTTCGAGGTTTATTCCAACCTCTTTGTGGTCCCCAAGAAAGGCGTTTCTGTCCGCCCAATCTTGGTTCTCGAGTATCTCAGCCATCATCTTCTGCTTCCCATCCTGAATGGAGTCTCTCCGTTCAGTGCTGGCGTCCCTGGTTCATGGGGAATTTTGTTACTCGGTGGATATCAAGGAAGCCTGCCTCCACATCTCATTGTTCCAGTCATCAACAATACCTCCGCTTTGCTGTTCTGGATGGTTCTTTTCTATTGTGGCTCTCCATTTCGGTCTGGCCACTTCTCCGTGGACCTTTAACAAAGTCCCGGTGCCTGTGATAGCCCCTTTTACGGACAACAGTTGTTTCCGTGATTCCTTACTTGGACGACCTTCTGATCAGAGTTCCAGCCAGGGCCCAGATCCTGGAGAGTCTTTGTCTCAACCTCCAAACCTTGTCTCTCTTCGGTTGGATGGTCATTCGGGACAAGTCCAACCGCTTTCCTGGGGCTCCAGTTCGACACTGCCCCTGCCCGCTTTCAACTCTGCTGACCAATCGGCTGACTCTTAACAAGAGTCTGATGACTTCTGCACCCTGCTCCAGTTTCCATTCGCTTTTGCATGGATGTCCTGGGTCGGTTAGCGGGGGCCGTGAAGGCCGTGCCATTTGCCCAGTTTAATCACCTACCTCTTCAATTGGTGCTTCTCTTCCGGTGGGACAGGTCTCCATAGTCACTCGACAGTCTTGTCGGTCCCTTCTATGGTGGCTTCGTTTCCCCCCTGCTTTTTCGGGGGTGCTCCTTCCTGCTCCTCCCTGCCAGTCTGTCGGGCTGCGGAGGTGTTTTCAAGGACCGGCCGGTCTGGGGCATTTGTCCCTTCAACATGTTGGGGCCTAGGGCAATCCTTTCTTTGCTTGCTTCTTGGGAACTTCCCTTCTGGGCGGAACTCAGGTTTCCGGCTATCTCAGCGCTTTTTCATTCCGGGCGTTTCTGGGATTTGGTCTTTCTCAGCCGTCCAAGGCGAGTGATCCCTACATCCGTAGGTGTTTGCAGTGATCTGCATCCTCTGGGGCGCTCCAGGCGTGGACCTCTGCACGTCCCGCCACAACCAAGCGTTCCTCTTCTTGGTCGGGCTTTGCCCTACCTTATCTGTTTCCTCCCCTTCCTCTCTTTTCGGGGTCCTGAGGAAACTCACAGCAGAGTGTGTTCCCGCCATTCTCGTGGCCCAGACTGGCCCTGGCTGGCGTGATATGTTGTCGTGGTCAGGCTCCTGTACTACTTACCTCTGCACCTTCCCTATCGTCCAGACCTGCTATATCAGGTCTCCTGTGCCACCCCTATTTACCGTCTCTGCTTTTGACGGCGTGGCGTTGAGACAGCGGTTCTGAGGACCCGTGGTTTCTCTTCCCAAGTCGTTCACACCATGCTGAGGGCTCACAAGCCTTCCTCTGCAAAGGTTTACCACCATACCTGGCGGTCTTATTTATGTTGGTGTGAAACTCAGCCTTTTTTTTCTCCGGTCGTGGTTGGTCTTCGGCCGTTTCCATTCTTTTTCAATGTTCTTTGGCGTTCAATTATCATATCCGAACCTAGTTCAGGGAGTGGCTCAAGCTGCCCCTCCTTATTAGTCCCCTTTTTTCCCTTAGGACTTACACTTAGTCTTGGGTGCTCTGCAGGACGCCCCTTTTGACCCTCTCAGGGACATTTCTTTTCGCCTCCTTCCCTGGAAGGTGGCGTTCCTTATTGCTCTTACCTCTGTTAGGAGGGGTCAGAGCTGGTAGCTCTCTCCTGCCGTTCTCCCTTCCTGGTGGTATGGTAGATGTTTTTTTATTTTTTTACTTTTTCATCTCAATGAGAACATCGTCCTACCGTCCTCTTGTCCGGCCCCTTCTCATTCCTGGAATCGTTTGTTCCACAACCTGGTTGTGGTGAGGGCTATTCGGACTTATCTCTCAGTCAATCTTTCCTTTCGGCAGTGTGACCCCCCTTTTTTGTTTTCCCGGAAGGTCGTTGTATAGGACAACCTGCTTCTACGACCACCCTTCATGGGTTTGGCTCATTCCACCAGTTTTTCGGGGCATCCTGGGCTCTCCGCTACGTGGCTTTGGCCTTGCAGTTCTGTTCGTCTTTGTACACTTCTCAAGGTGCTACCAGATTCATGCTTTCGCATCGGGCTTTAGGATGTTGCAGGCTGCGGTGGTCCAACAGTCCACCTGTCTGATTCCTTACCCACCCAAGGGACGGCTTTGGTACGTCCCATGGTCTGTGTCCCCCAATGGAGCCGATAGAGAAAATGAGATTTTTTTTATGCTTACTGTAAAATCTTTCTCGAAGGATCCATTGGGGGACACAGCTCCCCCCCCCCTTTTTTCTGGTGTTCCTATTTCAGTTATCTGTCCGAAGGTATGTTCAGTTGCCTTTTCTTCTGATTGCTCGGACAGTTTGTGGTTTTCTCTTGACCTGTCGGTCTTCTCCTATTGCTCTGGGACTAAAACGGATTACCTCAGGTGCCTGTGGGCGGGTATACCCTGCTGGGAGGAGCCGACTTCTCTTGTTGCCATAGTGTCGAACCTCCTAGTGAAAGCAGCATACACCCATGGTCTGTCTCCCCCAATGGATCCTTCAAGAAAGAGATTTTACGGTGAGCATAAAAAATCTCCCTTTTTTACTTTTTTGCTGAAAAATTCGAACCGCGACACACACATTTATCAATTTGTAAATACCTAACTTGTTAGGTTTTAGTTATTGATGTGTCTTGTATTTGTTGTGTTAGTCAGTTCCCTGGGGAGGCCATGCAGCCCCCAGCATCGTTTGCACAAATTCCAACCATGGATCACTTTCAAGCAGTGCAGCCACGGATGATGGGAATGCCTCAGGATCCTTTACTTAGTCAGGTATGTTCTATAACCTAGTTACTGCCATTCTAGTATGGTCCTAATTTTTTATTTTAATTCAGCTTGATTTATTTTATTTGAACTATTTTTAATATAGGCTCCAGTTCCACCAACAGGACAGATGCTTGGCTTTGGAATGATTCCACCTCAGTCGTACCCAACTATGGTTCCTCCTGTACTTTCCCAAGTATCTCCTCAATCATTTATATCAACTTTTTCAGCTCAACAAAATGATATACAGACAGTGAAAGAGTCACAACAGGTAAGTCTAATCATTAACCAGTATTGTTTATAGTACAGGTTATGGTAAATGTGACAAGTCTTTTATAATTGGTCATCTTGTTGTTAAAGGGGTAGTCCAGTGGTGAAAAACTTATCCCCTATCCTAAGGATATGGGATAAGTTTGAGATCGCGGGGGGCCCCCCTGCGATCTCTCTGTACGGGGGCCAGGCTCTCCGGCCAGATAGCGGGTGTCGACCCCCGCACGAAGCTGCGGCCGACACGCCCCCTCAATACATCTCTATTGCAGAGCCGGAGATTGCCGAAGGCAGCGCTTCGGCTCTGCCATAGAGTTGTATTGAGGGGGCGTGTCGGCCACCGTTTCGTGCGGAGGTCGACACGCCCCCTTCCCGCGAGCTGTCGGTGCTCCGTACAGGAGATCGCAGGGGGCCCCAGCGGTCGGACCTCCCGCGATCCCAAACTTATCCCCTAGGGATAGGATAGGGGATAAGTTGTTCACCACTGGGTCACCACTGGACTACTCCTTTAAGCCACCCAGATTTGATGTCTTCACACAAAAACCTCTAGCTGTATATGAGGTTATCAGAAGTAAATTTTTGCGATTACTTGTGCTTCCAAATTATATTGTACAGCACTTAGTTTAGATGTGAGAAGATGTATATGTTGTTGGTGCCCATCTGTTAGTATTTACAGATTTTAAAAGAACAATATGCAACTTGGCTTGTTCTAAAAGTGCAGTTTTGAATGTATCGGTCATGTCTTTTAAGCTTGTTAAAGTTGCTACACATTCCAGTTTGTGATAACCTTATGCCAGGCATACCTTAATATGCCCTGTAATGCACATGGACAGCATGTGCACTTACTGACTGGTTGCTGCAGGCAAGCCTGTCAATGAGCAAATGTTGTTGACCCTGGGCCACATGCTTCTGACACTGTGTATTAAAAATACTTTTTCTCGAGCGCTTCATTGGGGGACACAGGACCATGGGTATATGCTGCTTGCCACTAGGAGGCTGGCTCTGAGAAACTCCGTTTTAGCTTTGTGTCAGAGGCTAGACGTAGGTCTGGTTTCTCTCCAGACCTGGCTCTATTCTGTTTTTCCTAGTTTCAGGGCCTAATTAGATCTTCTCCCTTTTTTATTTTATCTAGCATGGGGTGACAGGAGCGTGCTCCCCCACATGTGAGCTAGGGGCACGGTGCATTGATGGATGGGCTGTCAACTCCTCCTCGCCAACGACCAGCACCTGGTGGTGTACCTCTGGTCTGGGTCCCCCATTCGCCCCTGTTCGCCATGTCTGCGTAAGGCAAGTGGCAGTAGCTGGTCGCAAACTTGAGGTGAGTATGGAGGTACCCTTTTGGGTAAATATCACCTCCCTCCCTACCCCCTTCTCCCTACTTGGCAGGGCTAGGGGTCTCTATGGGTCTTCCCCATGGCCAGGGGTTAATGGGATTTCTGGGTTTTATGGCGGGATATTGTCTGTCTGTGACCTCGGGGTTAATGCCCCTGTCTTCACAGGTAGAGAGGCCTGGGCCCCCCCTTTTTTATCTTCTCCCGCTGCAGTTTTCTCTATAGGCTGTTGCTTTTTCTATGGGGGCTGTCTCCTGACAGGGACCGCGGGTGGCACGCACTTATTGCGCACTACTCTACCTCCCTGCAGTGCCCCGAGCTTGCAGACCTCACCGCCCGGCTTAGGTTTGGGCACTTTCTTGTTTCCTGCAGGTCCGGAGCCGCGGGCATTTTGCAAATTTAGCCCGCTGCTCGGGCCTGCACTTGGCCCCGCCCCCTCTGCTGCGGCCGTTCTAGTTCATGGCCGCAGCTTCCCTCTATGGGGGCCGCCTCCTGTCAGGGACCGGGCAGCGCGCACCTTTTGCGCTTGCTGCTCTTACTTCCCGTCTCCTGCAGTGTCCTGCTCGGGCGGCAAAGGCACACGCCGCCGGGCTTCAGTGCAGCAGGTCCGGAGCTGCGGGCATGTTGCTAATCTAGCCCGTGGCTTGGGCCGGCATTTAGCCCCGCCCACTCCAGGAGCAGCGTACCATTCTCCCTGGCCCCCCTCCTCATCCTCCGGCCAGTCTTCTCTCAGCGCGCGCTCCATCCTCCTGTCTCCTGGGAGCGCTTGCTCGCGATGGGGCGGTTCTTCTAGATCTCCACTTGCAGGACCCGGGAACTTCTGGGGCTGCCCCAGAAGTCTCCTTCTGCCGCGCTCAGCGGACTCCCCAGGTGTTCAGCCCCCATGCTGAATTTGATGAGCTGTTGGAAGTGGCCTGGAAGCGACCGGACAAGCGCTTCCGCGGGATCAAGAAGCTACGGGCTCTCTTTCCATTCCCGCAGGAGTTAATTACCAAGTGGTCCTCTCCTCCTACGGTGGACCCTCCTGTGTCTCGTCTGTCCAAGTCGACTACCCTGCCACTGGCTGACGCGGCTTCCGTCAAGGATCAGTCAGACAAGCGCATTGAGAATCTGGCGAAATTCCCCGTTGAGGCGGCTGGCTTGGCCTTGTCCCCGGCTTTTGCCTCCACCTGGGTGTCCAAAGCCCTGTCTATCTGGGCTGGTCAACTGTGCAAAGGGATCTTGGCGGGCACCTCCTCCAGTGATCTGGTGGCACTGGCGCAACAACTCGCCTATGCAGGTGACTACCTCTGCTGGGCTTGCTTGGAGTCGGCTCGCTCCGCGGCTTTTGCCTGGGGCAACTTAGTGGCCCTCAGGCGCTCCGTGGATGCGGCCTCTAAGCGCTCCCTCACTGAACTTCCGTTTCATGGATCTCGGTTGTTTGGCAAACGCCTTGACGAGATCATTTCGGAGGCCAAGGGGGGCAAAAGTTTTGTTGCTGCAAAATCAGCCTCGCCGTTCGGATCCGCGACGGAGAACTTTCTCCTTTCGCCCTTTTCGTTTCTCGGGCCGCACGGATCCGCCCCAGGACTCTCAGTAGAAGAGGGCTCCCTCCTTCAAGGCTCGTCCCTCCTGTAAGTCGGGCCCTCCTTCCAAACGCCCCTCTGCCAATTTGGGGACCTGCAAGCCCACCACGGCATCAGAGTGCGCCCCCATCCGAGTCTTCCCTTCGGGTGGGGGGTCGCCTGTCCCTCTTTTTGGACGTTTGGCGCATATCCGGGATTCTTGGGTTCGGGAGGTTGTTTTTCCGGTCCCGCCCTCCCCGATCCACAGCTTTGGATGCAGCCTTTCAGGTGGCCCTCAGCACTCTCCTTGCCCAGGGAGTGATTGTACCGGTCCCTTCTCAGGACCGCTTTTCGGGGTTCTACTCGAACCCCGTTGTGGTCCCCAAGAAGGACGGCTCGGTTCGCTCGAGCTGAAGCTCCTGAACAGACACGTGCGCCTCCGGCACTTTCGGATGGAATCTCTGAGGTCCGTTGTCTCCTCCATGGATCAAGGGGAGTTCCTCTCTTCTGTGGACATCCGGGATACTTACTTACACATCACTATTTTTCCGGCCCACCAGCGCTTCCTCAGGTTTGCGGTTCCCGAGGGTCATTTCCAATTTGTCGCCTTGCTTTTCTGACGAAGATGCTCGGGTGGGGGGAGCTTCAGGTTTCAGCTCTCACGGCCGTGCACATCCCCGGAATCGAAAATTGGGAGGCCGAATTCCTAAGTCGTGCCACCGCGGATCCGCGGAGGTCTTCGATCAGATCTGCCGCCTGTAGGGCACTCCGGACGTGGATCTGTTCGTGTCTCGTCAGAACAGGAAAGTCCCTCACTTTGTGTCCAGATCTCGGGATCCCCTGGTGCTCGCAATGGACGCTCTGGTGGTCCCTTGGACCCCTTTCGCCCTTCCCTACCTCTTCCCACCCCTTCAGCTTCTTCCCCCGGGTCATCCGGAAGCTCAAGGCGGAGGGAGTCTCAGCGATTCTGGTGGCTCTGGACTGGCCCCGTCACGTGTGGTACGCAGACGTGGTCAGCCTCGTGGCAGACGTTCCCTTCCGGACCGTCCCGACCTTCTCTCCCAAGGGCCCCTCTGCCACCCCAGTTCACTTCCGCTGCGTTTGAGGGCTCTGGGGTTTTCCTCCCGATTTATTCGGACTATGCTCCGTGCCCGTATGCCCTCGTCCGCCAGAATTTACCACTGTACCTGGCGAGCATATTTCCGCTGGTGTAAGGCCCGTTCCCTTTCTCCCTTCTCCTTCTCTCTGCCGAATCTCCTGTCCGTCTTACAATTGGTCCTGGAGACACGCCTTGCCCTCAGTTCCCATAAGGGGCAGGTTTTGGCACGGTCCTTTTCCAGCGCCCTCTGGCGTCTGACCTTCATATTCACACCTTTTTGCAGGGAGTGGCCCACGAGGCCCCTCCTCTTCGGTCCCCCACTGCGCCTTGGGACCTTAACCTTATTTTGGTTGCCCTTCAGGGCGCTTCGTTTGAGCCTCTGCCTCAGGTTTCCCGGCCTCAAAGTCTACGATCTCCCAGTGGATTCGTTCCGCCATTTCGGAGGCGCATCGCTGTAAGAAGCAGGTGCCTCCCTTTCACGTGACTGCTCACTCCACCCGTGCAGTGGGGGCCTCCTGGGTGGTCTGTCACGGGGCCTTGGCCCTGCAGGTGTGCAAGGCTGCCACTTGGTCGTCCCTGCATACCTTTACCAAGTTTTACAGGGTGCATACTTTTGTGTCCTCCGACGTAGGCCTTGGCCGCAAGGTTTTGCAGGCGGTTCGAGATTCCGCTTGAGCCTTCTTCTTCTTTCGGGTTTGGTTTTCCCTCCCCAGGGACTGCTTTAGGACGTCCCATGGTCCTGTGTCCCCCCCCCCCCCAATGAAGCGCTCGAGAAAAGTAGAATTTTGGACTTACTGTAAATTCTTTCTCTATCGGCTCCATTGGGGGACACAGACCGTGGGTGTATGCTGCTGTGGTGTGACACTATGGTAATAAAAAAAAAAAGTCTGCTCCTCCCAGCAGGATATACCAGCTTTCAGGCCCTGAGCTAATCAGTTTAAGCTTAGTGTCTGAAGGAGGTGGACATGGTCTGGAATTCTCCAGACCAGGTCTTCTGATTTTGTTTTCCTAGTATAGGGACGTGTTAGTTTTTTTAAATTCCTTTTTCTTTCCTGTTTTCAGGTGGGGACTCAGGGACTCCGGTTCCCTGTTTCCCTATTGCGAGTAAGGGGGCAAAGACATTGCGTATATGCGCTGTTCACCCACTTTCCCCAACGGTCAGCGCCTGGGTTGGTACCTCATGGGTCCGGGTCCCCCTATTTCCCTGCTCGCCTCGCTCGCACATAGCAGCCAGGTGCGATGCAGGTATCTAAAGCTGACTGAAGACTTCACTGAAGACTCCAGTAGGTTCTTCTGACTGAGGTAAGTACTTTCCCTCCTTTCTCCTTAGGTACAGACTTGCAACCTCTGGAGACCCCCTGTTGTTGGCCCACCTTTCAGGTTATGGGGCTGGCTTATACAGGGGCCGGACTTTTATTCTTGGGAGCAGTGGCATCTTAGGGGGCATCTAATCTATGTTTTTACATGGGCACTTCACGGTGTGTGTAGCTATGTCAGCAGCGCCTTATATGCGGCTGACAGCCGCGGCGCTGGTACGGGCCAGGCGCGCTCAGCTCCGGCTTACTTTAACTTTCTCCGTCAGTCTCTGCCGGGACAAGGAGCGGGCGCCATTACAGCTTTTTCTCGGCCAGTCTGTAGCTCCGCCCACAGGGCTGTCGGAGCTTTTCAGAGGCTCGAAATAGCCTCCAATCAGCGCCGTGGACGAGATTTTCAGTTAGAAGGGGCCAATAAGTTAGTGCCTCTGCTACAGGCACGCCCCTCTCTCCCTATTGGCTGGCCTGCTTCTTACACTCTGCACGGAGCTTAGTTCTCCTTACTGCAGTTGCCAGGGGACACAGACTAGGGTGAGAAAGTTCCTCTCTCTCTTCTAATTATGAAGACTTGAATTAGAGAAAGCAGGCCGGCACTGCCAGACTTTCCGTGACTCCTCTGAAGGAACCCGGTCAGTCCCAATACAATAGGTGGTGCTCAACTCCCTGAGAAGGTATAGTGTCCATAATCCAAAAATGCTTTCAATAGAAAAAAGGAATGGCACTCACCGCTGTCTTTTGCTTCTTATTCTTTATTTTCCATAAAGTGCAGGTGCATAAAACGGCATATCACCCGACCGGGTGCGGACACCAGTGCGCGTGCTTCAGGTAACAATTGTTTTGCTCAAACTGAGCTTCAACAGACCCGCTCTTCTCATTATGTCCGTACCCAGAGCTGTTCCTCCCTCTAAACAGAAACCTGGTACGTCAGTGACTTATTTTGTCTGTAGGCACTGTAATACCAAGATGCCTGGCTCTACTGAGCCCACTTGCCCTGCCTGCTCCCCCAGACCCCCTGGTACCCCCTGATGCCCTTTCGGTTCCGGTGGATTCAGCCGCTCCACCAGCCTGGGTTTCTTTCCTGACCCAGTATATGGCTGACTTGACCCAAGTCTCCCGTTCGGTGGCTGAGGCCTCCCGGGAAGTGGTGTCCGCATTGAAGGGGTCTTCCTTGCGCAGGGTCTCTGAGAGGGCCCGCTCCTCGTCTCCACATACTTCACGCTCTCACAAGCGTACTAGGGATGCCTCGTCTGACTTTCATTGAGTATTCAGATAGACGTGGGCGTTCCCCCCCCCCCCCCCCCCATCTGGGCACAAACATCGCTCCTCCAGAGGATGTTCTCTGAGTTGCCGCTCTGCCACACCAGAGCCGCGTACCCGGTCAGGGTTCCCCTCCAGGACTGCCTCTACTCATTCACATTCTCCTGGTGAACTGGCGGACGAGGCTTCCGAGCCGGCATCTGACTCAGAGGACCGCTCGGATTCAGTTGAAACTCATTGGTGACAGCCATAAGAGACACCTTTCACTTAGAGGACCCAGGATCTTGGGATGTCACTCCAGGAGTATCCTTTCATCGTGCTAAGCAAGCACCTCAAAGTTTCAGCTCTCACGCTGACTTTGACGACATTTTGGAATCTGCATGGAAACATCCAGACAAGAGGTTCCCGGTAATAAAGACGATTCAAGAACTTTATCCATTTGACAAGGACTTTGTCACTAAGGTGGTTTCCCCTCCCTCAGTGGATCCACCAATCTCCCGGATCTCTAAGGCGTCTACACTGCCACTGGCAGATGCCGCTGCCTTCAAGGATTCCACAGACAAGAAGGTAGAATCCCTAGCGAAGTTTGCCTCTGAAGCAGCTGGCTCTTCTCTTCTTCCCATCTTCGCCTCGACATGGGTGTCCAAGGCCCTGTCGGAGTGGTGCCAAAAGCTGCATCAGGATATCTTAGTGTCATTCCCCCCCCCAGAGGATCTATCTGCTCTGGCTCTCCAATGCTCTAAAGCTGGGGACTTCCTGTGCGCAGCATCCATGCAGTCAGCCCGTTGTTCTGCCTTTGCTGTGGGTCATCTAGCGGCTCTCCCCCGCTCTATGTGGCTTAAAGCTTGTAATACGGATGCCGCTTCCAAAAGGTCTCTCACTGAGCTTCCTTTTACGGGTGGCCGTCTTTTTGGCAAGCGCCTTGATGAGATTATCTCTGAGGCGACGGGAGGTAAGAGTTCCTTGTTGCCTCAAAATAAGGCTCTCCCTACTTCCCAAAGGAAGTCCTCTTCCTTTCGGACCTTTGGCTCCAGCAAAGGGTCCGTGCAGGTGCCTTCGCGGGACAAGAAGGCCCCCTCGTTCCAGGCGCGCCCGTCTTGGAAGTCGGACTCTGACCGGTCCGGCCGTTTTGCGCCCAAATCAGGCAACCGCAAACCCACTTCTGCATGAAGTGAGGCCCCCACCCGCGATTTCTTCTCGGATGGGAGGTAGTCTCCTACTTTTTTGAGACCTCTGGACCTCACACATTCAGGACTTCAGGGACGTGGTGTCCAACGGTTACCGAATCGAATTTGACTCCCTCCCGAGGGATCCCTTTTTTCGATCCCGGGCCCCCCGGTCTCCTTCTCTGGCAAAGCAATTTCGAGAGGCTCTCCAGTCTCTGCTTCTCCAGGGGGTTATCGTTCCCATTCCTCCAGGGGAACTGTTTCGGGGTTTCTATTCCAATCTTTTTGTGGTTCCCAAGAAGGACGGTTCTGTGCGACCAATCCTAGACCTCAAGCGTCTCAACCATCATATTCTTATCCGCCACTTCCGAATGGAATCTCTCCGTTCGGTGGTGGCGTCCCTGGAACAAGGGGAGTTTCTTTCATCGGTGGACATCAAGGAGGCCTACGTCCATGTGCCAATATTTCCAGGCCATCATCGGTACCCCTGTTTTGCGGTTCCGAAGGGGCATTTTCAATTCGTAGCCCTCCCCTTTGGTCTGGCCACGGCTCCTCTGGTCTTAACCAAGATCCTTGCGCCAGTGATGGGCCTGTTACGGTCGAGGGGAGTCTCGGTGATGCCCTACCTGGACGACCTCATAAAGGCTCCAACCAGAGCCCAGACTCTGGAGAATGTGGACGTCACTCTCCACACTCTGGATCGCTTTGGTTGGATGGTCAACCGGGACAAGTCAGTCCTCTGTCCTACCCAGTCTCTAACCTTCTTGGGACTTCGCTTCGAGACCGCCTCTGCCCGAATTTGCCATCCGCCGGACAAACGTCTGACGCTTCTGTCGGGGGTCCGCTCCCTTCGGACTCAGGTCTCATTCCCCATCTGCACTTGTATGGAAGTCCTGGGTCGGATGGTGGCAACTATGGAGGCCGTACCCTTTGCCCAGTTTCATTACCACCCCCTTCAACTGGCGATTCTCTCTTGATGGGACAGTTCTCCTCTGTCCCTCGATCGTCAGATTGTTCTCCCTTGCAGGGTCCGTCAGTCTCTGCTCTGGTGGCTCCTCTCCCCCTTCTCCAAGGGCGGTCATTTCTTCCCCTTCACTGGCAGGTAGTTACAACGGATGCCAGCCTGTCAGGCTGGGGCAGCGTGTTCAGGGATTGGACGGTTCAGTGACTCTGGTCTCCCCGAGAGACCCTTCTTCCGATATACATATTGGAATTACGGGCGATTCTTCTTTGTCTTCTCCATTGGGAGTCCCGGCTTCATTCCCGTCCTGTCCGTGTCCAGTCGGACATCGCCACGGCCGTGGCGTTCATAAATCGACAAGGGGGCACTCGCAGCTCGGCAGCCATAACCGAGGTGATCAAGATTCTCACCTGGGCGGAAAGCAAGGTTCCGGCCATTTCGGCGATTCACATTCCGTGAGTGCTCAACTGGGAAGCGGACTTCCTCAGTCGGTCCTCACCCCACCCCAGCGAGTGGTCTCTACATCCAGAGGTCTTCGCGCAACTCTGCGACCTCTGGTGCATTCCGGACGTGGACCTCTTTGTGTCCCGGCACAATCGGAAGATCCTTCCTTTTGTGTCAAAGTCTCGGGACCCTCGGGCTCTGGCCGTGGATGCCCTAGTGATTCCTTGGGTGGGGTTTGCCCTACCCTATCTGTTCCCTCCCCTCCCCTTCCGCTCCTTCCCAGGGTTCTGAGGAAGCTCAAAACAGAGGACGTCCCCGCCATTCTGGTAGCTCCAGATTGGCCCCGAAGGTCGTGGTACGCCGACTTAGTCTGGCTCCTGACTGCGCTCTCTCAGGGTCCTCTTTGCCACCCCAATTTACAGTAGCTGCATTTGACGGTGTGGCGGTTGAGACCGCGATTTTGAGGGCCCACGGGTTCTCTTCCCAAGTCATTCACACCATGCTCAGGGCTTGTAAGCCCTCCTCCGCAAGAACTTACCACCGTACTTGGCGGTCTTATTTTCGTTGGTGTGAAGCTCAGGACTTATCCCCTGTAACCTTCTCGGTTCCCCGTCTTCTCTCCTTTTTGCAGTCTGGTTTGCAACTGGGGTTGTCTCAGTTCCCTTTAAAGGTCAGGTTTCGGCCCTTGCTATTCTTTCCCAGCGGACCCTGGCTTCTAATCCTCATGTCCGGACCTTCCTTCAAGGAGTGGCGCATGCTGTTCCTCCTTTTCGGTCACACTCTCTCCCTTGGGACTTGAATTTTGTTCTGAGTGCCCTCCAGGGTGAACCATTTGAGCCCCTTAGAGAGGTGTCTCTCCGCCTCCTTTCTTGGAAAGTGGCCTTTCTTATTGCAATCACCTCCATCAGGAGGGTGTCTGAATTGGCAGCTCTCTCCTGCCGTTCTCCGTTTCTGGTGATTCACCAGGACAAGGTTGTTTTCCGGCCAGATCCTTCCTTTTTGCCTAAGGTGGTTTCGGCCTTTCATCTAACTGAGGACATAGTCCTCCCGTCTTTTTGTCCAGCTCCTTCTCATCCTAAGGAGCGCTTACTACACAAGCTGGATGTAGTTCAGGCTGTTCGGTCTTATCTCTCCATCACTTCTTCGTTTCGTCAGTGTGATTCCTTTTTCGTTCTTACGGAAGGTCGTCGCAAGGGACAACCTTCTTCCAAGGCCACCATTTCTCGTTGGATTCCGTCCGCCATTTCGGAAGCCTATCGCTGTAAGGGGAAGATTCCTCCTTTCAGGGTTGTGGCTCATTCTACCCGTTCTGTTGGGGCATCCTGGGCTCTCCAGAATAGAGCCTCGGCCTTGCAGATTTGCAAGGCGGCTACCTGGTCGTCTTTGCACACTCTCGAGGTTCTACAGAGTTCATACCTACGCATCGGCTGATGCTAGTCTGGGTCGTAAAGTGTTGCAGGCGGCAGTTGATCGGCCATCTGCCTGACTGCTTAACTGCCCACCCAAGGGACGGCTTTGGTACGTCCCACGGTCTGTGTCCCCCAATAGAGAAAAGGAGATTTTTGTCTACTTACCGTAAAATTTCTCGGAGGATCCATTGGGGGACACAGTTCCCGCCCTTTTTGGGGGTTTCCTTTGGTTCTCTGTCCGAGGGTGTGTTCAGTTATGTTGTTTTCTTCTGGTTCTCGGACAGTTTGGGGTTTTTCTTTGACCTGTTGGTCTCCTCCTATTGCTCTGGAACTTAAACTGATTAGCTCAGGGGCTGGAGGCGGGTATATCCTGCTGGGAGGAGCCGACTTTTTTACCATAATGTCACACCTCCTAGAGACAGCAGCATACACCCACGGTCTGTGTCCCCCAATGGATCCTCCGAGAAAGAGATTTTACGGCAAGTAGACAAAAATCTCCTTTTCTCTGAGCTTCTATTGGGGGACACAGCACCCTCTTGTTTGCGGCCAGCTGGTTTCCGACCTTCCGGGGCGAGTGTGTTCTCCCTTTTTGGTCGGCTTTCCCTTTTATGGGTGTTGTGTTAAACTGTTTTTTCTGGGTTGGCTCTCCTTCTGCTTTGGGACTAAAACTGAGTTGCTCTGAGCCAGGAGGGCGGGTATATCCTGCCGGGAGGAGCTAGCCTTCTTTTGTTTTTTGCCTAGTGTCAGCCTCCTAGTGGCAAGCAGCATATACCCATGGTCTTGTGTCCCCCAATAGAAGCTCCGAGAAAGAGAATTCATGGTAAGTCCAAAATTCTACTTTTTATTGAAATAAAGCAATGAAATGGCTAAACTGTGCCTGACAAGGTTATCTTCTACTGTAATGTCATTAGCTTAAATATGCAAAAACAAAATACTTGACAGATGCACTTAATGCCATGTTGGTGGTTAAAAAAAAACTTTTTTGTAAACAATTGTCTCCTCTTAAAGGGGTATTCCAGGAAAAAAACTATAACGTTCTGGAGCCAGTTGATTAAAAAAAATAAACAGATTTGTAAATTACTTCTATTAAAAAATCTTTAAGCCTTCCAATATTTATCAGCTGCTGAAGTTGAGTTGTTTTCTGTCTGGCAACAGTGCTCTCTGCGGACATCTCTGCTTGTCTCGGGAACTGCAGAGTAGCAGAGGTTTGCTGTGGGCATTTGCTTCTACTCTGGACAGTTCCCAAGGCAGACACGTGTCAGAGATCACTTAGACAGAATAGAACAACTCAACTTCAGCAGCTCATAAGTACTGAAAGGATTAAGATTTTTTAGTAGAAGTCATTTACAAATCTGGTTGACATTCTGGATGTATAAAGTTTGTTTTCCTGCATAACCCCTTTAAGTCTAAAGATATTTCATATTCTCCTTTAGGACACTCCTATGGATGTAGAAGAGCCTTCTGTCCATGAATCCAAACGTCACATGTCTGATCGTCAGAAGTCTGCATCCAGGTATGATGATGCACAAAATACTGAAGTGAAATACACAAGTAATTGCTCAGCAGCACGTTGGTCATAATCTCTACCCCTCCACCACCCCATCTTGGCAAAGCTGTAAATTAAGAAAATATGTAACTTTTATAATTTTTTGTATATGATCCTAGTTTTGAGTTGGTTAGTAGGTTAGTTTCTGCTTATAATGGTAAAGTGGAAGATACTTTCATATTGGAGCCAACATTTTTGTGGGATATTAACTTGGTTTACTAATGGTATTTTACTAATCTTACCAGTATCTGCATCAGGAAAGTGTCTCTTTTCATCATACTGGGCTACTGCGATCTCTTGCCCAAGGGCAAGAGGGAAAGGCTGACTGTCTCATTAAGGAGGAAAGAATTAAGACACATAAAAAAAAATCTGCTCTTAAGGGGTTAAGCTTACAGGGGTACTGTGTTGGAAACGTTCCCTACCCAAAGAATAGGGGAAAAGATGTTAGATCACGGAGATCCCGCCGCTGGGGACCCTGTGATCTGAGTCTGCATCGGCGGCATCCGGAACACGGAAGCTTGCAGCTTACACGTTCTTGACGCCGTGCCACGCACCCTCCATTCAGGTCTATAGGAGGGGACATGACAGCTAGTACATAGCCGTCACACCTCCTCCCATAGAAGTAAATGGAGGGGGGTGGCGGCTTGAATTGCCAGTAACCGGGCATGCAGCAAAGATTGCAGGGGTCCTCAACGGCGGGACCCAAGCGATCAAACATCTTATCGCCTATCCTTTGGATAGGGGATAAGATGTTTTCAACGGACTACCCCTTTAATAGCCTACAGAGCTATCAAACTCTGAAAAAAGAATTGTCCCAAGTTTTAAAAGATGCATGGGTTACCAATAAAACCTAGAGCTAGTACTCAACAGGTTCTTGGTCAATATTCTGTATCAGTATTTGTAAGTCAGGTGGAGACCTTTTCAGTATACTACTACTGTGTTAAGCTTTTACTCCTCATTTGGCTTACAAATACAGCTGCAAAATACTTACCAGAATATTACCATGTTAAAGTGGCTTTAAAGCACTGGCAAGGGCAATTACTAAATATTTGTTTTGTTTCCATTCTTGGAAACCGTAACGTAACTTTAATTCTGTTATTGTGTACCCAGAATTTGCCCTGTTCTATGTATTAGCAACTACATTTCAGTAAATATGGAACAGTTGAAGTTCAGTGCTGTAGAATGAATTGAAACAATATCAGAAGTAATAAGGATAGGTTTGTTTCTCATTTCTAGATCACCTAAAAGGCGCCGATCTCGGTCTGGCTCACGTTCTCGTCGTTCTAGACATAGACGTTCACGTTCTCGATCTCGTGACAGACGGCGTCACTCCCCAAAATCGCGCTCACAAGAAAAGCGTGACCGTGAAAAAGAAAGAGAGCGTAGAGTGAAAGGGCTTCCTCCTATTAAATCTGAAGCTGTCAGTGGTGAGTTTTCAGAGCACTTTTGAAAGTTTCTGGTTGTGTAGTAAAAAAAAAAAAAAAAAAATTCAAGGACTATCAAGAGTTGTGTTTTTTTTTATTTTTTATTTTTTGCTTTCTGTATTTCTTAATCTGGAGAACATACCTTACTCGCTGCCCCACAAATCTTTTCACCAATCAGGTTCTTTTCTCTTTAGTTTGCAGTACTACACTATGGGTTGGACAGCTGGACAAAAGAACTACTCAACAAGATGTTGGTAGCCTGTTGGAAGAGTTTGGACCTATTGAATCAATTAATGTAAGCGCATGTGTGCTGTATTTGATTTTACATCAACTATTTTTTGTTTACTAGAGTAATAAGACTGATTATTCTTTGGTTGGGGCTTTGACTACTTTATCATTGCACCAATAAGATTTTTTTAACCTGTTTCTTTGCAGATGATCCCTCCACGAGGCTGCGCTTATATAGTAATGGTAGAGAGGTTGGATGCGTATCGTGCTTTACACAAACTGAGCAGAGGAAATTATAAAGTTAACCTCAAGTCAATAAAGGTATGCATCTCCTCCCCGTTCTGTGCAAAGAAAATGATCAGCTGATAATTATTTCCTCTTGGTGATTTCTGTACATCCCAGCACCTGGATCCCCTGCAATCAAAAATACTTACATGTCATGTTTTATGAAGCAAATAACTTTAATTAATAAAGCACAGCTGTAGTTAGCAACAAAATGGCTTTATTGATTTAATCATGGAGTCTGAGCCAGAAACACTTAGATGTGTGTGGTTGTTTTTTTTTTTTTCTTGTGTACGCATAAATGTTTACACTTAAATTTATTTCATTTTTTTCGTTTTTGTCGTCTTTAGATTGCATGGGCATTGAACAAAGGAATAAAAACGGAGTATAAGCAGTATTGGGATGTTGAAATAGGAGTTACCTACATACCATGGAATAAAGTCAAACCTGAGGATCTTGAGGCACTTTGTGAAGGAGGAATGTTGGACAACGAAACTCTTAGTCCAGGTAAGTTGTATATGTTTAGCTGAAGGCATGGGATTATTGTATTTTATATTTTTTCTTAGCTAATTTTGTTTTGTTTATCTTAGAATGGAAATCTTTTATTAAAAAGGCGGAGAATAAAGATAAATCTCAAAATGGAGCATCTGACAATGCTCAGAGTGAAAACGTTTCAACAGTACCCCTGCCTGTACCTCCGCCTGTACCTCTGCTGTCTCTCCAGATACGCCAACCGATGCCAGCAGTGGTGAGTGTTAATGGCAAATTCTTATGAGTTTCCTAGAAAAATCTGAGATCCACATTGTTCCCTGAAACTTGAAACTGAATCTAACAGATCTATTTACTGTTAATAGCTGCTTTGATATGAAGCAAAGTACACCTTTCTCTATCTGCTCCATTAGGGGACACAGACCATGGGTATATGCTGCTGTCTCTAGGAGGCTTGACACTATGGCAACAAGAAAGTCTGCTCCTCCCAGCAGGGTATACCCGCCCACAGGCATCTGAGCTAATCAGTTTTTCAGTTTTATCTTAGTGTCTTAATGAGGCAGACGCTGGTCTGGGTTCTCCCCAGACCAGGTCACAAATTTTTTTAGATTAGGGACATTTAGGTTTTTATCTCTTTCTTTTCTGTTTTCAGGTGGGGACTCGGGAACATCGTGTTCACTGTTTTCCCCATTTGCGATTGAGGGGGCACAGACATCGTGGATGTACGGTCAACCCCCTCTCTCCAACGTTCAGCGCCTGGGGTTGTATCTCATGTGTCCGGGTCCCCCACTTTTCCCTGCTCGTCTCGCTGTTACAGCCCGGCAGGATGCAGGTGACTAAAAGCTGACTGAAGACTTCTTTAGGTAAGTTCTTCTCAACGAAGTGAGTATTCCCCCCCCCCCCCCCCCCCCTTTATCTTACAGGTAAGGGGACTTTCAACCTCTGGAGACCCTCAGTTTTGGCCCACTCTTATAACAGCTGGGCAACTCCTTCCTAGCCCTGGAGATATGGGAGTTCAGGGGGGACTGTGAGCCCTCCCTTACTTATTCTTTGGGTCTCTCTAACCCTGGGGATTGGGGTACATTATCAGTGGTGTAGGACTGTATTTGGCACCTGTCTGCGCAGACGCCGGCGTTTTTAAACAGCTCCCTTCCCTCAGCCGCCGCCGCTGCCGCCTTCCCCTCTCACACTCCCATGCAAGTGCAGGCTTCAGCTCCGGCCGCATCTTGCTCTTGGGACTCAGTTCTCTCCTGTAGGCAGCGTGGAAAAGCTGCCGGCGGCGTTTACAAATGTTTTTTTAGCCAGGGGCTCTGCCGGACCTTAGCCCCACCCACCTACGGCAAGAGGGGATTAACCCCAATCTCGCACTAGCGCGCGAATTAACTGCCATTTAGCGCAGTGCGCGTGTAGAGGGGCTCCTAGGACCAATCGGAGATGCCCATAGTTTTATCCGGGCCTCTTTTCTTTGGTCCTGCATTCTCCTGCCTCTCCCCTCCTCTCTCTCGCTCTCTCAGCTGCACTGAATTTCTCCTCACAGCAGCTGCCCTGTTGGGGACACAGAAACATGGTGAGAATGTTTCATTTTACTATGTCCGAGCCCAGAACTGTTCCTCCCTCTAAGCAGTTTACTGGGACCCTGGTCACCTATTATACCTACAAGGGCTGTAATATAAAAATGTATGGTTCTGCTGAACCCACTTGTTCCGCCTGCACCACTGCTCCCCCTGACCCCTGTTATTTCTATTCAGGATGCTCCTCCAGATCCTGTGGGTTTGGCTATCCCTTTCCAGTTTGGGTATCTTCTCTCTCCCAGTCTATTTCCGACTTGGCTCAGGTCTCCCGTTCTGTGGTTACTGCCTTGGAGAGGCCCTCCCTACGCCAACCCTCCAGAGAGACCCACTTTCCCTCTCCCTATACTAATCGCTCTCGCAAGCGTAATTGGTGTATATAATCCGACTCATCTCCTAGGTCTCTAGCAGACACAGGTGCTCTTCTCACAGGCATCACCCCTCTGCTCCAGTGTGCTGCAAGCTTCACTCCCCTCGAGGGCGCTCCCCTAGTTGCCATTCTGGCTCCCCAGAACCGCATACCAGGTCTGTATCTCCCTCTTCCAGGGCTGCCTTCACGCGTTCCCACTCACCTGGAGAACTTGTAGATGAGGATTCTGTTTCGGCTTCTGACTCGGAGGACCGCACAGATGTATCTGATACGGTGGACACATTGGTTTCGGCCATAAGGGACACCTTCCACCTAGAGGACCCAGGAACTTTGGACGTAGCTCCAGAAGTTTCCTTTCACCGTGCCCGTCCGGCACCCAAGATTTTCAGCTCTCATGCTGAATTTGAAGCCTTGCTGGTGTCCGCCCGGAGGCATCCTGACAAGAAGCTTCAAGAAACGAAGAAGGTTCAAGCGCAATATCCTTTCGCAAAGGACCTCATTGCTCGGTGGACCTCCTCTTCAACTGTGGATCCACCGGTCTCCCGCCATTGGCTGATGCGGCTTCTTTCAAAGATCCAGTGGACAAGGTGCAGACTTTGGCAAAATTTGCCTTTGAGGCAGCAGGTTCCACCTTTCTTCCTGCTTTTGGGTGTTCTGCCTGGGTTTCAAAAGCCCTTTCAGTATGGTCTTCCCAACTCCGCCAGGGTATTCCTTCAGGATCCCCTCCGGAGGATTTATCTGACCTAGCTCTCCAATGTTCCAAAGCTGGAGGTTTTCTACCTTTGCCACAGGCAACCTGGTAGCCCTACATTGCTCCATGTAGCTTAACCCCTTAAGGACCGGGGGTTTTTCCGTTTTTGCATTTTCGTTTTTTGCTCCTTGCCTTTAAAAAATCATAACTCTTTCAATTTTGCACCTAAAAATCCATATGATGGCTTATTTTTTGCACCACCAATTCTACTTTGTAATGACGTCAGTCATTGTGCCCAAAAATCTACGGTGAAACGGGAAAAAAAATCATTGTGAGACAAAATTGAAAAAAAAAACGCCATTTTGTAACTTTTGGGGGCTTCCGTTTCTACGTAGTACATTTTTCGGTAAAAATGACACCTTACCTTTATTCTGTAGGTCCATATGATTAAAATGATACCCTACTTATACAGGTTTGAATTTGTCGCACTTCTGGAAAAAATCATAACTTCATGCAGAAAAATTTATACGTTTAAAATTGTCATCTTCTGACCCCTATAACTTTTTTATTTTTCCGTGTATGGGGCGGTATGAGGGCTCATTTTTTGCGCCGTGATCTGAAGTTTTTAACGGTATCATTTTTGCATTGATAGGACTTATTGATCGCTTTTTATTCATTTTTTCATGATATAGAAAGTGACCAAAAATGCACTATTTTGGACTTTGGAATTTTTTTGCGCGCACGCCATTGACCGTGCGGTTTAATTAACTATATATTTTTATAATTCGGACATTTCCGCACGCGGCGATACCATTTATGTTTATTTTTATTTTTATTTACACTGTGTTTTTTCTTTTATGGGAAAAGGGGGGTGATTCAAACTTTTAATAGGGAAGGGGTTAAATGATGTTTGTTCACTTTTTTTTTGCACTTTTTTTTTGCAGTGTTATAGGTCCCATAGGGACCTATAACACTGCACACACTGATCTTTTACATTGATCACTGGTTTCTCATAAGAAACCAGTGATCGATGATTCTGCCGCATGATCTCAGGCACTGAGCAGTCATTCGGCGATCGGACAGCGAGGAGGCAGGTAGGGGCCCTCCCGCTGTCCTGTCAGCTGTTCGGGATGCCGCGATTTCACCGCGGCTATCCCGAACAGCCCACTGAGCTAGCCGGCATGCTTTCGGTTTCACTTTAGACGCGGCGTTCAACTTTGAACGCCGCGTCTAAAGGGTTAATAGCGCGCGGCACAGCGATCAATGCCGCGCGCTATTAGCCACGGGTCCCGGCCGTTGTTAGAGGCCGGGCCCGAACCGCTATGACGCGGGGCCACGCCGTGGCCCCGCGTTATAGATCGGGAGTGGACACATGACGTTCCAGTACGTCATGTGTCCTTAAGGGGTTAAAGCCTGGGATGCGGACGCCGCCTCAAAGAAGTCTCTGACTGAACTTCCCTTTACTGGTTCTCGGCTTTTTGGTAAGTGCCTAGGTGAGATAATCTCAGAGGCGACGGGCGGAAAGAGTTCCTTATTACCTCAGAATAAGGCTTGCAGCACTACTTCCTGTTGGAAGTCCTCCTCCCTCCAGTCCTTTCGGACTTTTGGTACAAACAAAGGGTCCAAGCAGGCGCAATCACGGGACAAGAAGGTTCCCTCCTTCCAGACCTGTCCCTCCTGGATATCTGATAATCGTTCCGGACATTTTGCGGCCAAATCGGGCACATGCAAACTTACCTCGGCCTGAAAGGAAAGAAGATTGTCCAGCGCATACACGTGTAAAGCTGAGCTGCTTTATTGCATAGTTGCCATGTGATACATCGGACACTCAGGTAACGTGACTCGTTTCGGCCCGCAGGGCCTTAGTCATACACATGTTACTGGCACTTGGGTCATTTATATATGCAGGGTGGGAATGTCCTGGGCGGAGCTAAGCCTCGACTCAGGTGACATCACTTCTGCACATATAATTACAAACAATGTTAAAAGGTACATTCCATATCTTTATTTCATCATACCTATAACAAAATTCTAAATAAAAAAAGAGAAATGAAACATTGTAAAATCGTATGCGTTAGTTATGCACATCTGATTCCAGAACCTGGAAAGTCAGACTCCATCCATGATCAACATATGCCAGGATGGTAGTGAACAAATAGCGCATAGACCTAAAAGATCCAATGCTAATCCTGAAGAAAGATTGTATGTTGGAACAAGGAAACAGTTTAAGGCAGCAATAATGCCAAGTTACAGACAAATTTAGCAGAATATAAATATATATGTTTGTAAAATAAAACAAGATCTCCGAATATTACTTGCCTAAATGATGATTAAGGAAAAAGAAAAAAAGAGAAAAAAGGAAGAAAGAACTGAACAGGTGACTGGAAAACACACAGTAGACGAACATGCTACATTATTATTTAGATTTTAGCAATGTGGTTATAAAACCTAACTGATTTAATAATGTAAAATCGTGTCCATTCTCCTGTTCAGACCTAGCGGTATTCTCGTCTCAAGGGTGAGAATCCAGTATATTTCACGATCCAGCACTTTGTCTCATGTTTCCACCTCTAAATGGTTTTTCCACCCTTTCGATGCCTTGTACCGCTAGGCTAGAGGTATTTCCACCATGTACCTCAGCACAATGCTTGCTGACCATTGATACGTGCCGTGCCTGAAAATGTGCAATATCTGACAGAGGTTTTCGTACTCTAATTTCTAGTGGGTTAATGGTACAGCCCACGTATTGCACACTACAGGTATGGCACGTGAAGAGGTACCCCACCCCAGCTGTATTGCAGTTGATGTATTGTCTAATGTTAAATGTTTTGTTATTGCTTGTAGATGTGAATGATACTGAGTTATTCATGTAATTACAGCAGATACATTTTCTAGATCCACAGTTGTATGTGCCTTGGCAATTAAGCCAAGTAGATACTTTTTTCGGAGAGCTAGAAAAGAGGCTAGGGGATAATGTCTGGCCCAAAGTTGGAGCTCTTCTGGATACGCATCTAATTCCCCCTTTCAATGCTGTCTGAAATTCGGGATCAGTATATATGATTGGCATGTTCTTTTTAATGATATTGCTGATTGCCTTGAACTCAGTACTAAACTGGGTAGAAAACACCACAGGTGGGTTTTGACTATGGGTCTTGTTGCTATGGGTTTTTCTTTAATTAAATCATAATGGCTCTTCTTGGTAACAATGCTTTGTGCTTTTTTTACTGGTCCAATCAGGGTAGCCGCGTTGCTTGAGTCTGTTGCTAATAGCAACCATTTCGCTCGAAAAATCCTCGTCGAGCGAGCAATTACGGCGTGCCCTGATCATTTCACCTGTGGGCAAGTTACATGTGAGGGATGACAGGAACCGGCATGTAAGGTGGAATTTACTGCAGTGGGTTTTCTGTAAGTACATGTAATAATATTGCCGGTATCACTGTCACCCTGCAATGCGAGATCCAGAAAGTTAACCACATGCCGGTTCTTGTCATCCCTCACATGTAACAGAGAACTTGCCCACAGGTGAAATGATCAGGGCACGCTGTAATTGCTCGCTCGATGAGGATTTTTCGAGCGAAATGGTTGCTATTAGCAACAGACTCAAGCAACGCGGCTACCCTGATTGGACCTTTAAAAAAGCACAAAGCATTGTTACCAAGAAGAGTCATTCTGATTTAAAGAAAAAACCCATTGCAACAAGACCCATAGTCAAAACCCATCTGTGGTGTTTTCTACCCAGTTTAGTACTGAGTTCAAGGCAATCAGCAATATCATTAAAAAGAACATGCCAATCATATATACTGATCCCGAATTTCAGACAGCATTGAAAGGGGGCATTAGATGCGTATCCAGAAGAGCTCCAACTTTGGGCCAGACATTATCCCCTAGCCTCTTTTCTAGCTCTCCGAAAAAAGTATCTACTTGGCTTAATTGCCAAGGCACATACAACTGTGGATCTAGAAAATGCATCTGCTGTAATTACATGAATAACTCAGTATCATTCACATCTACAAGCAATAACAAAACATTTACAATACAGCTGGGGTGGTGTACCTCTTCACGTGCCGTGCAATACGTGGGCTGTACCTTTAACCCACTAAAAATTATAGTACGAAAACATCTGTCAGATATTGCACATTTTCAGGCACGGCACGTATCAATGGTCAGCAAGCATTGTGCTGAGGTACATGGTATCGAAAGGGTGGAAAAACCACTTAGAGGTGGAAACATGAGACAGAAAGTGCTGGATCGTGAAATATACTGGATTCTCACCCTTGAGACGAGAATACCGCTAGGTCTGAACAGGAGACTGGACACTATTTTACATTATTAAATCAGTTAGGTTTTATAACCACATTGCTAAAATCTAAATAATGATGTAGCATGTTCATCTACTGTGTGTTTTCCAGTCACCTGTTCAGTTCTTTCTTCCTTCTTCTTTTTTCTCTTCTGTTTTTCTTCTTTTTTTTTCTTTTTCCTTTTTACTTAATCATTTAGGCAAATAATATTCGGAGATCTTGTTTTATTTTACAAACATATATATTTATATTCTGCTAAATTTGTCTGTAACTTGGCATTATTGCTGCCTTAAACTGTTTCCTTGTTCCAACGTACAATCTTTCTTCAGGATTAGCATTGGATCTTTTAGGTCTATGCGCCATTTGTTCACTACCATTCTGGCATATGTTTATAATGGATGGAGTCTGCCTTTCCAGGTTCTGGAATCAGATCTGCATAACTAACGCATACGATTTATTTTACAATGTTTAATTTCTCTTTTTTTTATATAGAATTTTGTTATAGGTATGATGATATAAAGATATGATATGTACCTTTTAACATTGTTTGTAATTATATGTGCAGATGTTATGTCACGTGAGTCGGGTTTAGCTCCGCCCAGGACATTCCCACCCTTCGTATATAAATGATCTAAGTGCCAGTAACATGTGTATGACTAAGGCCCTGCGGGCCGAAACGCGTCACGTTACCCGAGTGTCCGATGTATCCCATGGCAACTATGCAATAAAGCAGCTCGGTTTTACACGTGTGCGCGCTGGACAATCTCCTTGCATACGTTTGGACTGGTCCTGTCCGCGCGCAGAAGCCTGGGGTTGAGCTGGTTCTACTTGCTTGCACTTTCTACCTCGGCCTGAAGGGTCGCCCTCACCTGCGGACTTTTCTCTGGTGGATGCCTGGACCACGCACATTCAGGATTCCTGGGTCAGGGACAAGGTAGCCAACGGATACAGGATCGAATTTGCCTCCCTTCCATGGGATCGCTTTTTTCTTTCCCGGACCCCCCAGTCCACCTCTCTAGCAAAAGCAGTTTGGGCAGCACTCCAGTCCCTTTTCATACAGGGAGTAATTGTCCTGGTTCCTCCCAGGGAACATTTTCAAGGTGTTTACGCCAACCTCTTCGTGGTCCCCAAGAAAGGAGTTTCTGTTCGCCCAATCTTGGATCTCAAGCATTTCAACCAGCATCTTCTACTCCTCCATTTCTGAATAGAGTCTCTCCATTTGGTGGTGGCGTCCATGGATCAAGGGGAGTTTCTTTCCTCGTTGGACATCAAGGATGCCTACCTCCACTTTGCAGTTCTGGAAGGCCATTTTAAATTTGTGGCTCTCCCCTTCGGTCTGGCCACTGCTCCACGGGTCTTTACCAAGGTTCTGGCGCCTGTGATAGCCCTTTTTCGGACAAAAGGTGTCTCAGTGATTCCTTACTTGGATGACCTCCTGATCAGAGCTTCAACCAGGGCTCAGAATCTGGAGAGTCTTTGTCTCAACCTCCAGGCCTTGTCTCGCTTCGGTTGGATGGTTAATCAAGAAAAGTCCAACCTCTCTCCTACTCAGTCACTAGTTTTCCTGGGGCTCCAATTCGTCACGGCCTGTGCCCGCATCCGACTCCCATCGGACAAACGGCTAACTCTCTTGTCAGGAGTCCGATAACTTCGGCACCCTGCTCCAGTTTCCATTCGCTTTTGCATGGAAGTCCTGGGTCGGATGGTGGCGGCCATGGAGGCTGTGCCATTCGCCCAGTTTCATTACCAACCTCTTCAACTGGCGATTCTCTCCCGGTGGGACAGGTCTCCATTGTCTCTCGACCTCAAGATCGTTCTATCTCGACAGTGTCGTCAGTCCCTTCTATGGTGACTTCGTCCCCCCCCTGCTTCTTCAGGGGTGCTTCTTCCTGCCCCTTCACTGGCAGGTCGTCATGACGGATGGCAGTCTGTCGGACTGGGGAGGTGTGGGGCACTCCAGATGTCGACCTCTTTGCGTCCTGCCACAATCAAAAGGTTCCTCTTTTTGTGTCAAGACCCGGGACCCCTTGGCTCTGGCCGTGGATGCCCTGGTGATCTCTTGGTCAGGCTTAGCCCTACCATATCTGTTTCCTCCCCTTCATCTCCTTCCCAGCAGAGGGTGTTCCCTCCATTCTCGTGGCCTAGACTTGCCCCGGAGGGCATGGTACGCCAAAGTGGTCAGGCTCCTGAACGACGTACTGCTGGTTGTACACCAGGACAAGTTGTTTTCCGTCCAGGTCAGTCTTTCTTACCTAAGGTGGTTTCGGCCTTTCATCTCAATGAGGACATCGTCCTGCTGTCCTTTTGTCCGGCCCCTTCTCATCCCAGGGAGCATTTGCTCCATGAACTTTGTGGTGAGGGCTGTTCTGACCTCTTAGTCACTTCTTCCTTTCGGCAGTGTGACCCCTTTTTTGTTCTTACAGAAGGTCATCGCAAAGGACAACCTGCCTCTAAGGCCACCATTTCTCGGTGGTCCGTTCTGCTATTTCAGAAGCTTACTGCTGCAAGGGGAAGATCCCACCCTTCAGGGTTTTGGCTCATTCCACCCATTCTGTCTGGGCATCCTGGGCCCTCCGCAACAAGGCTTCAGCCTCGCAGATCTGTAAAGCGGTCACGTGGTCGTCTTTGCACACTTTAGCAAGGTTCTACCAGATTCATCCTTTGTATCAGCTGATGCTTGTCTGGGCTGTAAGGTGTTGCAGGCGGTGGTGGTCCAGCCATCCACCTGACTGATTTCCTTGCCCACCCAAGGGATGACTTCGGTACGTCCCATGGTCTGTGTCCCCCAATGGAGCCGATAGAGAAAAGGAGATTTTTATGCTTACTGTAAAATCTTTCTCGAAGGATCCATTGGGGGCACAGCTCCCACCCTTTTTCTGGAGTTCCTATTTCAGTTATCTGTCCGAGGGTGCGTTCAGTTACTTTTTCTTCTGGTTTCTCGGACAGTTCGTGTTTTTTCTTTTGACCTGTCGGTCTCCTATTTCTCTGGGACTAAAACTGATTAATTCAGATGCCTGTGGGCGGGTATTCCCTGCTGGGAGGAGCCGACTTTCTTGTTGCCATAGTGTCAAGCCTCCTAGAGACAGCAGCATATACCCACGGTCTGTGTCCCCCAATGGATCCTTCGAGAGAGATTTTATAGTAAGCATAATCTCGTTTTCTCTATCGGCTCCATTGGGGGACACAGACCGTGGGTGTATGCTGCTGTCTTTAGGAGGTATGACACTATGGCAACAAAAAAGTCGGCTCCTCCCAGCAGGATATACCCGCCTCCAGGCCCTGAGCTAATCGGTTTAAGCTTAGTGTCTGAAGGAGGTGGACATGGTCTGGATTTCTCCAGACCAGGTCTTGGTTTTTTTTTTTTTTTTTTTTTTTTTTTTTTTTTTTTTTTTTTAGTTAGGGAATGTGTTGGTTTTTTATTCTTTTTTTCTTTCACGTTTTCAGGTGGGGACTCAGGAACTGCGGCTCACTGTTTCCCCATTGCGATTGAGGGGGCACAGACATTGCGTATATACGCTATTAACCCCCTCTCGCCAACGGTCAGCGCCTGGGTCCCCCCATTTCCCTGCTCGCCTTGCTCGCACTTGGTAGCTAGGCGAGATGCAGGTAACAGAAGGCTGACTGAAGACTTCACAGAAGACTCCATTAGGTAAGTTCTTCTGACCAGGTGAGTATATATTTTTCTCCCTTTATGTGCTGACTTGCAACCCCTGGAGACCCTCATTTTGTGGTCCACCTTTCAGGATCTAAGGGGCTGGCCTGTATTGGGGCTCTATCTTCATTCAAGCAGGGGCGAGCAATGGCATTTTGGGCAGGAAGGGGTTACCTTATTACTTTATTTTAACTACGTGTGTGTATTTTATACTATGCGGCTGTCAGCCACAGCGCTTACTATGCGGCTGACAGCCGCGGCGTTTGTACTGTTCGGCACAAGGAGCGCCGACTGACTTTCGGTTTTGGCACCATACAGCTGCCGGCGGACTTGTGTATCGCCCTCTCACTTCCCCGCAGACGCGACTGACGTGCGCCCTTGGCAAGGAGCGGGCGCCATTACTATTCTTCTTCACGGTGGCCGGTGCGCTATAGCTCCGCCCACAGGGCCGTTGGAGCTTACTGGGGACGCGAATCTCCCTCCAATCAGCGCCGTGCGCGAGATTTTCGGGGGCAGAGGCCAATTAGACAGTGCCCCTGCTCCAGGCACGCCCCTCTATGGCTATTGGCTGGCCTTTTTCTCCCTCTCTTTCACTCAGAGCGGAGTTCTCACAGCAGCTGCCACAGGGGACACAGACTTGGGTTAGAGAGTTTTTTTCATTATGTTCGTACCCAGAACTGTTCCTCCCTCTAAACAGACAACTGGAGCATTAGTTTCCTATTTTGTCTGTAAGAACTGTAATTCCAAAATGTCTGCTCTGCCCTGCTTCTCTGCTGCCTCAGACCCCATGGTACCCCCGGATGTTCTTTCAGTTCCGGTGGATTCGGCCGCCCCCCCCCCCCCCCCCCAGCCTGGGCTTCTTCCCTATCCCAGTAAATTACTGACTTGACTCAAGTCACTCGTTTGGTGGCTGAGGCCTCCCGTGACGTGGTGTCTGCCTTGAAGAAGTCTGCCCTGCGCCGGCCCTCTAAAGGTACCCGCTCCCCTTCTCCACATACCTCACGCTCTCAAAAGCATACTAGGGGTGCATCATCTGACTCTTCCATTGAGTCTTCAGGTAGACTTGGGCGCTCCCCTCATGCGTCCCGACCCTCCGAGTCTGGTCACAAACGTCGCTCCTCCAGAGGACGTTCCTGAGGTCGCCACTCTGCCTTGCCAGAGCCATGTGCCCGGTCAGGGTTGCCCCCCTCCAGGGCTGCCTCCACTCGTTCAAATTCTCCTGGTGAACTGGCGGATGAGGCTTTCGAATCTTCATCTGACTCGGAGGACCGCTTGGATTCAGTTGAAACGGTGAACTCATTGGTTGCGTCCATAAGAGACACCTTTCACTTAGGGGACCCAGGATCTTCGGACGTGACTCCTGAAGTATCCTTTCATCGTGCTAAACTGGCACCTCAAAGGTTCAGCTCTCCCGCTGAATTTGACACCCTTCTGGAATCTGCATGGAAACATCCAGACAAGAGGTTCCCGGGAATGAAGAAGGTTCAGGTGCGTTACTTATTCGACAAGGACCTTGTCTCTAAGGTGGTTTCCCCTCTTTCGGTGGATCCACCAATTTCCTGCCTCTCTAAGGCTACCACACTGCCACTGGCTGATGCGGCTGCTTTCAAGGACCCCGACGGACAAGAAGGTGGAGTCCTTAGCGAAGTTTGCCTCTGAAGCAGCAGGCTCTTCTCTTCTTCCCACCTTCGCCTCGGCTTGGGTGTCCAAAGCCCTATCATTGTAGTGCGCAAAGATCAGTCAGGGTATCCAGGCGGGATCCCCCCAGAGGATCTGTCTGCTTTGGTTCTCCAATGCTCTAAAGCTGGGGAATTTCTGTGCACAACTTCTATGCAGTCAGCCCGTTGTGCTGCCTTTGCTGTCGGTCTCTCACCGAGCTTCCTTTTATCTTTTTGGCTAGCGCCTTGACGAGTTTATTTCTGAGGTGATGGGGGGGGTAAGAGTTCCTTGTTGCCTCAGAATAAGGCTCGCTCTACTTCCCAGAGGAAGTACTCTTCCTTTCGGACTTTTGGCCCCAATAAGGGGCAGGCGCCTTCGCGGGACAAGAAGGCTCCCTCGTTCTGGGCGTCCCCGTCTTGCAAGTCGGACACCAACCGTTCCGGCTGTTTTGCGGCCAAATCGGGCAACCGCAAACCCACTTCCGCATGAAGTGAAGCCCCCACCCGCAGATTTTTCTCAGGTGGGAGGTAGTCTCTTATTTTTTCGAGACATCTGGACCACACACATTCAGGACTCTTAGGTCAGGGATGTGGTGTCCAACGGATACTGAATCGAGTTTGCCTCCCTCCCGAGGGATCGTTTTTTTTCAGTCCCAGGCTCCCCGGTCTCCTTCTCTGGCGAAGCAGTTTCAGGAGGCTCTCCAGTCCCTGCTTCTCCAGAGAGTTATTGTCCCCGTTCCTCCAAGGGAACGTTTTTGGGGTTTCTGTTCCAATCTTTTTGTGGTTCCTAAGAAGGGCGGTTCGGTGCAGCCAATCCTGGACCTCAAGTGTCTCAACCGTCATCTTCTCATCCACCACTTTTGAATGGAATCCCTCCGTTCGGTAGTGGCATCCATGGAACAAGGGGAATTTCTTTCTTCGGTGGACATCAAAGATGCCTACCTCCATGTTCCAATATTTGCCGGCCATCAACGGTACCTCCATTTTGCGGTTCCAGAGGGGCATTTTCAATTCGTAGTCCTCCCCTTTGGTCTGGCCATTGCTCCTAGGGTCTTTACCAAGATCCTTGCGCCAGTGATATCCCTGTTGCGGTTGAGGGGAGTCTCAGTAATCCCTTACCTAGATGACCTTCTCATCAAGGCTCCCACCAGAGTCCAGACCCTAGAGAATGTGGATCTCACCCTGCAGACCCTGGATTGCTTTGGGTGGATGGTAAACAGGGACAAGTCTGTCCTTTCTCCCACTCAGTCTCTGATCTTCCTGGGACTTCAATTCAACACTGCCTCTGCCCGGATTTGCCTTCCGCCGGAAAAACGTCTGACTCTCCTGTCAGGAGTCTGCTCCCTTCGGGCCCAGGTCACAGTTTCCATCCGCGTTTGCATGGAAGTCTTGGGTCGGATGGTAGCGGCCATGGAGGCCGTACCCTTTTCCCAGTTTCATTACCGTCCCCTTTAACTGGCGACTCTCTCTTGATGGGACAGATCTCCTCTGTCTCTCGATCGCAAGATTGCTCTCCCTCGTCGGATCAGTCAGTCTCTGCTCTTGTGGCTCCGCTCCCCCATTCTTCTACTTCAGGTGCGATCATTTCTTCCCCTCCACTGGCAGGTGGTTACAACGGATGCCAGTCTGTCAGGCTGGGGCGGTGTGTTCAGGGACTGGACGGTTCAAGGCCTCTGGTCTTCCCAGGAAGCTCTTCTTCCGATAAACATCTTGGAACTGAGGGCGATTCTTCTTTGCCTTCATTGGGAGTCCCTGCTTCAGTCCCGCCCTGTCCGCGTCCAGTCGGACAACGCCACGGCCGTGGCGTACATAAATTGGCAAGGCGGCACTCGCAGCTCGGCAGCCATGGCCGAGGTGACAGATTCTCATCTGGGAGGAAAACAAGGTTCCGGACATTTTGGTGATTCACAATTCCGGGTGTGCGGACTCCCTCGGCCGACCTCAGCGAGTGGTCTCTGCATCCCGAGGTCTTCGCGCAGATCTGTGACCTCTGGGGCATTCCAGACGTGGACCTTTTCGCGTCTCGGCACAATCGGAAGATCCTTCAGTTTGTGGCGAAGTCCCGGGACCCCCTGACGCTAGCTGTGGATGCCCTATTTATTCCTTGGACAGTTTGCTCTGCCCTATTTGTTTCCTCCCCTTCCGCTCCTTCCCAGGGTTCTGAGGAAGCTCAAAGCGGAGGGCGTTCCCGCCATACTGGTAGCTCCATATTGGACCCGAAGATCGTTGTACGCCGATGTGGTCAGGCTCCTGGACGACACTCCACTACGCCTTCCACTTTGTTCGGACCTGCTGTCTGTGTCCTCTTTGCCACCCCAATTTAGTCGCTGCATTTGCCAGCGTGGCGGTTGATAACGCGATTTTGAGAGCCCGCGGTTTCTCTTCTCAAGTCATTCGCACCATGCTCAGGGCTCGTAAACCCTCCTCTGCAAAAATTTACCACCGTGCTTGGCGGTCTTATTTTCGTTGGTGTGAAGCTCAGGTTTTGTCTCCTATTACTTTTTCTTATCCCAATCTTCTTTCTTTCTTGCAGTCTGGTTTGGAACTGGGGTTGTCTCTCACTTCCCTTAAGGGTCAGGTTTCGGCCATTTCTATTTTCCAGCGTCTTCTGGCTTCAAATTCCCATATCCGGACCTTTCTTCAAGGCGTGGCGCATGCTGCCCCTCCTTATCGGTCACCTTCTCACCCTTGGGACTTGAATCTGGTTCTAGGGGTCCTCCAATGTGAACCTTTTGAACCTCTTAGGGAGGTGTCCCTGCATCTCCTTTCTTGGAAAGTTGCGTTTCTTGTTGCTATCATCTCCATTCGGAGAGTGTCTGAATTGGCAGCTCTCTCCTGCCGTTCTCCGTTTCTGGTGATTCATCAGGACAAGGTTGTCTTCCGGCCAGATCCTTCCTTTTTGCCCAAGGTTGTTTCGGCCTTTCATCTCAATGAGTACATTGTCCTTCTGTCCTGCTCCTTCTCATCCTAAGGAGCATTTACTCCATAAGCTGGATGTGGTTCGGGCTGTTAGGTCTTGCCTCTCTATCACTTCTTCGTTTCGTCAGTGTGATTATTTGTTTCGTCCTTACGGAAAGTCGTCGCAAGGGACAACCTGCTTCCAAGGCCACCATTTCTCGGTGGATCCGGTCTGCCATTTTGGAAGCCTATCGCTGTAGGGGGAAGTTTCCTCCCTTCAGGGTTTGCACACTTTCTCGAGGTTCTACCGGGTTCATTCCTTCGCATCGGCTGATGATAGTCTGGGCCGTAAAGTGCTGCAGGCGGCAGTGGAACAGCCGTCTGCCTAACTATCTGCCCACCCAAGGGACGGCTTTGGTACGTCCCACGGTCTGTGTCCCCCGATGGAGCCAATAGAGAAAAGGAGATTTTTTTAACACTTACCATAAAATCTCTTTCTCGAAGGATCCATTGGGGGACACAGCTCCCGCCCTTTTGGGTTTCTCTTTGATTTTCTGTCCGAGGGTGTGTTCAGTTATCTTTTCTTCTAGTTCTTGGACAGTTCGTGTTTTTTCCTTGACCTGTCGGTCCTCTCGTATTGCTCTGGTACTAAACTAATTGGAGGCGGGTATATCCTGCTGGGAAGAGCTGACTTTTTTTTGTTGCCATAGTGTCATACCTCCTAGAGACAGCCGCATACACCCACAGTCTGTGTCCCCCAATGGATCCTTCGAGAAAGAGATTTTACTGTAAGTGTTTAAAAAAAATCTCCTTTTCATTGAGCTGATGGTCATTGCCTAACTTATAAAATCTTTTTATATCTGATCAAGGGGGGGCTGGTATATGAAGGAAAGCAAGGATTGGGGTGCCAGGCTGTGCTGTGGCACTTGTGCATCTCAACTCTGCCTCCTTGACACTTGGTAGAGAAATGAAAAAGCAATATTTTTTATTTATTTCTTTTGTAACCACTATGTGCTCCAGGAAAGGTACTTTTTGCTTTATTACACAACAGTTGTCAGTGTCGGTTCCCTGCAGCCAATAATGCTGATTCCCTTTAACTCGTTAATAAAGATGACTGCTCTAGGGAGAATGGTCCCTATTGTCTTCAGTAGGAGGCTAGCAAAAGTGGAGAATGTTCCTCAAAACTTATTTTTCTTTAAAAATAAACTGCTGTACCTTAGCATATGGGTCACAACCAACTACCTTCAAAATTCATAACGGTATCCATGAAGCCTGATTTAGTCATGTATGGTTACCTTTCGACATATGTCCTGGTTTATATTTTAAGAGTACCTATCAAGAACTAAACTGTCCCTAATCCCCACCACCCAATCTGTCCCTGGCCCTCACTGACACTATCCCTACATTTAAAATTTTATTTTTTTTGCTTAAAAAACCTGCTTCTAAATACATTTTATAATCTTTCTGCTCATTCCGCTCTCCATGTGTGAGGGAGGAAGGGGGTGTGGCCCGGCAGGCACGGCTTAATTTGATGCCTGTCTGGGCTCACTACCACCCTGCATCCCTCTTGGGAGCGCACATAGAGGCTCTGCACACAGCACGGGCAGCAGCTGCAGTGTCTACTCCTCTCTGCACGTGCCATACAGAGAGGAGAAAGATTGGAGAAGAGCTGCCGTTCCATTGCTGCAATGAGACAACGGTGGGTTAACAAATATATAGTGTGCGTAATATAGAAGTGTGTGTGTGTGTGATATATAATATAATAAAATCCGCACTACAGGTACATAAACAGGTGCAAGCCCGCCATGTCAGGAACATACCCTGGCACAGTGCTTGCTCCCGCCTGTCTGACACTGTGCTAGTCAGTGTGCCAGCTGCAGTATGAGAGTTCAGACTCATGTCAGGTCAGTAGGAGTCTGGACTCTGTAAGAGACTTGCGGCCGGGACATGTAGGGAGATCCCTAGTGGTCAGGTTTTCAAACACAAAATAATCATAGAAATAATTTATTTATTCATTTTTTCTAATACATGCAAATTGAAAGTTGCTTGGATTTCAGTAGTATGCAAAATATCAAGTGTTTTTTTTTTATGCATACAGTCCTTACCACGACATTTGTTCCCATATTTGTAAATGTTGATGTGAAATTAATTTTCTTCCAGTTTAAAAATGAAGCCATCTTAAATTATAAAAAAAAGAAAATTGCTGATGTCAATAACTGCATGTTTTGCCAATTAACTGTTGTAGCTATACAACTGTGTGCTGTACTGCTAATGTAGTTATTGCATTTGATATCTGTATAGACTGTGTACTTATGCTTTTTTCCTTTTTTTTTTCATGTCTTCAGCCGGTTCAACTTCCTCAGCCCATGCCCTCTGTCCCACCTCTTGCAACAGTTCCAACTCTTCCACCTAGTACTACATTACCTTCCATTCAAGGTTTGCCTCCTCCACAAGGTTTGCCTCCACTTCAAGGGGTTCCACCCCCACAAGGGTTGCATATGCCACCATCATTGCCACCATTACAAGGAATGCCTTTGCCTCAAGGAATGCCTGTTCCAGGTTTCCCTGGGCCTATAAATATACCTCCCCCAGGGTTTGCTCCAGGTGTTCCTCCACCACCATTTATGAGGCCAGGATTTAATCCAATGCAGTTACCACCAGGTAAGAACTAAACATAATCTATGGATAACACTGTGCAATACTTGTTTCTTTTATATGTAACCTGTCAACACTTGAGTTACCATAACCCATAAATGTGGCTTAACTACAGTGCAAAAGTGTTGACATTTTTGAGGCGGGGTCTCAACTGGCTAAAGGAATCTTTCATCTAAAGCCTGTCAACTAATGCTGCTGGAGTAAAATAGGGGGGGGGGGGGGGGGGGGAACCACATGTTTATGCAAACCACAAGCATAGAGGTATGGTAAATTTTCCTGAACATATCATCATATAATGTCAAAGGAGTACTCCAGTTTTGGAAAATGTATCTCCTATCCAAAGGATAAGGGATAAGTGTCTGATCGCAGGGTTCAGTGGTCAAATCCCCTACTATCTGACACACAACCCCTACCCTTTGCATAGGTGATACATTTTTCTAAACTGGCCTCCAGGACTTGAAAAAATGGCGTAGCCCTGCAAGCTTCTTTGTTGACTCAACTCCCATTAAAGGGTTGGTCCAGTATTAGAAAAAGTACTTGGCCCTGCAAGTTATGCTGTTTTCTGCAACTCCCATTAAAGGATCTTAATGACATTTAGTGAGGTTGACACAGTAAATGGATTGAGAGGGGGAAACACCACTGTTCACCTTTCCCAAGTTGCCTAGTCCACACTTCTGTCCATTTCCTGTTCCCCCTCCTCAACACAAGTGAGTGCTTGCTCTGCCTACATTGAGAGGTAACCAGAAGTGGTGCAGTAGAAACCTGGCTCAGTTGATCTGACTACTTTTATAAAGAGTAGAAAGTTACGTATAGCAACTTACAAAAAATTCTGGCTCTCATTTCTCAGAAAAAGAAAAAAGAAATATAAACTTCTCCAATTTTCCTTTGTGCCAGTTTTGAGAAATATACCCAATTTCTAGACTACTAAATCTATGGCCCATTGGCTGCTGTTAATCATCTTGGAATGCTATTTATAATGCAGAACTGCAGCTCTAGCCAGATGCCTGTTCCTACTTATGGAAGAAAAGTACAAACAGGTTAGAAAAAGGGTCATGTTTAGACACAATGTTAAAAGGAACCTGTCGCCAGCATTTTAGTGTTTAAATTACAGCCACCTTGCATGCAGCACAATATTTTTCTGGGGTGAAGGTGCATCACCCTATTATACTGGAATGGCTTAAAATGCTCTTTAAAGAAAAGAAAAAAAAAAGCCCTGTGACATGAGGGCTGTATTTTAAACACACATGCTGGTGACAAGTTCCTTTTTAGTCTATACACTGAATCTACAGCTGTTCATGAACTGATAATTGAAAGAATTAGGGCCTGTCCCATTGTTTTCAGTTTGGTTCTGCTGCTCTACGCTCACTGCGGAATTTATGCAACAGAATTCAGCAGACGGAACGGACATCCGCCAAAATGAATGTTAATTCTTTGGGTTAAATTCAGTGTCAGAATCCCATACAATGGAACTTCTATTTCTGTCCAAACTCAGTTGAGTGAGCGCAGTAGGGGAAGCGTTTAAATATTAAAACAGGTCACTGAAGGTCCAAAAGGAGCAGCACGTTTCTTTCCTGGGCAGAACCATGGAAATTCCTAACC
This sequence comes from Hyla sarda, assembly GCF_029499605.1. Taxonomy (NCBI): domain Eukaryota; kingdom Metazoa; phylum Chordata; class Amphibia; order Anura; family Hylidae; genus Hyla; species Hyla sarda. The sequence goes on along the minus strand of NC_079190.1, from coordinate 486,156,175 downwards.
TATTTCAGCATGGACTTGAACAATTCTGGTCTCTGAAAAGAGCGACTGATTCAATTCTGAGTAGACTAGTTATTAAAAGCTGATAAAAATTTGCCGCAAGGTGTATCCTTGTGCCAGATCTTCAACAGTGGCTCATGCTGTCAAAATCTTTCTTTGTGTGCACTCTTTCAATTAGTTGGCTTTTACCCCTAAATTGTATGCTAATTAATGTTGCATTAAGCTACTCCCCCTTCAGAGAGATGTCCACTTTCTGGGAAGCTACTTCTCTTGTTGGGTCTTTGGCACTGGAGATTTAGTTTTTCTTCTCCATGATCCTGAGTTTGTATAGTAGCATTTGTTGGGGTGAGAATACCAGGTGATAAAAGGTAATTTTACATTATTTTGAGGAATGTGTGGCCATTTCAACCCCTTAAGGACCCTTGACGTACGCGCACGTCATGGCACCCTGGTACTTAAGGACCCATGGGGAATTCCGGTCCCGCCAGATCGGATCGGGATGCCTGCTGAAATCATTCAGCAGGCCTTCCGCGCAAATGCCCAGGGGGAGTCATCAGACACCTCCCCACCCTGGCAAATCGGGGTCATACAGGTCTATGGTGACCCAGAAAATCAGGGGGATCGAGGTTGTCAAAGACACCCACGATCCACCTGAAGGGATAGGAGTGAGGTGGCAGGGGGTGCCACCCCTCCTATCCCTGCTATTGGACGTATAGAAGTGACGACCAATAGCAGATCGGGGGCGGGGTGGGTTAACTTTCGGTTTCCCCGTTCTGCCCACCCACAATAGGAAGTGCAGAACAGGGAAACCGACAGAGGACCGGGGTCGAAGTCCACTTAGCCATCCATGGGGGCGGAGGCGACGATCGATGGTGGAGATCGGCGGGCGTCTATGTCGAGTGGCTGGCTCCCTGTATCCTACGGAAGCTGGTATCCTATACAGTGGTCTCTAAACTGTAGCCCTCCAGATCTTGCAAAACTACAACTCCTAGCATACCGAGACAGCTGTTTGCCATCTGGGCATGCTGGGATTTGTAGTTTTGCAACATCTGGAGGGTCAGTTTGGAGATCACTGCGCAGTGGTCTCTAAACTGTAGCTCTTCAGATGTTGCAAAACTGCAAATCTCAGCATGCCCAGACAGCAAACAGCTGTCTCGGCATGCTGGCAGTTGAAGTTGCATACCTCCAGCTGTTGCATAATTACATCTCCCAGCACGCCCTTCAGCGATCAGTACATGCTGGGAGTTGTAGTTTTGCAACAGCTGGAGGCACACTGGTTGGAAAATACTGAGATAGGTAACAGAACCTAACTGAACCAGTGTGCCTCCAGCTTTTGCAAAAGTACAACTCCCAGCATGCAGTGTCTGTCAGTACATGCTGGGAGTTGTAGTTTTGAAACAGCTGGAGGTTTGCCCCCCCCCACACACACACACACACACACACACACACACACACACACACATGTGAATGTACAGGGTAAATTCACACGGGCAGGTTTACAGTAAGTTTTTCTTGAAGTTTGAGCCGCGGCAAATTTTTCGCCGCAGCGCAAACTCCTAGCTGGAACCTGCCAGTGCGAATGTACCCTAAAAACACCACTGCACTACAATAACACATAATAAAGAGTATATACACCCCTTACACTGTCCAATCACAGCCCCCCCCCCCCCCCCCACCAATAAAAATGAAAAATTTATTGTACCGCAGTGTTTCCATAACGGAGCCTCCACAACTCCCAGCATTTCCGGACAGCCACTGACTGTCGAGGCATACTGGGAGTTTAGCAACAGCTGGAGGCACCCTGTTTGGGTATCACTGGCACCCCTATGCAATTCCTAATTTAGTCCTCAAATGTGCATGATGCTCTCTCACTTCAGAGCCCTGTCGTATTTCAAGGAAACAGTTTAAGGACACATATGGGGTATTTCCATATTTGGGAGAAATTGCACTACAAATCTTATGGGCCTTTTTCTCCTTTTACCGCTTATGAAAAGTAAAAGTTGGGGGCTTTGCCCCATACTTTTTATCTTCACAAGCGGTAAAAGGAAAAAAACTAAATTTGTAATGTGGAAGTCTGGAAATACCCCATATGTGGGCGTAAAATGCACTGTACATTTGAGGCCTATATTGGTGATTTGCACAGGGGTGGCTGGCATATACACAAAAAAAACCACGTGTGACCCCATTTTGGAAACTATACCCCTCACGGAAAGTAACAAGGGGTATAGTGAGCCTTAACACCCCACATGGTGTTTGACAAATTTTCGTTAAAGTTGGATGGATGGGAAAATTAGAAAAGAAGAGTTTTCACTAAAATGCTGGTGTTACCCTAAATTTTTCATTTTCACAAGAGAAAATAGAAGAAAAAAGGTTACAAATTTTGGGGGGGCTTTTCCTGAGTAAGAACATACCCTATATGTGGACGTAAAGTGCTCTGCTCGCGAACTACAATGCTCAGAAGAGGAGCGCCATTGGGCTTTTGAAGAGAATTTGTTCAGAATTGAAGGCCACGAGTGATAACAAAGCCCCCCATAGTGCCGGAACAATGGACCCCCCCCACACACACATGTGAATCCATTTTGGAAACTACACCCCTCATGTAATGTAATAAGGGGTACAGTGAGCATTTACGCCCCCGTTTTTCATTTGCACAGCCCACTGTTCCACGCCAGTGGGGTGTAAATGCTCACTGCACCTCTTATTAAATTCTGTGAGGGGTGCAGTTTCCAAAATGGGGTCACATTTGGGCAGGGTCCACTGTTCTGGCACCACAGGGGGCTTTGTAAACAAACGCACATGGCCCCTGACTCCCATTCCAAACAAATTCACTCTTTAAAAGCACAATGGCGCTCCTTCTCTTCTGAGCATTATAGTTCGCCAGCAGAGCACTTGACGTCCACACATATGGGGTATATCCATACTAAGAAGAGATGGGGTTACAAAATTTGGGGGTCATTTTTTCCGATTACCCCTTGTAAAATTTGGGGGAAACCAGCATTTTTGTGACATTTTTTTTTTCATTTACACATCCAAATTTAACAGTCGTGATTATATATATATATATATATATATATATATATATATATATATATATATATATATATATATATATAATATATATAATATCTCACACACACACACACACCCTATACCCCTTGTTACGTTCCTTGAGGGGTGTAGTTTCCAGAATTGGATGCCATGTAGTCTCCCGCGCCCCCCCCCCCCCCCCCTGTCCTAAATGCGACTTGCCCACGAAAAACCATTTGCTTTCCAAAAGCCAAATGTGACTTCTCTTCTGAGCATTGTAGTTCGCTCGCAGAGCATTTAACATCCTAACATGGGGTATGCTATGGTTTTAGGTCTGGTCACAAAACTGGATGCGGGTCAAAAATGAGCCAACTGGAGTCACAGTTTGACTCCGGTCTACTCATTAAAGTGAATGGAGTTCAGTGCTGGTCCGGCTGGGGTACGGGAGAGCCCAGTTTGCCCCTCCTCCAGCCGGATTCGGCACCCCTAGTGTAAAGACGAGATGTGAATGCAGCCTTAGCCAGTTGCCTGTAATAGAGTGAAATTAAACCCACATACACTTTTATTTTTTTTTATTTTTTTTTGACAGCATGGGTTTTCTGACAGCATGGGAGATTTTAATCCTATACCTGTTTCATTGAAAGCATTGTCAGAACTAATTTAATTACTGTAATTTAATCCAGAGATTGCCACTTGAAATATAGCAATATAAAATTCAAGCAGGAATACATTCATAGCCTTCAGTTATAAAAATATTAACAATTCCAAATCGCTCCACTATTGACCCAGTGGAGAGATTGCTCAATATTTGGTCTATTTAGCACTTTTGGTTAATTTTGTTGAAGTTAAAACTAAGAACTGCTTTCATTTCCTGACATGCAGCATAGTAGCATGTGTGACCTCACTTCATCTCCAAGCATGACTTTTCATGCACACTCATGTGCCTGCCATCTGACGCAGTTTCATAGCATTATTAGATCACAGTAAGGTTACCTTTTTTATTGTGTTGGTCCATGGCTCCTGTACTTCGGAAGAAAAAAAGTTTCTCTGTCCGGCTGCACTGCTCCTCTCTGCTCCCTTACACTACTTTCTCTAGTTTCTAGCAGTTTCATAGTTATTTTTCATGCAACTGTTTCCCTTTAATACATTTTTAACATGTGGCTGAAATTATTATACCTCCTGGCTTGCTATTCAATCTGTGACTGCTTTATTTGGCCAGTACAACACCTCAAAACAGTGGCCAACCTCTATAGGATTTTGCCGATAAAACTGCGGAATTGGTGGCAGAATCAATTAAACAGTGGCCTTCTAATTTGAAGTGGACTTAATATGGTGGGTCCCAGCCATTTTTGTTGTAAAAAAAATCAATACAGAAAAATTTGTTATTGCAAAGCAAAAGAGTAACATAATTATCTTAAATAGTAAGGTCTTAAAGGAGTACTCCGTCGTGCACTTTTTTCCTTTTATCCCTTCCGGGCTGCAAAATAAAATAAAACACACTTTCTCTTACCTGCCAACGAGCCCCTGGAGCTCCGGTACAGGTGTTCGGTCCCCGGGCTGTATTCTTCTTACTTCCTGTTAGCCCTGCACGTCACACGGAGCTTCAGCCTATCACCGGCCACAGCGATGTCCCGCCTCGGCCGGTGATAGGCTGAAGCTCCGTGTGACGTGCCGGGCTAACAGGAAGTAAGAAGAATACAGCCCAGGGACCGAACACCTGTACCGGAGCTCCGGGGGCTCGTTGGCAGGTAAGAGAGTGTGTTTTCTTTTATTTTGCAGCCCGGACGGGATAAAAGGAAAAAAGTGCGCGCCGGAGTACTCCTTTAAAGGAGTATTGCAGCGCAAAATAACTATATCCAAAGTATAGAGGATAAGTTATAGATCGCGGGGGTCCGAGCGCTGGGGCCCCCCCGGGATCTCCTGGACGGGGCCGCGGCAGTCTGCAGGAAGTGAAGTTTTTTCCCCAGCAGAAAGCCGTGGCAGACACACCCCTTCATGTATCTCTATGGGGTACATGGTGGGAGAGTGTCGGCCGCCGCGTCATGCGGGGACGGAACGCACTCTTTCCGGAATACTGCTGCAGCCAGGAGATCCCAGGGGGCCCTAGTGCTCTGACCCATCGTGATCTACAGGGGGGGGGCCATTTATATGGATACACCTTAATAAAATGGGAATGGTTGGTGATATTAACTTCCTGTTTGTGGCACATTAGTATATGTGAGGGGGGGAACTTTTCAAGATGGGTGGTGACCATGGTGGCCATTTTGAAGTTGGCCATTTTGAATCCAACTTTACTTTTTTTCAATAAGAAGAGGGTCATGTGACACATCAAACTTATTGGGAATTTCACAAGAAAAATAATGATGTGCTTGGTTTTAACGTAACTTTAATTGTGAAATTCCCTATAAGTTTGATGTGTCACATGACCCTCTTCCTATTGAAAAACAAAAGTTGGATTCAAAATGGCCGACTTCAAAATGGCCACCACCCATCTTGAAAAGTTTCCCCCCTCACATATCCTAATGTACCACAAACAGGAAGTTAATATCACCAACCATTCCCATTTTATTAAGGTGTATCCATCTAAATGGCCCACCCTGTATAACTTATCCCCTATCCTTCGGATAGGGGATAAGTTATATTGCACTACAGTTCTCCTTTTACAATATTCATCAGCACCAGACATAAGACTTATATGATCTAAATAACACTCCTTCTTTTTGAAGAGCAGTATTTGAAATTGAACATGTTATCATTGTATGAGCTACCATTTTAATAACTTCAATTTTTTTTTAACAATGTATCTGCTCTTCAGGATTCCTACCTCCTCCAGGGATGCCCCCTCCAATGACTCCTCCATTATCTCTTCCTCCACCCATAACTGGTTTAGGCATCCCAACCTGTAAGTGACTTCATTTTTGGAAGATCGTGGTTTATTTTATACTGTGTTTTGGAATTTTGGTGATTAATAGTTGAAACTTTGTGATTATCAATGTTTCCCAAGCGCAGTCCTTAAGTACCCCCAACAGGTCATGTTTTCAGGATTTCCTTAGTCTCTCACAGGTGATAATTGTGGTAAGGCCTGATTCACTGACCATAATTGTATCACCTGTGAAAGAATAAGCAAATCCTGAAAACATGACCTGAGGACCATGCCTGAGACACTGGTGTATAGGGCAACTAGACAATGTGGGATTTATTTTATTCTTTAAAGGGGTACTCCGGTGGAAAACATTTGTTTTTAAATCAACTGTTGCCAGAAAGTTACACATTTGTAAATTGCTTCTATTTAAAAATCTTAATCCTTCCAGTACTTATCAGCTGCTGTGTTCTCCAGAGAAAGTTATTTTCTTGAATTTTTCTGTATTACAGTGCTCTCTGCTGACACCACTGTCCAGAGTAGGAGCAAATCCACATAGCAAACCTATCCTTCTCCAGACAGTCCCTAAAATGGACAGAGGTGTCAGCAGAGAGCACACTGGTCAGACAAAAAAGGAAATAAAATAAAAACTTCTGTTTTCCAGGGGAGTACCCCTCCAAGTTGCCCTATAGTGGAGACCAAATTTCTGATACTAATGCAAATTGTTTGTCGGAGTCTTATGAGCCATTTTTAACCTCTTAAGGACACAGCACCTTTTGGCCTTAGTCACACAGCTTTATTTTTTGTTTTTAGTTTTTTTTTTCCTCTACACTTTAACCTCTCAGGACCCAGGGCGTACCTGTACTTTCTGAGTCCGCTCCCGTTCTATAACGTGTGGCCACACGTCATAGCGGGTCGGGCCCGGCCTCTAACAGGGCCCCATGACTAATAGCGTGCGGCACTGAACGGTGCCGCACGCTAGCTGTTCAGGACCGCCACGGTGAAATCACGGCATCCTGAACAGCTGTAGGACACGAGGAGGGTCCCCTTACCTGCCTCCTGGTGTCCCATCGCCGAATGACTGCTCAGTGCCTGAGATCCAGGCATGAGCAGTCAAGCGGCAGAATCATTGATCAATGGTTTCCTATGAGAAACCATTGATCAATGTAAAAGATCAGTGTGTGTGCGCAGTGTTATAGCCCCATATGGGAGCTATAACATTGCAAAAAAAAGTTAATAAAGATCATTTAACCCCTTCCCTAATAAAAGTGTAAATAAAAATAAACATGTGGTATCGCCGCTTGCGGAAATTTCCAAATTATAAAAATGTGACTGATCACTTTTTATAAAAAAATTTCTGTGAGGTGACTAAAAATCACTGTACAGGATCCACTTTCCTTAAGGGGGTACTCCGGTGGAATTTTTTACATTTTTTTTTTCTAAACTGGTGTCAGAAAGTAACAGATTTGTAAATGACTTCTATTTGAAAATCTTAATTCTTCCAGTACACCTCACCTGCCGTATGCTCCAGAGGAAGTTGTGTAGTTCTTTCCAGTCTGACCATAGTGCTCTCTGCTGACACCTCTGTCCATTTTAGAAACAGTTCAGAGCAGGAAAGGTTTGCAATGGGGATTACCTCCTGCCCTGGACAGTTCCTAACATGGACTGAGGTGTCAGCAGAGAGCACTGTGGTCAGAGTTAAAAGCACTGAACATCTTCCTCTGTAGTATACAGTAGCTAAGTACTGGAAGGATTAAGATTTTTAAATTAGAAGTAACTTTTTAACACCACTTGATTACCAGTCGCGTACCCCCTTTTAGCCAGTCGTCCAGTGTCCTTATAGGGGTTAAGTCAGTCATATTAGTTAAATGATTTATCGGCTTATAACTGCAAGTGACCTTTGGAGGGCTCATATGTGATTTAACCTGACTCAACAGTAGTTGAGATGTTGGTTTCAATGGGGAAGCAAGCCACAGCAGAGACCTCTGCATAAAACCGAACATGTCTGTTCCTATGCTACATAGGGTTAGAAGGCCATACTACACACTAGATTAACGAATTGCACTGTTATCAGCAAGATCCATTAATCTGCGCATGTGCAGCCTAAGTCTTACGTTATGGAGGGTGATTTATCAAAATCTTATTTTTAGAGGCCATTTTAAAACTTACGCAATCTGGTTGCTATGGTCAACTCTTCTCTACAGATTTTGATAAATCTCTTCTATGATCTTTAGCTCTTGTTAGACACATGCCAAAGTGTATTGGCATGTCTAGTTTTATGTACACTAGAGGTTTTTACAGTGCTTTGAGTTACTAGATCAAAAATATGGGATACACCTACCCAGGTTCCCTGCAGCTCTCGTTCTAGTACATTTTGAGCCACTACTTCTTACTGCTTGGTCTCGAGTTGTCACAATAGGACATGCTCACTAAGCCACTAGGATTGACTGAGCAGGCGTGTCTCTCTGATACTTGAATCAGAAACTGTGGGGGACTGGGGTAGGTTTTTTTTCCTTCTTCCCCTCTGCACCTCTAGCAAAATCTCAAATGTTGATAACAGATAACCGCTTAAGAAACTTTGCCTAAAATTGGTATATTTGGAAATTTTATCCAGCTCTCCTTTTGAGTTTCATTTAAACTGAGATCTTTGTGAATAACATCTGTTTTTTTAGCTACAGCAGGTGCTTCATCAAATGATTCGGATGTGTCACAAGGAAATACTATGTCTCTTGGATCTGGAAGAGAAAATATTGAATCTGATGACAATGGAAATGGATTTGGGCCCAATACACAAGGAGGGCCCAGTAATGCTCCTGGGCCATTGAACCCACATCACGGTAAGGCTCTTAAAATGTTTTTAAAAGTCTGTTCTTATACTGTCAATTGGTAATTTGTTTTAAAATGTGCTGTACATGTTGTTAGCAAGAATGAATTTTGAGACTATTTAGTGTCCTCTTGGATCAGGGTGATAACCAAATTCCCCATGTTACTTTTAGGAGTTACATTGGCTGTTTATGCAGTTAATTTCTCTCTTTATAAGCTATGTTTTTAAGGATTTTTCTGCTGCATGTATGAATTTGGAGATTTGGCACAATAGTGACAGTTTTCTATACTGGTACTATATTAAGTAGACTAATACTTCTTGAGCGGGATTTGTCACAATTTAGTTGGTAAATTTTGTTTAGTCAGTTCATTCTTTCCAAACTCAGAGATTGCTTGCAAAATTGTACTGTCTACCAAAAGATACTTTTGGGGAATAAACAGGTTTTCAGATGGAAAGGCTGTAAACACATAAGGTTTAATGTGTCCCTGTCATTTAAAAAAAAAAAACTGAAGAAAAAACCTTTTGACATACGGTTTGGGGTCTCTGTATTGAGACCTCCATCAATCAGCACAGAACAAGCAGGAATAGACATGTAATAGGGCAGCAAGACAGATTGCTGAGAGCCTGGCAGATATGCACGTTTATACCCGCTTGTTTTCCTATTCAGTGGTGATTTCTGCAGATAAGTACTTAAGACATTTCAGAAGTTAGCAGATACAATTTAGGGCTGTTTGCCCAAAGAACGCACCACTCATAGGTTGTCATCTTCTTTGCAAAACAGATGCCTGCAATGTTCTAGGCATGCAAAGTGCCTACTCTCAAAGTATTTCTGTAGTCTGCAGGTGAGCTGCTATGCGTAAAAGCCACTGAAATGTTTGGCGCTTGCTCTGCATAAAGCACAATAACCTTCTTGAGAGCATTGTTCTGCCTTTGCTTTACACCCAAAGCCTCTCAGCCATAAAGTACCATACACGGTTTTCAGTGGCTATATTACACATGAATGTTCACTGCCATCTTCTGCATATTATGTTGCTATACTAAATCTTACAAACCTTTGTCTTTGGAAATGTTTGGTACATTGTCCATAGGATTTATTCTTTAATGACCACCCTGATTTGAATGCAAATTATGCAGGCGCTCAATCTACAGCTACTTCTTTTAGCGTTTTTTGCAGGGATGTTGCTCAAAGAACAAGCAACTACAACTCCAATTCTTAGCTGACCACCCACATGGACAGCCAGGATTGGTTAAATGTCTGACACTTGCTGCTTATCAAGCATGACTACTTCTTGATCAAAGGGGACTCCTTCCTTTGGTCATGTCTCCAGTTTCCAGTTGAACTGAGGGGACCTCTGCAATCAGCTCCATGGATGTAGAGATGACACACGGGTATCTGTTCAGTTAACCTTTAGGAAACCCTAGCAGCAGACCAAAATATTTAGTGGGTACCATAGGTTCAAACAGCTTCTCTCCATATGATAGCCTTTTATATCTGTAACATATTTGTCAATCATTTCATTTACCAAAAAATAGTTTGTACCCAAGAAATAAAAGATCTAAAGGCTTTGCTCCTATGTGTTGCACTTCCATGCATTCTGCGGTCTACTGCCAGTTGGACTCAGTCCCTCTATAGTAACAGACACAGAAACTGGGAAGGGTGGGGCTTAGCTAGTGCTATGTCCAGCAGAGTGCATGGGCTGGTATCTGTGAGCCTGTCTGCTGCCTCCAGAGGATCCATACTGTTAAAGGTAAATCACTTGTTTCGCTCTCTCAACTCCGACCGCTCAATTCTTGGGAGCTGTTTCTTGTGTACTTACTAGTGTATCTACTATGTACACAGTGCTGCCTTCTTAATGTAATCTCAATATTTCCTTTAGTTTGCAGGCGTGCAATGATCATTTTCAGGGGCAACAGTTTAGTTGTGAGTGTAACTTTCCTTGCCGTGCTGCTGCTGTTTCCTTTTACCTTACTTAGCACCTTGCATACCTAGTGTACACAACACTTGTAGTACTGTACCACGTACATCATTCATCCTGAACACGGTGCAGTCTGTTCATTACAGTGCACTCTTTCCAACACTCTCAAAGCACAGTGGAGATGAGCAGGTGCTGTCCTCCGACCAGGTCTGATCATTAAAGGAAATCTGTCAGAAGTATCACCCGCACTAACCCTGTTACACAGGTGATGCTTATTAAAATGGTACTCATTATGTAGATTTGCCCAGCTGTTACGCCACAAATTGCGCTTCTCTATACAGTGATCCCTCAACTTACAATGGCCTCAACATACAATAGTTTCAGCATACAATGGTCTTTTCTGGACCATCGTAAGTTGAAACCAGACTCAACATACAATGCACAGACAGTCCAGATTTGTGAAACGTGTCAATGGCTGGAAGAACCGACCAATCAAAATGGGCATTCACTGGTAAAACCCCTGTATTACTGAAGTGTATGCACTGACTGGTGTCTGATAGCGCCCCCTACAGTGCAGGGAGGTATTACATGTTCTGTACACTTTACCTGTACCAGGGTTAGCTGCTCCTCTGGAAACCAGGTGAGGGTGACTCCATTACTTTTTGGGACATTGTGTGTACTGTACAGGACCCCGAAGAAGCCTTTTGCTGTCCGGGCATGCTGGGAGTTGTAGTTTTGCAACAGCTGGAGGCTCCCTGCTTGGGAAAAATTGACAGACAGTGATTTACAGCTCCCAGCAGATCTTTCCTACTTTCATATGTAAGGATTTGCTTTATCTATATTAGTTATCTACTTATTTTTCTTAAATTCTCACTTTTTCCTATTTTTGGATGACATTTTGGTGCCTTTAGAACCAATTACCAGGTTTCCACAGAGCTCTTGTCTCAACATACAATGGTTTCATCATACAATGGTCGTCCCAGAACCAATTAATATTGTAAATTATGGGACCACTGTATATGGTAATGAGGGCCTTGGGGCATGGCGGAGCTCTGATCAGAGCTTCGGGCACCCTAACGTTATCTTAAACTCCCTCCCTGCTCCTTCGGCCGTGTTATAGTACTGCGCATGCGCCGCTCACTGTGCAACAACGTCTGCAGCTGTGATGCTGAGGGGACAGCTGCTTCTGGGAGGACACAGTAAGCGGCGCATGTGAGTACTTTAGCACGGCTGAAGGAGCAGAGGGGGGGGTTTATGAACATTGATGCAGTGGCCACCCAGCGAAGATGGCGTCACGGTGCCCGAAGCTCGGATTGGAGCTCCGCCCATGCCCCAAGGCCCTCACTAGCATATATAGAAAAACTAAATTAGTGGCGTAACGGTTGGGTGAATCTACACAACGTGAGTACCGTTTTAATCTGCATCACCCGCACTACAAGCCTGTGGAACAGGGTTAGTGCAGGTGATACTACTGACAGATTTCTTTTAAAGGGGTTATCCAGGATTAGAAACACAAGCTGATTTCTTCCAAAAACAGCACCATACCTGTCCTCAGGTTGTGTGGTATTGTAGCTCAGTTCCAGGTGAATAGAGCCAAGTTGTAATCCCACTCACAACCTGAGGACAAGTGTGGCGCTGTTTTTTTTTTTTTTTTTATTATTGCTGGATAACCCCTTTAATTTAATTTGCCTAGATATACTTGAAAATAGTGTTTGATACTGTAAATAGGGCAACTCACTTTTCTTTTTTCTTTTTTTATGCTGAGTGCAAGATAAAGCAGCAATGTGATCTATTTCATATCCAAACTTTCACAGTGACAGTTCTACTTAATCAAATCCTGTATACATTACAAGTTTTATTTTTATAAAGAATACCTGTATGTGGGTGTTGTAAAGGGACATGTTAGATATTCAGTATGTTTCCTACTGAATTGCTTATTTGTATATTCTCATTTGACGCACACACATGCACACTTAAGGCTATGTTCACACTGGTTGTCTCCGGCAGTGTTAATACTGTTGTTTTTGGATCGATAAAAGCCAGAGAAAAAATAGTGCTTGCACTGTCTCTTTCCAGTTTTTCTCTCCAAAAATAATGGCTGCTATTGAATACAATGGGGTCCATCGGGACCAGTTATTTGCCGTTATGCTCTGGCAAAATTACAGCTGGCAAACTGCAAAAAAAGGGGAGTTTGACGGCCGAAGTTGCCGGAGCATACGGCAGTGTGAAGGGGGCCTAAGTGAGGATTTATTTGTAAAACCAAAACCTCTTTGTGAACGTTACCCTAGAAAATGTGGCTTCGTTTTATTCATTAAAAAAAAATTATTTTTATCTGATTGCATGAACCTGATACTCAAGTAAATAGTAAATTTTCAGGCTATTCTGAAGTAACTTTAACAAGTTGGAATTTTATAGTAACACTTGTTTTGTGGAAATCGAGTATATGTAATGGGTCATGTGAATACACTATTAGTGTCTACTTTAAAACACAGTTAAAGCAATTACATTTACAAGCATTAACCAAGTTTTAATGTGCTGGTTAAAAGTGCTTAACAAACATCAATGTATTACCACTTTGCATATACAACTTAATCTTAATATACTTTTAAAATCAAAATCTCTCGCTTTAAGCTGGTGAGAGTCCTTAAAATCATTAGATTGCATTTAGGGTGCATGCACACCACGTTTTCACTGTATGGGTGCCGGAACCGACTGGGGAGGGGAAAACATTGCGCTCCCGTACCGCCTACGTTTTGAGGTACGGTCAGAAAACCAGGTACGGGTCAAAAATGAGCCGACCAGAGTAAAACTGTAACTCCGGTTGGTTCATTAAAGTTAATGGATTTCAAGTGTCTGTCCGGCTGTGGCACGGGAGCGCACGATTTTCCCCTCCGGATCCGGCACCCGTACAGTGAAAACGTGTTGTGCATGCACCCTAAATGCAATCTAATGATTTTAAGGACTTAAAAAGTGTTAAAATGCATAAATGTCCAAACTATTAAAATGTTTAGGATCCCGCATGGTGAACATAAAAAAAAAAATCAAACACCAAAAATACTGATTTTTAATCACATCATATATTAAAAAAAATAAAAAGCGATCATAATAATGTCAAAGCACAAATGGAACAGCTGAAAACTACAGATCACTACGTGAGCCCATCCCCATATACAGAAAAATAGTTATAGGGATCAGAAAAGGACAATTTTATGAATTTTGTTAAAACAAAACTTGCATTTTTTTTAAAGTAGTACAATAGAAAAACTGTATAAATTGGGTGTTGATCTACAGAATAAAGATAATGTATAATTTTTTACCATAAAGTTCACTGCGTAAAAACCAAACCCCCAAAAGCTGCAAAATTGCAGTTTTATTATAAATTTCCACCCGAAAATATAATTTTTTTTTGTTTCATGGCACATCTTATGGTAAAATGAAAGAGGTCATTACAAAATACAAAAACAGGCCCTCATATTGGTCTCCAGGTGAAAAAAGTTATGGATTTTGAAAATGAAAATTGGCCTGGTCCTTAACCACTTGCCACAAAACGCCGTTTCTGAATGGCGCTGTGGCACGGGAGGGTTATGAAGAGAGCTCAGGAGCTGAGCTTTCATCATACCCGCACGGTCCCAGCTGCTATCGGCAACCAGGCAACCCGTGGCTCATGCCGGACAGTGCATTTCAGGCAGATGTCTGGCATTAACTCTTTAGATGCGGCTAAAGTGAAAGCTTCCCGGCAGCTCAGTCGGGCTGATCGGGACCATTGCGGTAAAATTGCAATGTCCCAATCAGCTAGGACACAGCAGAAAGGGTACCTTACCTGCCTCCTGCGTGTCCGATCAGTGATTGATTGCTCCCAGACTGAAATCCAGGCTTAAGCAATCAACCACCGACAGCACTGATCTATGCATTGCAATGCAATGGCATTGATCAGTGTATTGAATTAATGTACTGCATGTTATTGTCCCCTATGGGGGCTTCGTTCTTAAAGGGGTACTCAGCCCCTAGCATCTTATCCCCTATCCAAAGGATAGGGGATAAGATGTCAGATCACCGGGGTCCCGCTGCTGGGGACCCCCGGGATCTCCGCTGTGGCACCCCGCTATCATTACTGCACAGAGCAAACTCCCTCTGTGCGTAATGACGGGCAATAAAGGGGCCGGAGCATAGTTACGTCATGGCCTTGCCCCTTGTGATGTCAGTCCGCTCCCTCAATACAAGTCTATGGGAGGGGGCGGTCCCTCCCATAGACTTGCATTAAGGGGGTGGACCGTGACGTCACGATGCTCTGGCCCCGGTATCGCCGGTCATTACGCACAGAGCGAGTTTTGACCCCTGCGATCTGACCTCTTATCCCCTATCCTTTGGATAGGAGATAAGATGTCTAGGAGCAGAGTACTCCTTTAAGGGGTTAATCAAAATTATGTATATAGGACTGCTTGTATTGTGCTGCCTTGCAAGAAAATAAAGGAAGAGATTTCCAGCAAATTATATTTGTTGGAAAAATGCTATAAATTCCATTATCTAATAAAGAAACAAATAGATACACAATGGTTATTTTCAAACTTCCAGATGTAGCTTCTTCCTTCTCCAAAGGTAGAAGGTCCTAAACTTCACCACATCTGCATGGCTTGTATCTCTTCCCCTTCCACAGATGGAGGCACCCCCTTTTTTTGTCTAGCTGTTTATTAAAGCTGCATGGGGAAGCTCTTCAGCAAGTATGTCCTAAAGGACCGTGCAGTGACAGAATGGTAACTACCACTTTACTTCTACATTTTACACTGGCTCATCAAGTCATTCAGAGGGGAACTTTCTTTATTCATAGCTTCACAGATTTGGAAAGTATTTAAGCATTCAGGACCATTCTCTGTTGCCGCCCATAATTGAGAAGTTCATAGGGAATTGTATTTTAGCCCAGTCACACTATTAATGATTTTGTATTTGGTTAATATAGCAAATTGTTTTTTTTTTGACAATAATAGTTATAGGCACCACACACACTCAGTATTTGTGGAAAAAAGTTAGCGTGCATCTGTGCTTATGGGGTAATGTCCAGGAAACTATGTACAACATTCATATCACGGAAGAGGATGCATAAAAGCTCCATTGCAGTGGTCCTGCTCCTACTGAGTCATTCCGGACCATGGGTACTTGTGGGCCAGCATAATCAACAGTATATGAACTTGAGACCTTGGTCTCTTCAGGTTTGAACTGTTCAGTTTTATTCATGAGAACATAGGCCGTATGCTTCTGAGAGGAAAGGTAAGATTCTCTTCCTACAGCATTCATTACTTATTTCAGATGTCACACTATTATTTTGAACAAATACTTAAGAATCTAGCTTATCCTTTATAAGAGAACTTTTATCAGCATGGTACACACTGCATATTATTACATTATAAATACATTTAATTTTTTTGGCCAGTGACGTGCCGTATCAAGGCCTTTCTTATAAATCTGCATAGATATATTAGGAGCAATAATAGTCTAGGGTAAGCAGGCCACAAGGAGCTATACCAATCCTGCTTCAGTGAGCCAGTGCAGGAAGGCCACAGCACCACTTCTTTTTGGATGCTGTACAATAATGTTGCTTTATTTTTATGTTTCAGTGCATTACATAAATTAGATTCAGATATTTGAATAGTTAGGGACTTGTTCATACCACAACTAGATAACTAACCATATTCTTTTAATTTTCCTACATTTAATCATAAATAAAACCTAATGGTTTTTACACTTGGGACAGTTTTTATTTTAACACTCCTTAGGATGTCATTATGCACAATGTAATGTCTTGATTTATTTTAAATAAAAGTTGGTTCTAAATCTGTGCGTTGTGTAATGATTTTCACTGATGACCTGTTAAAATGAGTTCCTTTATGCAAGTCACAAGTCACCCTTTATGTATAAGAACAGCTCTTGGTAAGGTCCATTTCAAGCCCCTATAACTGGAATGCTAACATGACCCATGTAATGGCTGGCTGAAAGGGGTTTAACAAAGTAATAATTTAAATGTATTAGATAACATTAAAATACAGGAATTGGCCTTCTCCACATAAATAACTTACTGATTCTACTGATTCTTTGCTGTTAGGACACACACGTAGGTGGGTAAGTACAATATTAATGCACTGTAAATCAAACTTTTGGAAACTTGGCAAGTACGAACATTCAGAAAAGAGCTTAATCTCTAAAGCAGACATCAGTGTTTATGGAAAGCTGAATGACATTTGCCCACCACTACTGTAGCAATGTGGATTGTCTCCTTTTGAGGTCTCAAAATATTTAAAAGGAAAATAAATATTCACACAAAAAAAATTCAGTTTCAGGCTGATTTTAGATTGCTCAAGATCTATAGTTGATCTTGATCTATTATAAGCTCATTTACATCCCAGATTCTCCCCAAAAAAGTTTTACATTCATAAGTAAGGGATGAAACTGCCAATGTATTCAAAGGCTATGGACACCTTTTTGGATTATTTTGATAATTGAATTACATATATTATTGAGGAAAAAGGTTTGCACTGATTGACTTCTGCAGCTTGCTTGTATTAAAATACATAGCAAGCTGCTTTATGATGGAATTGACACCATATGTTATCAAGCAGTTTATTATATATTATAATGCCTACTACAGAAGCCAAACAGCACTAAACTTTTAGTAAGAAATTACAATTATAGTTAAAAAAAAAAACACTGGGCAACTTCTTAGGGGGCAGTGCATGAGAGGATTGTCTATGGTGTTATTTGAATGATGTCATAAACCCCCTCCTCATGCCCAGCATTAGGTGTAATTGTGTAAACATTTCCCCATAGTGTTAATTGTGTTAATTATAATAAACCTTAAACTTTGCTCTTTTTGATATTCACTTGTTCAGTCCACAAACCAAGGTTTCCGTCCCATACGCGATTTTGACTTTAATTGGCATATATACGGTTTCTTCCTCAAACAAGTTTGTAAAGGACTTGTCCATTTATTTTTAATAAGCTTACACTAGATTAAAGCTTCCAATGGATCTCCATTCGGGGCCTCTGTTGCAGGTTTTGTTTAAAAAAAAACTGGATAAATGATGCATACAGTATTTTTCTTTTTTTATTTTTTATTTTTGTCATTTGGGACCCTGCAAAATGGCAAACACCAGATTTTTCTTGTTGTTTTGGTGTCATGCAGTTGGCTTTTCAGTTCTGTTCACACCTTGACTGAGGCCCCGAATTGCGTTCCTAGGGAAGCGTGAACTTTGCTTTATTTGCTTTAAACCATATGAACACAAAAATGTTACTACTGGATGCCCTTAGCCTTCAGGGAAATCGATTCAAAATCTGTTGTTCTGTTGGCATATGTCAAGATCACATTTTAATCACCCAAACTGCTCTTTAACCATTTAGAAAATATCAAGTCTAATCAATTGCAATCATTGGTGCCTTAAATGTTGTCTGATTTTGAATTAATTAAAGGGGGTTTCTGATTTAGTTAAAAGCAGATTGCAAACTGCTAAGTATGTAAAAGAAGGCATACTCACTGTGCCAGGACTTACCCAGATTACACATTGTCCACACTTTCCTGCTGTCACTCACTGATTAGGCAGAGCATTTCATTGGGTGTACAAAAATGGTCATCGGAACCATTCTAAGTGGGGTATGCTTTTACAGTACTAGCAAGCTATGGATTGCTTTTTAACTAAATCTGACAACCCCATTAAGCTGCTTAGGTCCCAGAGTATATCACATGCCCAGTATATATTTTTGCATGAGTTTCACACATATACCTTAGCATAATTTTATTATTTCTGTTTCCCTTACACATGCCAATTTTATAAATTGCTGTTTTGTTTTTGTATTGTGTTGACGAAAATTTTTCCTGTTTGGCCTATTGCTAATATTAATAGGACATCTACTAGGAAAAAACAGTATCCCCTTAATCAGATTCTAGCAAAGCATTGTGGCCTTCATGTATTTCAATGAAACAGCTTACTGCGTAGATGACACTTATGATTTCACATCCTTATTAGTTTTTGACTGATAGCACACTTTCTTCATGGCATCTGTAAAATACAAGCTGCTTTAAGACTTTTGTATCTTGTAGAGCTTTATAAATTGTGTCCTGGCAGAAGAAAACTTAAGTGTTTTATTTCTTGCCATTTCTAATCCATTATGAACAATTTGTTCCACTAAATATGGTTGAGACATAACTTTGTATAGTCATAAATGTGACTATAGTTGACCCATGAAGTAAACACATGAACATTCAAAAACGTTTGCCGATTAAATTTGACACCCATTAGTACATCTAGGAGCATACAAGAGGAGTAAGACTAATAAGCAAATTTTTGGTAATGGAGCTGCTGGTGACTTCTGCATTTTAAATCAATCTTCCCACGGTTTACTCCCCTGCCTAGAATTGAATAATGTAAATAAACAAAGATACCATGCCACAGACGAAGTGACCAGTGGTGGTATTGTCAAGCTTAGCCATGGTAGGACGTTGGTTACTTTTACTATTAGCCAGTTGATTTTTCACATTTACATAGCACAATGGAGCAAGTGATTAAAACTCACTGTTGAATTCACAAAAAGGGCAATATGGTGTCAAGTGATGGTTTCTGCTTACCGCAATTGGGGAACACCATCCCTGGTAAGTAGCCATAATCACCAAAGAGTGATTAGTGGAATGAAAGAATTTCAGAGGAAACTTGGTTACGGTTTTTCCCCCTAACAACTGACACGTGACTTGTGATCTGCCAAAATCTTAAACACACTAATCTGTTTCGTGTGTGATCTACATTTGCTGTTTAAAGGTGTAATACTGAGGACTGTTCACAACAACAGTCATGTCTAGAGAAAATAAGGTGGTTCACATGAACTTTGCACTAATTTTTTTAAACATTTTTATTTTCAATCCAACATAATGTGTATTGTTTCGGTCAGTGACATTTTTAACAAACATTCGGACTGCGCTTTTTTTTCTCTTAGTAGGAATTGTATTCGGTATCTCCCCTCCACTTTTCTACTTAAAACTCATTAAAAAATAGGTTGAACTTTAGTTTTTAAATTTTATAATTTAAACATTTAATATTTGTTCAGTTACTCACTGTTAAACTGACCAATAGACATGAGGCAATTGTTTTGTCTTATTGTACCCTAATTTTGAAGCAAGCATCTGACATGTCATAGGATTGTGAGAAGTTTGGATTGGTGGGGGGTCAGAGTGCCGAGACCCCCCACTGATCACTAGGGGTAGCTGTGCTCTTTTTTTTCTCCCTTTTTGGCACTCCTCGAAAAGCCAAGCAAGCTGTGTATGGATGCAGTGAAAGTATGGCAAGTAAACACTAACAGCTTTTTTGTTCTGAATGGTGGGGGTCTAAGAACCTGGACCTCCACAGATTCTGACATGTCAGCTTTTTGTTTCAAAGTTTAGGGACGATTTTATTTACATGGATATTTACAGGTTAGGTGAAAAAGTTTTTATAATGGCTACAGGGATAATTAGCTTTTGTATATTTGCTGATTATCGTGAGACAGACAATAGATATCATGAGGGATTATGAGAGGCAATAGATATTGATGCCTCATCCAAAGTCTGTGGGACTGAGATAAAATACAGAGTCTGTTTTCATCTGTATACATGGAGTGGCAAGAGCATCCTCAACTTTCACACTATTCAAACTCCTTATTGCGGTCCTGCAGTGAAGAGGAAAAGGGACAACCACCTATACACTACCTTACCAATAATTTAAAATCGTACTATGTACATGAATGAAAGCCTTGTCACCCCTTTGTACAGTCTGTCAAGAGGAACAGAAAAAACAAAACATGCAGAAGATCAAGTGGAACAGCAGTGTGGTCAATGGGAATGGGTAACTTTTTATTTTTCATAAACAACTTTTTGGTCATAAACAACTTTTCATTGGGTTACACTTTGTTATATTAGATTGATAGTTAAAACACTTTATATGAAACCAGTTGTCGTCATTTCACTTATCTACTTGTCAAGTTTTAACACAGTTTTTTTTTAAGCCAAAACCTGGCATGGATCCTGGGAGAGAGTATATGACAGATACTCTACTAGGTTAGCTATCATAACTTTTTTTTATTTTATGTAAGATTTTATCCTATTGCTTCCTATGTTGTATGATGCCAATCCATGGTGCGTTAGCACAGGATCATGTGTTCAGAGACAGTACTATACCTGTCTTTTGGATCTGCTTAAAGAGGACTGTGGGATTGCCCTTCTCTCTTGAATTTTCCTAAATAGAAGTATAGAGCCAGGGAGACTGATCTGTGAACTTATAACTAACAGGAATCACTCAAAAGTAACTATCCCACCTCCCGTGGAGATTCTGAGGAATATCCAACAATATTTTCTGAAGCTTATATGAGTGTGTTAGACTCGAGCAGAAAGAGCACATCACGAAATCCAAATTTCAAACTGGCTATGTGTACTTGCTTCATTGTGGTGGATTACCTATGTGGTGATGCAGCAAGGAGGCGAACAGGTATGAAACTGATGGTACAGTTACCTAAATTCTTTTTTGTATAATTATATTTTAAGTACTTATGTTTGTAAAAGTAGCTGGGTACATTAAGTATATGTACACACGTAATGCGAACACTTTGAGAGTTACATCAGTAACATTTGTTTGTTTACAATTATTAAGAGAACTATATAGAAGGCTCGCTCAAGGAAATATAGCTTTCTTGATAAAATGTGTTTGAGTTTAGTGATTATTTTTTTTGCCCTAGCCCCATTCAAATTAATTGTTGTGGGATACCTTGCGAGTACACATTGGAATATTAGCAAAAAGGTATTCAGTTTTTAGCTGGACCTAAAAGCATGTTGTAAGTATTGGAGTGCTTTTTATTCAGTTGATCAATGAGCCTTCCAAGGTACACATCAGAATACCTTTTTTGTCTGTATCCTGATTTGTATAAATATAAAATGTATAATTATATTTTGAGAAAGTGCTTTCTTGTTGCGATAAAAAATATTGGCTTATTTCTGTTTTGGCACATTTGATTTTTTAAGTTACAGGAATTTTTATAGATAGGTTAGTGAGGTCACCTAACAAATCCATGACTGCATTTATTTTAAAGCTCTCAGATTAGACTGAGCAAACTGCAAATACTATTGATGAGAGTAGAATTTATTTAAAGGTATCTCACACTTTAAAAACTACTTAGAGGTCATAGTGGCAGGTCAGAAGTCTTGATCAGTGAGTCTGTGCGCGGAGACTCTTACCAGTTGCCAAAATAGGAGACAGTCCACAGCAGAGCTTTGTGCCTGTTAATTCATGCTAATTTAATGAAGGGCTGTAGCCTTTTGTATAAATCCATATACCGAAGAGCCAACTACTGGCAAACAGAAACAGGCACAATGCTCAGCTTTTATTATTAGTGGGGGTCTCACACGCTTTTCAAAGTGATAGTTATTCTTACCCAAAAGTTATCTGGGAGAGATCTCTGTACGGTCCCCTGTTGTATTTATACATAATTAGGTCTCCCCTAAGCCTTCCTTTTTCTAAACTAAATAACCCTAATTCTGATCTTTCTGGGTACTGTAGTCCTCTCATTCCCTGTATAACCCTGGTTGCCTGTATTTGAACCCCCTCCAGCTCCACTATATCTTTCTTGTACACTGGTGCCCAGTACTGTACACAGTATTCTATTTGTGGTCTGACTAGAGATTTGTACAGTGGTAGAATTATTTCCTTGTTGTGGGCATCTATGCCCCTATTGATGCACCCCATGATTTTATTTGTCTTGGCAGCAGCTGCCCGACACTGGTCACTACAGGTAACTTTACTGTTAACTAAAACTCCCCAGTCCTTTTCCACATCAGTCGTCCCAAGTGTTCTCCCATTTAATACATAATCCCAGCCTGGATTTTTCCACCCCATGTGCATTACCTTACATTTTTATCAGTGTTGAACATAATCTGCCACTTCCCAGCCCAAGCCTCCAACCTATCCAGATCCATTTGTAACAGTGCCCTGTCCTTTATTGTGTTTACCACTTTAGAGTTTAGTATCATCTGCAGAGATTGCTACTTTACTATTCAACCCCTCTACAATGTCATTAATGAATATCTTAAATAGGACAGGACCCAAGACTGACCCCTGTGGTACCCCACTAGTAACAGTCGCCCAATCAGAATAAGTACCATTGATTACCACCCTCTGTTTCTGATCACTGAGCCAGTTACTTACACACATTCTCCTCCAGACCCATCCTTCTCATGTTATGCACCAATCTTTTATGTGCTTTGGAAAAATCCAGATATACAACATCCAGCGATTCCCCCTGGTCCAGTCTTGAGCTCACTTCATAAAAGCTGATCAGGTTAGTTTGACAGGACTGATCCCTCATGAAGCCATGCTGATATGGAGTCATACATTTATTTTTATCAAGATATTCCAAATATAGCATCTCTTAAACCCTCAAACAATTTACATACAACAGGTTAAACTAACAGGCCTATAATTCCCGGGGTCACTTTTTGTCCCCTTTTTAAATATTGGCACCACATTTGCCATGTGCCAGTTCTGGGGAACAGTCCCTGTTACTATGGAGTCCATGAATATAAAAAATAGGTGTCTGTCTATTACATTACTTCCTTTAGAACACGGGGATGAATGCCATCTGGACATGGCGATTTGCCTTTTGATTTTTTTTTATTTAGCGGCACTGTACTTCTTCCTGGGTTAGACAGATGGCCTGTACTGGGGAGTTTACCTTATCTCGCTGTATTTCACCTGGCATTTCACTTTCTTCGGTGAACACGGTGGAGAAGACTTTGTTTAATATATTTCATTTTCCTGATCCCCCGTTTATAATTTCTTCTTTATAGTTTTTTTTTTTTTTTAATAGGGCCTACACTTTCATTTTTGACATTTTTTTATTTATAGAATTAAAGAACTCTTTGGCACTGAGTCTGTCTCTATTTTTTGCAGCTCTTATCTGTTTTTTACATATTTTAAATTTTTCTCTATAGCTTTTTAATGCTTCTTCACTGATGTCCTGTTTTAGTAGTTTAAATGCTTTGTCACTTATTGCCCCCTTAACATTTTTATTCATCCATATTGGTTTTCTTTTATTTCTGACCCTTTTATTCCCATAAGGCAGGGCTGTCAAACACCCGGCCCGCCAGTCCATAGGCCATAGCAGTAGATGTGACCCCCAGGCCGGAGGAGCGGTGACCGGATCACAGTGGGGGCAGCACACAGACAATACAGCCTCCAGCCATACACTATATATGGCTGGAGGCTGTATGTCTGTGGGGAGGGGGGGGGGTGCTATGCTGCCAACTAATGGGGAACATGCTGGCAACTAATGTGGGGGAACATACTGCCAACCTAATGTGGGGGGGAACTATACTGCCAACCCAATGTGGGGGGGAACTATACTGCCAACCTAATGTGGGGGGGAACTATACTGCCAACCTAATGTGGGGGAACATGCTGCCTACCTAATGTGGGGGGTAACTATACTGCCAACCTAATGTGGGGGGAACTATACTGCCTACCTAATGTGGGGGGAAATATACTGCCTACCTAATTTTGGGGGGGGGGGACTACAATGTAC
Organism: Hyla sarda; assembly: GCF_029499605.1. Lineage (NCBI taxonomy): Eukaryota > Metazoa > Chordata > Amphibia > Anura > Hylidae > Hyla > Hyla sarda. The sequence continues at coordinate 486,131,973 of NC_079190.1, read as the reverse complement.
TGTACATTGCGGTAGGAGGGGTAGTCTTATATGGCGAGTATAGCCCAAACTCCATTTCAACTGTAAAAGTTGGGGGTCGTCTTATACGCCGGCATATACGGTATGTGGGGGGGAGGGGTCCTACAGATACAACCGGCCCTTTGAGGGTGACCAAACTGCTGATGCGGCCCCCGATGAATTTGAGTTTGACACCCCTGCCATAAGGTATATACATTTTACAGTGAGAATTTAAGATATTTTTAAGTCTCCCATTTAGTGTCAGTAATCTTGTTTTTGACTACATTATGCCATTTATATTGTTAAGGGCTTCTCTGAGTTGGTCAAACTTTGCCTTCCTAAAGTTCAATGTTTTTGTGGCCCCTCGAGAGATTCCCTTATTGAAGAACAAGTTATAATGTATTATATTATGATTACCATTTCCTAGGTGTCCTTCTACCTGCACATTAGTTACTCTGTCTGGTCTGTTGTTTAAGATTAAGTCTAGTAGGGAGCTGCCTCTGGTTGGGCCCTGCACCATTTGGGACAGATAATGGTCTTTTAGCTATAGTCAGAAACCGGTTTCCTTTAGATTCACAGCTCTCAGTCTACCAGTTTATATCAGGATAGTTAAAATCCCCCATTATCCCCTAATTCTGATTTGCTGCCTTGTTTATTTGCCTCAGAAATTGTTCTTCCTCTTCCATTATGTTTAGTGGCTTATAACAAACCCCTATCAGAATTTTTTTTATTTTTATCTCCATATATTTCTACCCATAATGACTCCACATTATCGTCTCCCTCCCAAATATCCTCCCGCAGTGCGGCCTTCATTTAGTTTTGTCCAATCCTTCCTGAATAGACTTTAACCCTGTATGTTGACCGCCCAGTCACAGCTATTGTCCAACAAAGTCTCTGTTATACCCACTATGTCATAATCCTCCTCAGACATCAACCACTCGAGTTAATCTGTTTTATTGGTCAGACTTCTGGCATTAGTCAACATGCAATTCATGGTATGTGTTTTTTCTTCCTTTGAAGCCTATCCCTATTAACTATTTTAACCCCTCCCTCTGCTCCACCCCCAGGTATATTAAGTCCCCCCTCTCTATCTACACTATCTTCCCCTTCTATGTTGTTGGTTCCCTCCCCCCTAGTTTAAACACTCCTATACCCTTCTAGCCATCTTTTCCCCAAGCACTGCTGCACCCTCCCTATTGAGGTGCAGCCCGTCCCTACGGTAGTGCTGGTAACCGACAGCGAAGTCGGCCCAGTTCTCCATGAACCCAAACCCCTCCTTCCTACACCAGCTTCTGAGCCACTTGTTTACCTCCCTAATCTCCCGCTGCCCCTCTGGTGTGGCTCGTGGTACAGGTAATATTTCAGAAAATTGTCCTTCGAGGTCCTTGCCTTAAGCTTGCGCCTTAAAGTCCCGGAAATCATTTTTAAGGACACTCCACCTACCTCTTACTTTGTCATTGGTGCCAATATGTACCATGACTGTTGGGTCCTCTCCAGCCCCACCCAGCAACCTGTCAACCCGATCCGCGATGTGCTGAACTCTAGCGCCAGGAAGACAACACACTGTTCGGCGATCCCGGTCTTTGTGACAGATCTCCCTTTCGGTCTCCCTAATTGAGTCCCCCACTACCAGTACCTGTCTGGCCTGCCCTGCACTCCTCCCTCCCTACTTACTGGAGCAGACACCCTCCTGGCGATCAGAGGCAGAGTCCTGCTGCAGTACCGCTAGCTCTGAAATGACATCCCCCTCATCTGCCAACCGGGCACACTTGTTGGGGTGTGCCAGTTCAGGACTAGTCTCTCTGACCCTTTTCCCTCAACCCCATTTTCTAACTGTAACCCAGCTAACTGCCTGACTGTCCTGCACCTCTGTCCCACTATCCTCCCCTACCTCCACCCCAGAGAGTACTTGCTCAGTGAGCAGGAGACTCCTCTCCAGGTTGTCAATGCGTCTGTCTTGCCAGTTGCTCCTCTAGATCCAGGATCTGGGCTTCCAAATGAACAACTCGCACACATCCTGCACAACCATATGTGCCCTCGAACTGCTGTTAAAAGATTGCTTACATTGAACAGGATGTACACCGGACTGCATTTTCCAACATGGAGGCCATCTAGTTATGGGGATTTCACAGATTAATTGCAAACAGTCAGTAAATATTACAAATGAATTCTCTGTAGACCTTTTGAGTTAGTCTCTACAGTGTAAGCAAAGTAACACTCACAGTGATTTCAAACTCCTGCTTTCAAACTCTCAGATTTCGAACTCTCTTGCAGTGCCTCTTACCAAGGCCCGCTAAGACTGAGTCCCAAACTAAGATTTAAGCACCTGTATGTAACTAATCTACCCCTCCCCCTAGAGGTAGAGGGGTAGTATTGTCTGCATAAATAAGTTCTGTTTTTTAAAGTGCTTTAGGTGCCTGAAACTGAATTAATTTATGCAGACTACAGTAATCAATGGCTCAACCTAAAGAAAATTAGCTCAATACTCGTCAGAAGCTCAATACTTCAATATTACATTTGAGGAAGCGCAAATTAATGACTCATTTGCAGATGCATGTTTTAGTTTAACATTTTTCAAAGCAGCATCACGCCACCTAAATTCACAGTGATTTGAGGATATTATGTCTGCAATATTGTTGTGAATGTTTAAGGCTGTAGTAAGATCATATACCGTAGTCAGAAATTGGAGCTCGTCACGAGACACACGTAGTTCTTGAACTACTGGTAATAGTAAAACCTAACATGACTAATCTAAACAGCCAGTAATGCAACAGAGTGGTCAATCACAAGGAGATGACTCTGCTGATTCTATACCAGTCTATACAGCAGAGCTGACTGTTAGCCTAATGTGAGTGATTTTTATTTTTATTTTTTTTAATTATAAATTAAAAATAAAAACCTGAATAGACTGTTTTGTTAATCTACCAGCTTCTTTCTCATGACAGGGAATACTTTAGGGCAAGTTTAAGTATTGTAAGGCAAGAAGTTATAAGGGTTTAGGGGAGATGGCTCAAGAAAGGAGAAAGCAAGTATGTCAAAAATTGAGTAGAGATGAGCGAAGTTACAATACTTCCATTCTGCACGTACCTAGCGGCTCGGCGGTTGCTGACTTTAGCCTGCATAAATTAGTTCAGCTTTCAGGTGCTCCAGTGGGCTGGAAAATATGGATACAGTCCTAGGAGACACACCTAGAACTGTATCCACCTTTTCCAGCCCACCAAAGCACCTGAAAGCTGAACTAATTTATGCAGGCTAAAGTCAGCAACCACCGAGCCGCGAGATTCGAAGTACTGTAATTTTGCTAATCTCAAATTTTCAGTGTAAGGAGCAATGCTAGGATAGAAATGTGCAGTTTTTGGTTAGATTTTATTTTTCACTTGTATTTTCTTTTTAATAGTATGTTAAGTGAAAGTAGAGATTGAGCTTCAGTGTTTGGCATAGGTGTGGACATATTACTGTAGGTTCCATACCTCGAAAGAGAACCTCTCAGATTTATGGTGTAGGATATGTTGGATAGGGTCAATCTGTTCATTTGGGAAAGATGTAATCAGAAATGTTTCTTTATTCTTGTGCAATTGTGTAGCTGCTACATGACCTATAGATGTGTTGTCCACATTTAGCCTGGATTCACACTACAGAATCTTCGGCGCTGGGACCATGTAGGTTTTGCTGGTACTCATAGATAGATGGCTGTAGATAGACATATTCTGCTGAAAGAAAGACAGAGTTCATATTTTCGGTGGATTAATTTTTGGCTGAATTTCATTAGTAAGTGTAGTGGAATCCCACTGCTGCATCATAATTTCAATGTGGAATTTAGGTTGGAAATTCCATAGGGTGTACACAGACTAAGACTCCATCTGCTGCTGCATATTTGAAGTTTTACCCAGACATAACCTCAATTGTAGATGAAGTCCTCATCCAAGGCCACATTTACATGGTAACTATTATATGCAGGTGACAGCTTGAAGCAGGCTTCTGTTGACTATAACACCAGAAGGTTTGATTCTGCATGAATCCAGTTATTCTACCAACCTATGTAGTAGTGCTTAATGACCTGTGATCCATTGATCTCTCTAACTTCACTAAAGCTCTTCCAGAAGTTTTAAGTTTTGACAACCAGAGCTTAAAGTTACACCATCAGGGCCAAGGAAAGATTAGCTAAAATAAGTGCAAGCAGTAACTCCAACACGATCTTCAGTATGAAAAATATTTATATATAAAAATTACTGCCGATCAACATTCAAGAGCACTTCAATATCTATTTTTACTTATGTGGAATTAGCATATATGTTACCCATACCCCTCTGCTTCATCCACATAATCTCCCCACCCTTGGTTGAACTTGATGGTCGTGGTTTAAATTTTTTTATTTTTTTTTTAAGCCATACAAACTGTATGTGAAAGTGTTGAGTTTCTAGTGGAAAGGAGATCAAAAAAGTGTGAATTTTTTTTTATGAATGTATTAAAGTGGTTTAGAGAAGGTGAATTGTGGATTTAAGTTTTTTGTTTTTCCACAAAAAAAAAAACCTACCACACACACACAGACAAATCTTCTGTTTTAAGGAGTTCCTTAGTGAAATATTACTTATCCCCTATCCAAAGGATAGGGGGATGAGTTATAGATTTCAGAGGGTTCTACTGTTGGGAATCCCCCACGATCTCCTGAACTGGACCCTGGCAGTGTGCTGGAAGGGGGCGTACCAACCCCTGCAGGGAGCTGTGGCCAATACGCCCCCTTCATGTATCCCATAGAGATGCATGGAGGTGGCGTGTCGGCCGCAGCTTCCTGCAGGGGTCGGAACGGCCGCTTCTGGCAGACTGCAGGGGCCCTGTTTAGGAGATCGCGGGGGTCCTAGCGGTTGGACCCCCCCGAGAGCTATAACTTATCCCCTATCCTTTGAATAGGGGAGAAGATATATTTTACTGCACTACTCCTTTAAAGAAAATGTTTAACAATATTGTGTTAGTGACATTTTAAAATGGCTTAGGGAATATCTATGAAAGGTGTATTCTTGTCCTCCTTTGGCCTGTTTGCGGTTGCCAGAGGTAGCTGGGGATTAAAAAAACTCGCCCAGCAGTCTTGTATAATTGTACTTAACCCCTTAACGATCAAGGACATGTATACACGTCCTTGTGCTGTTAACTGGGTATGGCGGGAGCCCGTGCCATACCGGCTGGCCCTCAGCTGATTCTTGTGGCTGAGGGCCGGTGTTAATAGCCGACATACAGCGATCTCCACGGCAGGCTATTAACCCTTTAGATCGCCGCTGTCAAAGCTAATACCAAAGTCAAAAATTGCGTATTTTTGGTCACTTTGTATACTCTAAAAATAAAAATGTATTAAAAAACGATCAAAAAGTCCCATGAAAACAAAAATGGTACAGATGAAAACTTCAGATCATGGTGCAAAAAATTAGCGCTCCTACTGTCCCGTATATGTAAAAATAAAAAAGTTATAGGGGTCAGAAGAGGAAATTTTAAACCTACTAATTTTCATGCATAAAGTTATTTTTTCACAGAAGTAAAATAAAACCCATATAAGTGGGTTTCATTTTAATCGCATGGACCTACAGAATAAAGATAAGTTGTCATTTTTACCGAAGTGTGCTGTGTAGAAACAAGTTACAAAATGTGTTTTTTTTTTTTTTCCAATTTAGCCCCACCATTTTTTTTTCTGGTTTCGACGTAGATTATTTGGTAAAATTATTGATGTCCTTACAAAGTAAAATTGGTATTGCAAAAAACAAGCCTTCCATATGAGTTTGTAGGTGGAAAATTTTAAGTGTTATGATTTTTAGATGGTGAGGAGGAAAAAACTAAAGTGCAAAAATGAAAAAACTTGTGGTCCTTAAGGGGTTAAAGGGGTGTTCAGGTATTAGACATGCATTTAATAACCACCACCCCCAAGATTTAACTTCATAATGTGTTATTACAAAATATATTGGCTTCAGTGTTATTCACCCCTGATAGGAAATTGCATAGTGCTTTCATTTTCAGTCTAGTGTTGTCTCAGCAGCTCCCCCTCTCTCCTGACAGGAAGTTGTGTAGTCCTCTCATTGTCAGTATGGCTTTGTCCCAGCGACTTCCTGAGATGACACATTACCCTCTGTTTTCTCAGGAGGTTTGACAGGGTCCTGTTCCTGAGCTATAACTGCCCCCTGATTTGTCACCTCCTCTGATCAGCCCCTACAGCTTCATCACCATTTCCCTGTCATATACGTATTTATATCTATTGGGACATTTAGGGAGAATTATGCGTGGTTACAGCTGACTTATGCTAAACAATGTCAGACAGAGGAGAAGACAGGCAATGAATCGCAAGTTCTGCAACCTCACTGTTCGATAGTGTGCGGTAAAATGAGATGTTCTGCAAACAACTTTGGGCAGAGAAATATGGGATTGCTGTAGGATGACTGTGATGAAGAGCTGAGGGAAAGCAGTGCGTTCTGGGGACTGTAGTATTGAGAACTTTCTAAACCAGAAATCATGTGTGATTTTGTGGTTTCTGAACTTGGGCAAACAGGTAAGTCATGCTATATGCATATGTAGATTTTTTTTTTTCAATTTCGTTTAGCTTTTACTAGATAATCCCATTAACCCCTAAAAGAATGTGACGTACATTCCACAAAACTCATGACCTGGCAAATAGAAACGTTTTGCTGCCTTCAACTGCATTAAAAACAAAAATAGTGCATGCTTACCTCCTGCACACTCCTGCTGTCAGATCTTCCTGGCTTTGCTGTGCTCCCACCCCGCCAGCTTCTGATGAGGTCTTGCTCATCTCTGTGATTGGCTGAGCAGGTCGCCATGTGTTTGAGCATATTTACAATCCACAACCAAGGAGAGTTTGAGAAAAGGCATGAAACTACGGTCTATTAAAACATTTTTCTGAAGTTGTTTAGTGAAGGAAATGGACGCATTTGTATTCAGCTTTTAGTATGCACAAGGCAAACTACATGTTAAGGGTATTCACATATAATAGTGATGACCTGTCTAGGCAGTACCCTTCAGCTGAACATACTATAGTTCACTACAACAGGTGGCTGGGTGTCATTGTACATGGGAAAATATTGATGGGGACACAGTTTTCAGGTTCTTTTAATTATGATTCTGGCCATTAAAGGAGAAGTATCATAAAAGGATAGGCGATAAGTTTTAAAGTGCAGGGGGTCCCGGGATCTACTGCACTGGCAACGGATGCATCGACCCAAGCACAAAGTGACGGCAGACACACCCTCTCAATGTATTTCTATGGAACAGCCGGAGATGGCAGACGGTCGGACTCCCTGCAGTCTAATACTTGTCCCCTATCCTTTTGGATAGGGGATATGTTTTTCTGCATGATGGTTCTCTTTTTAACCTGGTTCATACATCTTGCTTGTACACTTCTTGTCTGTTAGCCTGGTTTTCATCACTTTAGTGCCACCTTAGGTTCCTACGGAAACCAAGAACTTCAGAAGTGAATTCTAAGTGGAGGGAAAGTGTATAGAAAAGGCAGATGATTATGCTTATTTTTATTAATACTTTGACATAAAATTAGGTGAACATAATGTGGCAAAATATAGAAGAAACACAGTTCTATTTATTCATTGCTCTATCTTGAATAATCCCAAAAAATCCTCAACAGATTCATCACATGTTATGACCATAAACATGAAGTTTAGAGGTACAGAGAAGATCCATCGTGCAACTCCTTAGTTGTGGACATAACATTTAGTCCTAGCTCTTAAAGCGCTCTATACTTCCTTCTCAGCCAAAATCTTAAAATTAATCCACACATTACAGGAGATTTTAAGGACAACCACAAGAAAGGGAATTACTATGACTGTCTTACGAAGTGTTGAAGTATTAAAAAAAAATATCGACTTACATGGTTCTTCTGATGGTCAGGTGCCTCTTTATATCTTTGTGATGGTCTTGTTGGTTAAAGCTCAACATAATTTTAATCCGAGGTACAAAAAAAATGTTTTCTCCTTTGCACTGACTTACATGGGTGTGAGGTGTGAGAAGAATTAGGGGCTTGAACTGATATGTGGCAGCCAACCTAAAGAAAATGGTCCTGTGGTAGAGACAAAGACTAGATAACTACTTTAGCTTATGCTTTGTAAAATAATAGGGACCAGAACTGGATTTTTGAATACGCAACACTAGCTGAGCCAGAATCACTCACTGTAGCTCTGCCCTAAAAGAGCAAAACAAAAAAGCAGCCAAGAAAAGGAAGCCTGAAGAAAATGAAAAGAAGGTAAGCTCTTCTGGGAGTTGTTTCAAGACTAAAGATTTTCCCACTGCTACACTGAAAGGGGTGAACACTTCTGTACACATCCTGCAACAGGGATTGAGAAATCACAGATTAGAAATGTGCACAATTGGTCATTAGCCATACAGAAAGTTTCTACTGCATGTGAATGTTTTACCTGCACAAACCCACAGCATAGCTGTCCTATGTGAATTTACCCTAAATGGATCTGTCACCAAAATGGTTTTGGTCTTTGGAACACACATACAATCTGATTAACCTCCTTACAGTAACTTGTAGATGTCCTAATTTTTTTCTCTACCATGCTTTTACTTGATTCACACTTGACAGGAAGTTGTGTAGTCCTTCCAGTAACAATTTAGTGTTGTTTCCAGCACCACCTCCTTTCTCACCCCCAAGACAAAGCATCATGATCTGCTGACCCAGGACATGTGGCTGGATCTGGTCTTTGAGCTCTTCTCCTGCCTCCTGAGTGATGTCACCCCAGCCTACATCACAATCACCCTAATAGATGGATATATTTTGGGACATATAGTAGATTAAGGAGTGCTTACACTATGAGCAGACAGGGAATGAATAACAGGTGCTGCTGTTGCGACCTTACTGTGCAGTAGTCTGTTGTGAAATGAGATGTTCTACAACAGTTCTGGGCAGGGAACTAGCAGGGGTGCTGTGGCAGGGGAGGAATGAGGGAAATCAATTCATTCTGGCAATTGTAGGTCTGTGCAACTGCTCAACCAGAAAGTACAGGAGTAAAATTCCAAAACAAATGGATTTTGGGTGGTTTAAGACCAAGGGCAGGCAGACAGGTAAGAAACACTCTATGCTACTGCCTATTTTTTTGCCTGGTGTCTAAATACTTTATACAAAGGCTTACCAACAAAACTACAGATGATCATAATTCCTATCAAAAAGTAGTAGTATTCACATGAATTCAATTTATTGTTGAGCTATTGTTCTTCAGTGTTTTGTGTGTTCAAAAATTGTCGTTTTAGATTGTTGTGTAGAATAGTGCTAAAAATGTTAACATGCTTTTATTAGTATGCCATAGCTGCACACTATTTCCAAAATGTAGCTATTCAGTGACATACTCATTATTTCATAGGCTGAACTGTATATCTAAATTCTGGAAACATAAGATACGTAGTTTATTAACTTAAATGGGTTGTTGTCCCCTATGAGGACTTAAAGTGTAAAATGAAAGGTTTCAAAAATTATAGTAAAACTCCTCTAATAGAAAAATAAATTACTTATTTTACCAGGATACAAAAAAATTAAAACTATTTGGTATCGCTGAGCACGTAATTGTCCAAACTATTAAAATGTAATGTTCATGATCCAGCAGTCAACACTCAAAATGCTGTTTTTTTTTATTTTTTTTATTTTTTTGTCACATCATAGATCGGGATAAAAAAATTTGAAAAATTACTTAAAAGGTTCCAACAAAACAAAAAATTACCCCTCATACATCCCCATATCTAGAAATAAAGTTACAGGGGTTGTTAGAAGATGACAAATTTAAACATACAGATTTTTGTTTAAAAAAAATGAACAATAGAAAAACTATATAAATTGGGTAACGTGTTAATTATATTGACCCACAGAATAAATAGAACATTTCATTTTTACCATGAAGTGCTCTTTGTAAAAACATAGCCCCTCAAAAGTTGCAAAATGCTGTTTTCTTTTCAATTCCCCCCCCCCCCCCCCCAACCACAAATATTTGTTCTGCCATACATTTTATATTAAAATAGTGTTATTTCAAAGTACAATTGTTCTTGCAAAAAAAGCCCTCATATGGGTCTGTATATGGAAACAATAGCTATGCCTCTTAAAAGGCGAGGAGGAAAAAAATCAATACCCAAAAAATTGGCTGTGTTTTTAAGCAGTTATTTTCAGTGATTAAAACTTGACCAAAACGAATTAACTAAAACTAAATGAAATCGATGAAATAAGCAGAAGAAATTTAGATAATTAATTTGTGATTCGTTTTGATGGTCTTTTTCCTAACATCTTAGTTTGTAGGGTCTTTAACAAACCTAAAATTCTCAACTGTCTTTAGTTTTTAGAATGCACAGGACAACTTGCCTTTTAATAGTTTTTCTTCTTACATGAGTCAACAAGAACCTGGTTTACTTTTCATAGGAAAGACACATGCCTGAAACTATTTTACACAATATATGTTTAACTAGAATAGTTATATTTACCATATGCCCCCTGTGCTATCCTGATCTTCATAAAAAAAAATCTGTTCTATTTAGAATTGTTGAATTGTGTATAATGGGTTAGAGTTAGAGGAAATTATGCATTTTGTTCAACTGACAATTGAATGTTTTGTAGTTGAAAGAACCTTATGGTATTTTCACATGTCAGATGCTATGTTAGTGTCCTCTGTCAGATTCTGCTTAAATCTGAACAAAAAATATAACCTGCAGTATTGTGCAATAGGAAACCCGACGGATCCCATTAGTCATTAGGCAGCGATCCAGCCTAATGTGGGTTCCAGTACTTATTAGCAGGAAATTCTGTTCTTTTTGAATTTCTTTTTTTGTCTTGTCCACAGTGCACTCTGCTAAGGGTGGGTTCACACCACGTTTTTCAAGTATGTTTCCCGTATAAGTTTTCATTATTGAAAATGTATGGAACCGTATTGAAAACCATAGACAAATAATTGAAAACCGGTTGCGCACGGTTTGCTTGCAATATGGTTTTCTCCCTTACGGTTTTGTCTCCGGTTTAAAAAACCGTACTGCAACCGCATATATATATTTTTTTTAAACATGGACATCAATGTGAAACGCATATGTATACGGTTCCGTACGGGAAACGGTATACGGTTTTTACTTTGCACATGCCCATTTGCATCCTAAAGTCCCCACTTAAGATCCCTCCCATTAAAAACGGACAACATTTTAAAAAACGTATGTTTTTTTTTTTTTTATAAAAATGGACGGAACTCTATGCACTTTTAAAAACAATATACAGTTTAAAATTGCATACGGTTTACTTTTTCCCATACTGCTCCATCCGTTTTTTTGCCATACGGTTTTCTTTAGAAAAACTGATTGAAAACAGTATGGCAAAAACGTGATGTGAACCCAACCTGACACCTCTGTCCGTGTCAGGAACTGCCCAGAGCAGCATAGATTTGCTATGGGGATTTTCTCCTGCTCAGGCCATCAGGTGTCAGCAGAGAGCACTGTGGACAAGACAAAAAAATAAAATCAAAAAGAATAGAATGTCCTTTGTAGCATATAGCTACTAAGTACTGGAAGGGTTAAGATTTATTTTAATAGAAGTATTTTATAAATCTGTTTTAACTTTCTGGCACCAGTTCTTTTAAGCATTTAAAATAAAAGTTTTCCACTGGAGTACCTCTTTAACTGTCCATGATGATAAGCTTTCTAGATAACACAATTACATATTTTCAAGAAAGTGATCATTTTATTTAAATGATCGCTCATTCAATAGTATATGTGACCAATATCCAAAGGTATATTTACTTATCAATTTTATATGAATAATTTGGCTGTTTTTCAACAGAAACATTTCAGTTTTAGCCACTAGAGGTCTCTCTTTCACAGAGTTTGTGGTTCACTGCCTGTTGTTGGGCTTAGTCAGTCACTAGTAACAGACAGGAAGTGGGGACGGGCCTATGACTACAGGTTCACTGCAGTGTACACAGAGCGCCTATCTCCACCATCAGCTATAGGATTGCTGCACTTCATCACCCTGCTGTCGCTTATTGGATTGCTACACTCCACTACCCTCACCCATGGGATTGCTGGACCCCGTTATCAGTCCTAGGATTGCTGCTTTGCTAAAGTTACCTAACTCTACATACTCTCATCGATTAGATCTGCAAAATGCCTGTGTGAATTATTACACTTGACACTATTTTTTGTTTTTACAAATTGATCTTAAATAATTTTCAGTATTTCTTATGAGGCTTGTTCATTTTGCATCAGTTTTTCTTTTTGTATAGTCATCATCACGCTAAAATCATTTTAAAACCACGTGGGGCTGCAAAATGCAGAAATTTTAAAAGTAGGTGTGGCTAGGACATGCATGGGAAGGATACTGTAGTAAAACCTATATTTTAGCGGCTTGTTAGCATAGTTTTTACTAACCAGCTGTGTATGAGCTATTAGTCTAATAAATGTTTGTATTCCCAGTAAGCATGTATACACATTCTGGCAGCTTATTAGTCTATAATACAGGTGAAACTTAAAAAATTTGAATATTGTGCAAAACTCTATTGTATTAATTAATGCAACTTAAAAGGAAGCATGAGGTGTTCCAAAATCTGGTAGACGGATGCATTGACCCTGGACTTAATGAAGCACAGTGACCAACATCAGCAGATGACATGGCTCCCCAAATCAAAGTTATTGGGGGGGGCGCATTTGGGTTGAGCTGTAAGCCATAATCATCACAACTATGACAAATCATGGCTTGTACTATCTTGCTTTGCATGTAATGAGTTTCATATATTTGTTTCACCTTTTAAGTTGCATTGCTCAAAGAAATGAACTTTGCACGATATTCTAATATTTAGAGTTTCAACTGTATGGTCTGTATAGGCAATTTAGCTGAGATGCTATGTAGAAAAATGCTAAGAATGAAGCAGAAAAAAAAAAGTTGGGTGAAAGTACATTAGAATAGAAATAATGCAGCGGCAAAGAATGGTTCAGCCAGCACATAACTTTAGACAATAAAGCGCAAGGCTGTCCTTTTTATATTTTCATGAGAACTCCAGAACCCTGTAAATCAACATCTTCCACAATGGCCCTTATTACAAAGACCCAAGAACTGGAACATCCTACCTGACGATACATTTTTTAGATTTAAAATCTGCTTAGTCTTCAGAGAATGGATTTGAAACCAAACTGTTATATTTGAGGTTATTTAAGGTGACCTAATTAAAAAAAATATATATACCTTTTGACATCAAAAGTTTGGATCAGTCAATGTCTTTGTGTGAAGACCCCCACCGATCGAAAGAACAAGTGGGCTGAAGAAGCTCCCGGGCTCTCGGCGATCTCTGTCCTGTTAGAAAAGCTGGATGGAGAAAGCTGCTAGCAACCCCAACCAATCGAAACTTAGTAAGGACCACTTTCCATTGGTGCTGGATTGTGCAGTTTTTGGTTTGTTTTGTTTTTTAACATTTTCTGTGGCCACTTTTAATTTTAATATACTCATAGAAGAATCCCTTAAGACTACCTCATTCTCTTATCGTTTATTTGATTTCTCTATACACGTTAGAAGCCCAATTTGGGATAAATGTTGTTTGATCCAGTTGTACAACATCAAGAAACCTTGGAAATTTTAGTTCCTTTATTTGCCATTTTATCCTAGATAATGTGCAAACAAATAACCAATTTAGTTTTTTTTTTTTACTTTTTACACACATGTACTACCTTTTCCAGAAGAGGATTGGGCAGTGAAGTCCCTGCTTTGTGGATAGTTTGTACTAAGAACTACAGGGACCTATTATGGAATGCACTGCTGAGGCATTATTGATCCTACTTATTGTTTTATAGGATTTGCCTAAAACATTGAAAATGTTTACATAACTTTAAACCCTTCTAATGAAATACATGTAATGTGGCCTTAGTTAAAATTCTCTCATGGTACAATATCAAAGAGGAAGGCACACTGAATGAAATCCACATCAATACACAGGTAGTGGTCAGTAGAGATGAGTGAACTTACAGTAAATTCGATTCGTCACGAACTTCTCGGCTCGGCAGTTGACTTATCCTGCATAAATGAGTTCAGCTTTCAGGTGCTCCGGTGGGCTGGAAAAGGTGGATACAGTCCTAGGAAAGAGTCTCCTAGGACTGTATCCACCTTTTCCAGAGCACCGGAAAGCTGAACTAATTTATGCAGGATAAGAAATCAACTGCCGAGCCGACAAGTTCGTGACTAATCGAATTTACTGTAAGTTCGCTCATCTCTAGTGGTCAGCTTCGGCGATCCTATATCAATGACACCTGTGGGGTGCATACACTAAGATAAAGGATCAATATGAAGACAAAGAAAAAGTGTGTATGCACTCACTGCAAGGTACGTGTCGAGATGCTCCGGGGACTGGGTCACAGGATCTTAGAATGATGGTAGCGCGGTAGACTTTGCCTCTGAGCGCTACCATCATGCATCCATTCTAGGATCCCATGAGCCGGTCCCCAGAGCATCTCGACACGTACCTTGCGATGAGTGCGTACACACATTCTCTTTGTCTTCATATTCTCTCATTATGGTATCACTGGTCTAAAAATTGCTTCAGAACAGGACAATGGGATCTGTTACTTTTGTATATAAGGTCTTGAATGTGCATATACATAGGATCACTTCCTTTGTGTCTCGATAACATAAAATGAAGCATTAACATCTGGACCCGCTGACCCTTTTTTCTCTTGGATTGACCTTTGACAGACACGTACTCCATGCAGTCTCTATTTTCTGCAGTCTCTGTCTCTATATTCTACATTGCAGTGGTAAGCGGGTGGAAGCCCTTTTCCAGCATAGCCTCTTATTGTTGTTGGTAAGGTGTGGGTAATTTTAATACATAGGTTAAAGTGTTATTTTTATTTATAAGAAAATCATACTTATTATTGGCTCAACAGAACAGATAGAAATGGGAAAAAAAATGAATGTGCACAAACATCTATTTCTGGTGTACATTATTCGACTATCTAGTAAACAATGCAGTATATAGTAATTATTCCACATGCAGTGGCTACAAAGGTAGTTACTCAAATGAGATATGGGAGTCTAGAAGTTTTTTGTTTTTTGCGGCTTTTTATATGGGAAAAACACTTCAAACAGGATTCACTTACTGTTTATTTTCCACTCTACACTGACACAGGTCCCCTTCAATTTAGTCTTTGTGTGTGGATTAGTAAGCTGTTTTATATTATATATACTGTTGTAAATATAGAAATTGCAGGTACTGAAGGTTAAAGAAGCACTCTGGGATATTTTTTGTTTTTGTTATATAGTTCAGCTTAGGCTATTACAAAAATAATGTAGAGGTTCCTGTGTATGCCTTGTGCTTAGCTGGTGTGGCAGGTAAACGTTTTCAGCAATTTCACACTAAAATGATTTGATAATGCTGCCTACATTTCTCATGAATCCTTTGGCTGAGGGTGTGGCATTTGATCACTGCACCTGTTGGTAAACTTATTAGACTCATAAGTGAATGGAGTCTAATGTGTTTTTTCTTATTCAAAGTGCTCTTTTCAGAGAAATATTGCCATGAGGAGAAACCGATTTGACCTACAATCACAATTAGGTGTTCTGTGAAGATTTGTTCGAAGGCAGTGTTAGCTCGTAAAATTTTTACTGCATTTTTCATTTTTCTTATTTTATTTTTTACTTCATTCTGCCTGCTTCTGCTGCAATTTTCCGAAATGGCTGTAAAAGTGCCTTATTTTTTTTACCATGGTTTGTAGAAATGTGATGCAACAGCGCCATTTTTTGTTGTGATTTTGGAAAAATCATGTTAAAACAAAAAAAAAGAGAAAATCTGCAGCAAGAAACTCAATTGAATACTGCCTCAGGTGATGTGTATATTAGCAGCAGTATATAGGTAGAGGGGTATGTGAGCTACTAGTGATCACAAGATAAAGTTAGAGTAATGAAACTCTTAGATGAAGCTGTGCTAGAATTAAAGTGGTGCTGTGGGACTAGTGATGGTGAAGGTGCATGATATATGGGCAAAAAAAAACTGAGTGCTTCTTTAAATCCTTTTACTGCTGCCATAAAAGAGTTTTTTTGGCTATAAGTGTATTAAAGCGGTCTATGGTCCATTCACAAGCTAGAGGAAAGTTGAACTGCAGTAATGTATCCAAAGTGAAGACTGAAAAGTACAAATAAGTAGTCCTAACATCATTTTTTTTTTTTTTAAGTTCCTGGTTTCTAAATCATATTAATGGTTACATAACTATTATTGCTATTTGCTGAAAAGTGGAAGGCTATGAAAATAAGAGATATGTTGGTAGCGTGCTTGCAAAAACATTATGCAAGTTAAACTCCTACTCAATGTTTATCGGCCGCGGAGTGACGCAGCCCACGCTGGGTGTTACAGTTGCCGAGGCAGCTGTACGACGCTCAGCAAGTTCCATTCACAAGCCTATTTCTAAATATCGGGCAGAGTTTAACTTTGAACATACACTTCAAGTCCTGCCTCATTCTTATTTGCACCATATTTGGTTCACATGACACTGCGTTGGGGCTTCACATTAGCATACTGGTAAATCAGATCCCAAGTATATTTGTATTTTTCTTCAGAACAATGATCTGCTGTGCATTTTGAGTTCTGCAATAAAGGTATGCATTCAAGAAGCTGACTAAACATGGCCACCAGTGGACTGTTAGAGCCCATAGATGACTGGTTCTAAAAGCACACAGTAGCCCATATTTACTCTGCCTGATGTGCCAGAAAATGGCTCCACACACGGGAAAATTGTGGTGCACTGACTGTCCAAAACATGTAAAGGAATGTCTGTGTTTTTCAAGAATGTATCATCAGAAAACAATGTTTAAATCAAGTGTTTGTTACACAATCTTTAAACAATTTGTGCTGATTTTTCTCATTTTCCAATTTGCTATCTATATCCTAAAATAAGCCTGAAGTTTTCAGTCTGCCCACTTGGCCTAATATTAAGCTGAGTCTTCCTGTTCTGTACGGATCACTTTTCAGCAGTCTCCTCCTTATGACACAGTTTTACAGTTAAAGGTTACACCAGTAAATAAGACACTAGCTGCTCAACTCTGCACAAGTCACAGGACATGCCTAGAAAATTCTCCCATTCATGTAAGCAGGGTCTGAGACCAAACTGTTGTGTCTATGGGGCATGCTGTAAAGCATACCTCCTAAATGCTGTCAACCAATCGGGTAATATCACTGTCCCCATAATAATTTACTAGAAAAGAGACAATAGAAACAGATTTGAAAAAATAACATGTTCAACGTATCTGAAAAAGATGATGATGCATTTTAAGTAAAGAAAAAACTGGTGTAAAAACTGTAAAAAGACATTTATTTGTACCATGCTTGCCACCAACAGAATCTCATTGAGATAAATGGAATTGATGAATTGATTTTCAGTAATAAAGGTTTCTGCAACAAAGCTGCCCTAAGAATTATCTGCTGTAGACAGTACCTCCAGCCCTAGTTTGCAACAGGCAATCAAAGAACTGAAGGAACCTGGACTTTCACGATCAGCTGGATATGTTTTATATCACAAAGTATGTTAGGGATTAACCCCTTAATGTCCATGTGCCGTTAAGCAGGTATGGCGTGGGCTCCTGATTCGAGCCTGTGCCAAACGGGCCGGCCCCTAGCTGATTCTTGTAGCTGAGGGCCGGCGTTAATAGCCAACATGCGGCGATCTCCACGGCAGGTTATTAACCCTTTTAGATCGCCACTGTCAAAGCTGACCACATCGTCTAAAGGTACCTTTTAACTGCTCCCTGGTGTTCCAGTGGGGTGGATCACAAATGGCAGGGCCAGACTTTATCAATCGAGCACAGAGCACACAGATCAACGTGGTTCTATGGAACCACATTGATCTGTATGAGAAATCTTATGATTCCTCCTAAGTCCCCTAAAAAAAAAAAAATTTAACACATTAACCCCTTCCTTATTAAAAGTTCAAATCACCCCTCCTTTTCCCAAATTCCATATAAATAATATATAAACATAATAAAAATAAACATGGGGTATCTCCGCATGCTGAAATGTCAGAACTATCAAAATATAAGGTTACTTTAAATCGCACGGTTATTGGTGTACAAACCAGTAAATTGCGTAAAATATTTAATATTTTTGGTCACTTTGTATACCATAAAAAAAAGTATAAAGTGAAAAGTCAGATCAAAATAATCATGGTACCGATAAAAACTTCAGATCACTGCACAAAAAATGAGCCCTCATACCACCCAGTTTATAAAAAAATAAAAAAAATTATAGGAGTCAGAAAAGGACAATATTAAACATACTACTTTTGGTGTGTGTAGTTATAAACATTTTTAACCCCTTAAGGACCAGGCCAATTTTATTTTTGCATTGTCATTTTTTCCTCCTCACCTTCTAAAATCCATAACTTTTATATTTCCATCTACAGACCCATATAAGGGCTTTGCGTGACCAATTGTACTTTGCAATGAATCCTCTCATTTTACCATAAAATGTACAGCTAACCCAAAACATATTTTTTTAGGGAGGAAATTTCAATGAAAACCACAATTTTGCACATTTTGGAGGGTTTTGTTTTCACACTGTACACTTTACGGTAAAAATGACGTGTTCTTTATTCTGTGGGTCAATAAAATTAAAATGATACCCATGCTACATACTTTTATATTTTTGTACCGCTTAAAAAAAATCTAACTTTTTGTACAAAATCAGTAATCTAAAATCGCCCTATTTTGACCACCTATAGCTTTTTCATTTTTCCATGTATAGGGCGGTATGAGGGCATATTTTTTGCGCAGTCATCTGTACTTTTTATCGATACCACATTTGCATATATAAAACTTCTAGATAATTTTTTGTAAAACAAAAAAATTTCATAAAATGTGACAAAAGCAGCATTTTTGGACTTTTTTAATTTTTTTAGTCTACGCCATTCATCGTACGGGATCATTAACATTATATTTTGATAGTTCGGACATTTACACACACGGCGATACCAAATATTTTTATTTAAAAAAAGTTACGCTTTTTGGGGGTAAAATGGACAATTTTTATTGGGAAAGGGGATTTTTCACCTATATAAATTGTGTATCATTGTAACCATATAGACCTACAGAATAAATATATGGTGTCATTTTTACTGAAAAGTGCACTGCGTAGAATCGGAAGCCTCCAAAAATTACAAAATAGCGTTCTCTTTCCCCAATTTTGACTCGAAATATTTTTTTTCTGGGATTGCCGTAAATTTTGTGGTAAAATGATTGATGTCATTACAAAGTACAATTGGTGGTGCAAAAAATAAGCCCTCATATGGGTCTGTAGGTGCAAAATTGTAAGCGTTATGATTTTTAGAAGGTGATGAGAAAAAAAAAGGGCAAAGACAGAAAAACATGTTAAGGGGTTAAACATTCAAGCACAAAGCAAACTAAAAGGATGAAAAAAGCGATCTTTCAAGAACAGATTCGCAATGGCAAAAGACTGTCCTATTGAATAACAGTAAATTACTGTGGTTAGTAATAAGGCATTTTTGACTGATCAAAAGAAGATACATTTTAACATGGAGTATAGCTATAGGAGATGAGAGCTTTTTTTTTTTTTTTTTAAAGGAAATCTGTCATCAGAATCACCCGCACTAAACCTGTTACACAGGCTTGTAGTGCGGGTAATCCTGATTAAAACGCTTCTTACCTGGTTAAAAATGGTTCAGCGCTTCTTCAGATATCTTTATTTTTAGTTTTCTGTTATTCCCTGGCTTGGGACTCACTGGGAGGTGTTATCATCTGGGACTCGGCCACACGTCATTCTAGCTGGGCGGAGCTGCCGCCCGGCTCATGAATATTCATGAACTTATCCTCCTAGTCTAATTCTTCTTTCTCGGTCTAAGTTCATGAATATTCATGAGCCGGGCAGCAGCTCCGCCCAGCTAGAATGATGTCTGGCAGAGTCCCAGATGATAACACCTCCCACTGAGTCCCAAGCCAGGGAATAACAGAAAATTAAAGATATCTGAAGAACCGCTGAACCATTTTTAACTAGGTAAAGAGCGTTTTAATCAGGATCACCCGCACTACAAGCCTGTGTAACAGGTTTAGTGCTGGTGATTCTGATGACAGATTTCCTTTAAATAAATGACGCATGTTAGGTAAGGAAGGCTTCAGGGTGAACGCCGGCTCCACGAGGCACAGGACAAACTCAAGGAGGTCAAGGTAAAATCAAAGGTAGTTTAATCCCAAGATGCAACGCGTTGCATTTTAGGATTAAACTACCTTTTTGATTTTACCTTAAAGGGGTAGTCCAGTGGGAAAAAACTTATCCCCTATCCTAAGGATAGGGGATAAGTTTGAGATTGCGGGGGGTCTGACCGCTGGGGCCCCCTGCGATCTCTCTCTACGGGGGGCCAGGCTCTCCGGCCAGATAGCAGGTGTCGACCACCGCACGAAGCTGTGACCGACATGCCCCCTCAATACATCTCTATGGCAGAGCCGTAGATTACCGAAGGCAGTGCTCCGGCTCTGCCATAGAGTTGTATTGAGGGGGCGTGTTGGCCGCCGCTTCGTGCGTAGGTTGACACGCCCCCTTCCCGCGGGCTGTCGGGGCCCCAGCTGTCGGACCCCCCGCGATCTGCAACTTATCCCCTATCCTTAGGACAGGGGATAAGTTGTTCACCACTGGATATCTCCTTTTAACCTCCTTGAGTTTGTCCTGTCGATTATTTTCATACAACATGACGGACAGTCCTGTGCCTCGTGGAGCCGGCGTTCACCCTGAAGCCTCGCTGATCTTGTTACTACCACTCAGCCAGAGGGCAGCGGACAGCTCTGTTACCTATGTGCCTACCATTGTTGTGTATGCTGGTACACAACTACTTGGGGTGAGCAGCTTTCATGCCTCTGTTATTTTATTCATTTATATCTCTTATCACACCAAGGAGTGCTCTTTATTCACTTATAGATTGCTTGGTAGGTTCGAACCTTGTTAACAAATCTCTACAAACTGAGCTATATTAGATTCTACATTTTAAAAAGAATCCTATTTCACCTATTTAGTGTTTACTGGAAGCCTATTTGTCAGGACGTTGAGCCCTCAGCTTGTGGATAATTCGCTGTATGCAAATCCATCCTTTCTGCTCTGTTGAGTTCCATAGGGACAGCAAGTGAAAGAAAAAGTAAAAACCACATCTTGTTTAGACAGAGGAATGGATTTTGCCACTCTAGCAATGTTTTATTAAAGTATATCTTTACAAATACCTTTTGTAAAGCTGCACGCAAGGTGCCCATCAACCTTTTAATAACTGTTGGCTGAACGATCATTCAGCTGACCGTTATCTTAACTGATCCCAACATAGACATGAATGTTCAGCTCTTATATTCTGAAAGAGGGGAGGGGAGGTGAGCTCTTGTGGCATCTTATCTAACACCACCCCCCTTAAAAAAAAATGAATGAAATAAAAAAAAAAAATCAATGGTTGTCATTTGAGAACGATTCAGGAGGGCTCGAAATACATTGTATGGTTATCCAGTTCCACTGACTTTTGACTGCATATGGGCTATTCATATATTTGCTGAAGGTCCCTATAGATGAGAAGATTTCTTGCAATAACTAGTTCTGATTCATGATAAAGGAAGGAAGGTTAGAGTCAAAAATCTTTTTTTATTTTATTTATTTATTTTTTTTATTGTTCAATCCTTTTGACTTAGACCAACATTGTTGGCAGCACATTCTGTTTACAGGATAAAACAATGCAAACAATCACTTGTATGTCAGCATAAAAGGACGAATGATTTTCTATAAGAATGTTTGTCTGATCATACAGTCATGGTCATCAATGTTGACACCCCTGAATTTTTTCAAGAACATGAAGTAACAGGTTTTGCTATACACGTTTATTCACTTTGGGTGTATTGGAATTAAACCAAAAAAAGGAGGGAAAAAGCAAATTGGACATAATGTCATGCCAAACTCCAAAAATGGGCTGGACAAAATTATTGGGACCCTTTCAAAATTGTGGAAAAATAAGATTGTTTCAAGCATGTGATGCTCCTTTAAACTCGGGGCAAGTAACAGGTGTGGGCAATATACAAATCACACTTGAAAGCAGATAAAAAGGAGAGATGTTCACTTAGTCTTTGCATTGTGTGTCTGTGTGCCACATTAAGCATGGACAACAGAAAGAGAAGAGAACTGTCTGGGGACTTGAGAACCAAAATTGTGGAAAAATATCAACAATCTCAGGGTTAAAAGTCCATCTCCAGAGTTCTAGCTTTGCCTTTGTCCACAATTGTCAACATTATCAAGACGTTTGCAACCCATTGCACTGTGTAGCTCATCTCCATGGGCGTGGACAGAAGAGAAAAACGTATGAAAGGTGTCAACGCAGGATAGTCCGGATGGTGGATAAGCAGCCCCAAACAAGTTCCAAAGATATCCAAGCTGTCCTGCAGGCTCAGGGAGCATCCGTGTCAGAACGAACTATCTGTCGACATTTAAATGAAATGAAATGCTATGGCAGGAGACCCAGGAGGACCCCACTGCTGACAGAGACATAAACAGCAAGACTATATTTTACCAAAATGAACTTGAATAATGCAAAATCCTTCTGGGAAAACATCTTGTGGACAGATGAGACAAAGATAGAGCTTTTTGGTAAAGCACATCATTCTACGGTTTACCGAAAATAGAATGATGCCTACAAAGAAAAGAACACAGTACCTACAGTGAAATATGGTGGAGGTTTAATGATGTTTTGGGATAGTTTTGCTGCCTCTGGCACTGGGTGCCTTGAATGTGTGCAAGGCATCATGAAATCTGAGGATTACCAACGGATTTTGGGTCGCACTGTACAGCCCAGTGTCAGAAAGCTAGGTTTACGTCCGAGATCCTGGGTCTTCCAGCAGGACAATGACCCCAAACATACGTCAAAAATTACCCAGAAACGGGTGGCAACAAAGCGCTGGAGAGTTCTGAAGTGGCAGCAATGAGTCCAGATTTTAATCCCATTGAACAACTGTGGAGAGATCTTAAAATTGCTGTTGGGAAAAGGCGCCGTTCCAATAAGAGAGACCTGGAGTTTGCAAAGGTAGAGTGGTCCAACATTCCGGCTGAGAGATGTAAGAAGCTTATTGATGGTTATACGAAGCGACTGATTTATTTTTTCCAATGGGTGTGCAACCAATATGAAGTTAAGGGTGCCAATTATTTTGTCCAGCCCATAGTTGGAGTTTGGTGTGACGTTATGTCCAATTTGCTTTTTGTTTCCTCCCTTTTTTTGGTTTATTTCCAATACACACAAAGGGAATAAACATGTGTATATCAAAAAGTGTTACTGCAATCCTTTCTCTGTGAGAAATACTTCATTTTCTAGAAAGATTTCAGGGGTGCAAACATTTAGGGCCATGACTGGAAGTCTGTTTTAAAGAGCCTTGAAGGGCACCTGTAGCGGTTAACCTTGGGTGCCCTGTTTTAAACAACTTCTTTCAATTTCTTGATACACCCTCCTATTCCTGATATGTGGATTTATATTTTGTCTGACAATTCAGTTAATTGTCTGATCTTATGACCTTAATGTTAATAGGAGTAACTCTAAGGTGGTGGTCAGGATTATCCAGTTTGAGGTGGAGTGTTTTAGGCATAATCTCAGCAATGGAAGGGCATTTCAAGAACCTGTAAAAATGTGTGTGATCAGGGCACTCCTAATCTATTTAATAATGGTAGCATGTAATTTTGTTGGATTGGCTATAGGTCCTTTTTTTAATGTGCCCATACACTATTAACTGTTGGCCAAGCTTTCGTTTGATCAACAGTTATATCTCCTGTACACAAATTATACACAAACATTACCCTATGGGGAGGGATAAACGTTTCCCCTATGGGGAGGGATAGGCCGAAAGTCGGGTCATTCCACCGACCTAATCTGTTGGTGGAGGGTTGGTTGGACAAACATGACAGCAGATTCGGCCAATTTTACCATACAGTATATGGCCATCTTTGTGTCAGTGGGTAAAGGGCAAAAAATCAGACATATTTGATCTAGCTTTTCCAGAAGATGAGCATATGTTTGCAGGAGAGATAGCAAAGTGTTTCGCCCACTGCGTAGCCATGTTAAGGGCCTGTCCACAATGCTGCAAGCAGAATTCCACTGCAGAATTTATTGAGCAGAAATTCAGCGGAGTCCCGTTGTTCTCAATGATATTCTGCTGCACTGTTCACACCGTGGAAATGCAAGATTCAGAACCCACCAAAAGAATGAACATGTTCATGCTTTTGACTATTACTGAAAAAACGGACTAAAACGTAACTTTTAATACTTCCAATAAAACCCAAATATAAAAATGAGAGAATTCGCATGATGTGAATATATATATATATATATATATATATATATATATATATACATACAATTCTTAGTCAAAGGTGTCAACCGATAACATGGAGTCGAAAATAAATATGTAAAGATCACTCGCAGATGTTTTGATTGAAGAAATCATCCCACAATATTCCTACTCATGTCCTTCACAGTTGTGACACAGCACAGTCAAGATGAGGAAGCCCTTTATCAAGTGTAGACTCTCTCTAGCTAAGGGTACCCTAATAATACTATCTTCTAACCAGTGTAAATAGTCTTCCAGTACTTGTCAGTCTTCTAATCCTTTGTCTATCCACAGTGCTCTCTGCTGACACCTCTGTCCATTTTAGAAACTGTCCAGAGTAGGAGCAAATCCCCATAGCAAACCTATCCTGCTCTGGACAGTTCCTAAAATGGATAGACGTGTCAGCAGAGAGCACTGTGGTCAGACAGAAAGGAAATTCAAAATGAAAAGAACTTCCTGTGGAGCATATAGCAGCTAAGTACTGGAAGGGTTAAGATTTTTAAATAGAAGTAATTTACAAATCTATACCTGGTACCAGTTGATAAAAAAAAAAAAAGAGAGAAATGTTTTCCAGGGGAGTACCCCTTTAAACTACAGAAAGTGTATAGTCTGTGTTGTGTGAAAAAGTTCAACATGTATGTTCAGGAATTGTCCTGATGCATTTCCCCATGTTACACACAAGGTTTGCCAGGGGGGGACTAGTATGTTATGAGCAAAAGGGGTTAAAGGGTTACCTGTGTCCTGTATATCAGTAACCGAATAGTCAATGCACAATGGCATGTCGCCTACTCTCCCTCCTCCAAAAATTGACATCCTCATGGCGTCCAGATACATCAATCCCCTGGCTTCTGACACTTACCATGTCAGTTTGGCATAGTGGCAGTCTTACTAAGCCATAGGCAGCTACACCTGTCTGTCGGAGAGCTCAGGCTGACATTTACTTTTGAGCCTTACAACACATATTACATACTTTGTCTTTATGACTTTTACTAGCTACTTTAAATTGTCAACTATACAGTGAACAACACCATTTGTCGTAACCATTCACCCAACCTCACTTTTGTGTTATACCAGAATCTCATAATTGAGTTGTTCTTAATTCTTCTGCCTACAAACACGAGTTCAGTGCGTACATTTTTTTTTTAGTTGTAATTTGGTACATTGTATGATTTTTAAACTGGTCATATACATGAGATGTCAATCAAATACAGTAAGCATGCATTTACACTACTGGAGAAATTGAGCTTGGAGATTCTGGTGCAGCAGCCTCCCATTGTCTTCAGTAGGATTCTGCTGCACAGGGTACATACACTGCTGAATTTTTGGACTCTGACGAAAAACATGTTCATTCTTTTGGCGAAATCTGCTCAGATATGCATTGCCATAAATGAAGACAGAACATGTCCAAATGATCCTAGCACCAACTGAATTATTTGCTGCTGGCTGTGCAGACAGTCTGTAGTGTGAATGCAACCTTAATGGTCGTTTATTAACATGTACAATATCCTGCAGATTTCAAAGTAAAGTAAATGACTTAAAAGGGGTTTGGAAATTTTATTTAAAAAAACTACTAGTCCACGGGACTAAAACGGAGCAAAATCTACTTGTACATCATGACGATCCACTTGTCCCGGCCAATTTTCGCTTTTACACTCTCGTTTTCCCTCCTAGCCCTATAATAGCCATAACTACCTATTATAATGATACCTTTTAAGTTTTCATAACCTATGCTTCAAAACAAAAACAAAAATATTGGTGAAGTGATAGTAAAAGATAATTTTGCTAATTTGGTGGTTTTCTTTTCTACGCCATTTACCTTGTGGTTGAGCTAACATGTTAGTTTGATACATTAGACCGGCCTGATTACAACAATACCAGATTTGTATAGTTTGTCATGTTTTACTAATTGTAAAAAGAATTCTGAACTTTAAAAAAAAATAAAAAATTGCCATTTTCTGACCCCTGTAGCTTTTTTAAATATATTTTCCACATACCAGGCTGTATGAGGGGTAATTTTTTGTGCCATAATCTGTTTTTTGTATTGTTACCATTTTGGTATTGATCTGACTTTTTTTTAAATTTTTTTTTTATTTTTTTTTTTTATCGCTTTTAACTTTTTTTCTGGGATATTATAAAAATTGCAATTCTGGGGTTTGGTATTTTTTTTACATTAACGTCATGTACCATACGGGATACATAATGTTATAATAATAGTTCGTACAATTATGCACGCACCAAAACCAAATATGTTTATTTTTATTATGTTTACATGTTTTTATATAGGAAAAGGAGTGATTTAAACTTAATATGGAAAAGGGGTTTTAAAAACTTTTTTATTAAACCATTTATTTATTTATTTTATTTACACTTTATTAGTCCCTTAGGGGACCTTTAGGAGGAATCATTAGATTCCTCATGCAGATCAATAGAGTTCTATTGAACTCCATTGGTCTGTGTGCTCTGTGATCCATTGATAGAGCCTAGTCCAACCAGGTTCTATCAATGACAGAGCTACGGACACCAGGGAATCAGAGGTAAGCCCTCCGGCTACCTCTGTAGTGGATCGCGCTGCGGGAGGGCGATCTAGTCCACTAGGAAGCTTTCACATGTCCGTTTAGACGCCGCCGTCAGCTTTGACAGCAGCCATCTAAAGGGTTAATAGCCAGCCACTTCGATCAACGCATGCTGGCAATTAGCGGCGGCCCCCCAGCTACTGAAAACAGCTGAGGGCTACAGAGTATGGAAGGGGGAGGATTCCAGAAACCTCTCCATACACTACTCTGAGCGCCGCCGTGCTTGTAGGTGGCTTTCAGGTTCGGCCCTGCTTTCCCTAAGCAGAGCTAAGGAGCTGAAAAATTCACCTGCCTGACACCCGGAGCTGCATGTCCCGGGCGTAGGGCGATTGACCACATCCCTGACTGAACATGGCTTAAAATCCTGTGCATCAAATCTGCACAGGATACTGTACATGTGAATAGACCCTAAACCTTTTTAAGATGACCACCCACAATAAAAATGTCTTTTAAGGGGTTGGTCGTCTCAAAGATAATCAGTGTGTATAATATGTGGTAAAACCAAAAGTGTCACAGGAAATATGCTCTGGATAAGGAGTTGGTCTTCTGGAGAGGTTTTACTGTACTTGTTTGATCATCCAGTAAATTTTTTTTCCCCATACTAAAATTTATGTATGCGTGCTGAACATACATGTTTATGAGGAGAGGGAAATGGGTCATTACCAAACCCCTCTGTTAACTACCTATCTCATACAAGGAAAAAGGATTCAGAAATGTTCCATATCCAATACTTCTATCTTCCAACATCTGCCATCGGGGGAACATAATGATGGCATGCATAAACATTAGATTTTCCCCCAATCTAGTATAAGTAGGTTTGTATGAGTTTCATCTAATGTGTCAAGAAAATCTCAAGAAAAATACAATGTAAAAAATTACAAAATTATACTGTACTATTATACACTGGAGCGGGGCTCACGTTATGCAGTAGGATAAGTAGTATTGTTTTTTTTTGTTTTTTTTTTTACCTTACCAACTATGTATTTACAAATTTTCATACACAAGCAGTAGAGGTCTGGCACTGCTAGATTATGAGAGCAAAGGCATAGATAAAATACAGCTAATAAATATGTCTATCCGGAAAGTGGTTGCTGTGGGTAACTGTGGTTTGTCCTATCAAAGAATGTCTAGAGATGCAGCACATTCATGACATGTAGATAGGAATAAAGAAAGCACTCACCGCAGCCAAAGTTGCGACAGGAGTGCAGCGGGTGGATAGACACACAGGGAGCAATAGATGGAACAGGTGAGGTGGGGGTAGCAACCGGTTTCACGCACTGAGGCGCTTCCTCTGGCCCACAATGGGCCAGAGGAAGCGCCTCAGTGCGTGAAACCGGTTACTGCCCCCGCCTCACCTGTTCCATCTATTGCTCCCTGTGTGTCTATCCACCACACTACATGTACCCGAATACTGGAATAAACCTACATATTGCTGTCGCAACTTTGTCTGTGGTGAGTGCTTTATCTTTATCCCTATCTACATGTTATGTATTTTCAAAGTTAGGGTAAGAGTTGACGCAAGTAGTATATTTCACACTTGTACATTGAAAAACAAGCAAAAAGGTTTTCTGTTTACCGTACGCAGCGTGCCCATAGACCAAACATAGTTGTATTTGTGACTACTTTTGGTCTATTTTGTCACCGTTATACATTTTATTTGTGGTAGCGCGATTCTGTACTGCCAATAAAACGTACAGTGAAGCAGACCAAACATGCGTCACAGTTTAACATGATACAGTAATCATCATTTCATACAAGGAATCATTGAGGTCACAACTAATAGGAATTTTTACTAAAAATATTTGAGAAATACCTGATTATAACAGCAATTCTTTTACCGTACAAGTATTGGGACATGCACATTTTTGGGACTTTAAAGTTTCATCGATAAGCTATAAGATGCATTTGATCTCTTGAGAAACACACTAAATTACAGAGCTTCGCTATTTGCAAATAGTGACTATTATACAAATTATTCTAAACATAACTACATTAGTTACTGCTCGTATAAGGGCAGGTTTCTTGATTTATCACCGTTACATTATCTACGTGCATTACAAGTGTGGATATAGCCCTTCCCACCCAATTGTTGACAGTGCTGTAAAGCACCTGGAATTTACATTGAACAAACATTAGGAATGTCTGTCCATTCAGCTGGTAATCCTTCATGTATGTCTGCATTACAGTACAATGACCCATGTGCAAACATTCAACAATGCACATAAAGCACCCATGAGCCTAAAGAGGCCCATACGATAGGATTCAGAGATGAATTTGCTGAAGTGTCAAGTTCAGCCAACTTTCAGATGGGATTTTCAAACAAATGAACATTTCCCAATACTGGGGGAATTATGTTTCTGGGAATAATATCTGCCCTTAAGATTTATTGCTTTTTGTACATGTTTTGTGTATGGGCTCAGTTATAAAACTGTATTGCTATCAGCCACTAATACAGAATGATCAAAATGCTTAATTTTCTAGGCTTTGTATTTTTTTGTACTGCTGTAATAGATTTTTTATATAAAAAAAAATGTTTCATTCATCTTTATTTTTTTTATATTGTAGGCGCTTCGCAGGGTGGAGCTCCTCAGGGACCCCAGACAGGTGCTTCACCAGGCTCAACCTCGGGTCCTCCTGGTCCACACCAAGGGCCTCCAAACTCATCTCAAGGTCCTCAGGGCCCTCCCCAGACTACTTCAGGTTCATCGCAGGGATCAACTCAAGGTCCTCCAGTTCAGTCCCAGTCTCCTCAGAGTGGTCCACCACAGGGGCCTTCAGCGGGGACACCACCAGGGCCCATAATTGGATTACAGGGTCCATCAACTGGTCTTCTGGGAGCAAGACCAGGGCTTATACCACTGCAAAGACCACCTGGAGTACCCTCACCTCACATGCAGAGGTTTCCTGGAATGCCACATAGACCAATGCTGCCTCACATGGCACCCAGAGGTCCTCCTCCGGGGCCAGGTGGCTTTGGAATGCCACCACCACATGGAATGAGAGGTCCTTATCCACCTCAGGGTCACTTTGGAAGGCAGGGAGGACACGGGGGGCCAGAAGAAGGCAGACCATTTAGGGGCGATAGACGAGGGTTTAATCCTGATAGAGGTGAGAGACATGGGTTTAATCCTGATAGAGGTGAGAGACATGGATTTAATCCTGATAGAAATGAAAGAGGTAGGTTTAATCCTGAAACAGAAGATGATGGGTTTAATCCCGAAATGGATGAGGGGCCTATGTTTAATCCAGAGATGGATGAGGGTGAAACATTTGAGACTGAAATGGAAGAAGAGCAAAGATTCAAGCCAGACAGACCTGTGTTCAACCCGGTTAGGCAGGCTATGCGCCCTGAGAGGCCAGGTTTTCATCC
Organism: Hyla sarda; assembly: GCF_029499605.1. Classification (NCBI taxonomy): domain Eukaryota; kingdom Metazoa; phylum Chordata; class Amphibia; order Anura; family Hylidae; genus Hyla; species Hyla sarda. Next base: position 486,101,702 of record NC_079190.1, on the reverse strand, counting down.
TGAACGACAGGGCTTTAATCCAGAAAGACCAGGCTTCCATCCAGATAGAAATGATCGTCAAGGTTTTGTTCCTGAAAGAGAGAGGTTTGGTGGTAGAAGGTCATTTGGTAACCGCAATGAGGATGAGCGAGAACATTTTGGTAGCCGATTTGATGATCGTGATCACGAGCGACCAGGGCGTGGTAGGAGAAACTGGAGCAGAGGAAGTCCTGACCGTGATAGAAATAGGGATAGTGAGGAGAGAAATAGGTGGCCAGGACCAGGAGGGCGAGAAAGGGAGCCTAGAAGAGTACTTCTTGATTTCCCTGACAACCGAAAGCAAGGTATCAATGAGAAACACGAGCCTGTCAGTGGTAAACCTGAAAATCCAGAGAAAGAGAAAGCTGAACCTAAAGAGCAGAAACCTGTTGAGGAGAAGGCCTCTGAGAAGACCTCTGAGAAGACCTCTGAGAAGACCTCTAAAACGTCACCATCTTCTGAACCAGCAAAAAAGGAAGCTGGATCTACATAAGAAGCTGCACGCTTGGACTTAACTAGGGTTGGGTAGGGGTTAACTCTTGTGTAGAGCTTCAGAGTTGTACAATATGCTGTAAAATATTTGCTTCTGGTGTATGGCATCCTGTTATAGGTTCTTGAGGATTGTAAACTAATTGTCTTTCCTTCTACTTAAATGGTTACGAAATGCTCCAAAATGTTATTAAAAAAGAAAAGAAAAAAAAAAAGCTTCCTAAGTTTTGCTGTAGCTTTTTAAATGTCATCTTTAAAAAGGTTACAGATTTTTTTTTGTTTTAATGGAGCAAGCACCTTTTAAGCTATTGAAAACATTAGGGGTGTGTTTTTAATAAACTCTCTATTTTCGTAACAAATTTTGTGTGATTCTTAGTTTTGGGTTAACAAAAATAAATTATAATGAATCACCCATTATACAAAAACTATTGGACCTCATTCATTGACACTGTCTAGCAGAAAATCTGGCATTCTTTCCCACAGCAGCTAATGAGATCAGCAAAATAATTGGATTTTAAGTGTTGAACAATTTTTATTGGAAAGGAATATCTTGTCAGAAGGGAATCTATCAGCCCTATATGATGCACAGAGCTGCAGATCGCTAATAGGAAGTTAAATCAAATTATATCTATCTCTAAGAGTGTCTGTTTGCAAAGTTATAATTGCATTTTCCTTTACAAGCTAAAGTGTCATAGAGGCCGGGCTAAGCTGCAGCATGCATGCTTTCTCCCTCCCCCACCCCTTCTTGTTTGGCTTCCAGCACTATGTTAATCAGTTAAGGTAGGGAGGTGTGGCGGAGAGAGAAGTGTATGCTGCAGCTTGACACCGCCTCTATCACACTTGAGCTCTGAACTTGATACACAGCTGACAGACTCCCTTTACTGAGAATCTATTACTTTTGAGGAAGCTTCTTAAAGCATATTACATTAATGGGGTTGCCTGGTGAAAGTTATTTTATCCTCTATTCACAGGCTTAGAACACTGTGAACTGGACCTGGATTTCAGTAAGAGCGCATGCTGTCGACAGCACTCGCTCCATTCATTTGACGGCACAAGTTACATTTTATTTGTATATGCTTCTGTATGGATTGTAAAAAAAAAAATGTCTTCTACTTGCTTACAAAAGCAATTCTTACAAAAAGTTCCAACTTTTTATTAAAGTGTACCTGGCATTTGCAAAAATGTTTTATATAATGTAGATAACAACATATGTATATTTGTAATATACATTGGTTGAAACGTGTATATTTTTGGGTGAAAAAAAATGTTTGCTTGTCCCTGCAGCTATTGACTGTGTATTGTCTGTGGGCTCTGCCCGCTGAGGACAGGCTGCGCGCTCTGCCCGCTGAGGACAGGCGGGGTTTTGCGCGCTGATGTTCTGTGACCTGCTCCCGACTAACGCAGCAGGATGATTGACAAGCCAGGAGCCCACACAGAGCCCTGCTTGTCCCACCCTCATTTCCTATATTTGGTCTCCTCACAAACACACAGGCAATAGCTGCAGGGAAAGCATTTTCCCCCACACAAAATATACACATTTTTTTAACCAATATGTATTACAAATATACATAATAACAGGTACACTTTAAAAAAAAAATAATAATAATTGCAATTTGCAACATAAAGGTCCGCAGTTCAAAGACATGCATGCATGAAAGTATGCATGAATACAAAGTTTTCTATAATCTACAATACAATATCTTCCAACCTATTATCAGACTTTGTTAGTGCCAAATTATTGGGCATTTTCTGTACTCCGGAATAATTGTTGGTATAGATCTTTACTTAATAATTTCATGCGAAGTTATAACTAAGGTTATCCCAGTTCTGTTGGTTTATTGCTGCACAATAATTGTAGTCACTTCTTAAAGGGGTACTCCGCCGCTCAGTGTTTGGAACAAAATGTTCCGAACACATTGAGAAGTTGCCGGGAGCTTGTGTTGTCATAGCCCCGCCCCCTCATGACATCACGCGCTGCTTCCTCAATGCAAGTCTATGGGAGAGGGTGTGACGGCTGTCACCCCCCCTCCCATAGACTTGCATTGAGGGGGCGGGGCTATGACATCACAAGCTCCCGGCTCTAAGCGTTCGGAACATTTTGTTCCAAACGCTGAGCAGCGGAGTACCCCTTTAAGTTTCCACCCAACTGCAGGACATAATGGTTTATGTAATGCCTTAAAATCTCCTGGTTCCCGCTGAACGTCGTTCAGTTATTTAATCCAAAAAACAATCTTCTTTACCGATGTGTTTTCTTTGTTTAGAAAAAAGTTTATTATATGAATCTCACCTAAATATGACCTCAGAAAATGATATGGACTGTTTTGTTTCCTTATTAGAGGATTTGATTTCATATAATAAAGCTTATGGCAAACCGAATCACATGTGGAGTAGACGTCAGGTGTCATTCATATTCTTCTGATAAAATGTTGTCTACTTTGAGCAAGGTTTGTTTAGGGTCCAGTCACTCTCACATTCTGCTGCATATTTTCTGCAGCTGATTGTGCTACCTATTCACTTCAACAGGTATCAATCAGCTGCAGAAAATCCTGTGAATGTACCCTAAAAGGGTCTCAAAGACGAAAAGCAGATTATAAGTGTTCCACTGCAAGGACCTCCAACAATCTCCTTTTTTATACTTAGTAATTCTGTCTGATATTTTAAATTTTTTTCCCTATTTGTGCAAATACAGTGAAGGAGTTTAAGCACGCATAGGCATAAGGCTGTTCATATAAGATAGGGATAGGCATAAGGCTGTCCTTTATATAAGCTAGGTATAAGGCTATCCTTCATATAAGATAGGGATAGGCATAAGGCTATCCTTCATATAAGATAGGGATAGGCTTAAGGCTATCCTTCATATAAGATAGGCATAAGGCTGTTCTTCATTTAAGATAGGGATAGGCATAAGGCTGTCCTTTATATAAGATAGGGATAGGTATAAGGCTATCCTTCATAAAAGATAGGGAGAAGGACCATTTATAATATTCAGAATATTGGGCAGACTAGATGGGCCAAATTGTTCTTATCTGCCAACACATTCTATGGTTCTAATCTGCTGTAATGTGCGGGATAATCTTCGCGGTACTTCAAGAAATCAACCAGCATGTGCAGCAAATTTACCCATAGATGCCAGTCACCCATTAAAGGGGTACTCCGGCGCTAAGACATCTTATCCCCTATCCTGCCGCTGTGGACCCCCGTGATTTTGCACGCAGCACCCCGTTATCAGTCCTGGAGCATGTTTGCTCCAGGTCTGATTACTGGCGATCACGGGGGCCAGAGCATTGTGACTTCACGGCCCCGCCCCTGTGTGGCATCATGCTCCGCCCCCCTCAATGCAAGCCTATGGGAGGGGGCGTGACAGACCATGATCGCCAGTAATCAGACCACGCTCCGCCCCCTCAATGCAAGCCTATGGGAGGGGGCTTGACAGACCATGATTGCCAGTAATCAGACCTGGAGCGAACATGCTCCTGGGACTGATTATAACAGGGTGTTGTGTGCAAGATCATGGGGGTCCCCAGCGGCGGGACCCCCGCAATCAGGCATCTTAGTGCCGGACTACCCCTTTAAAGGTCGACAAAGTGTCATTTGGGCCTCCGGGTAGTATCTTGCATTTTTCTGCTCGATGAAATCGTTCAAAATGCTTTGTTATTCCATAGAGCTGGATCCTGTAAAGAAAATAAAAAAAAGTAAACCCAATAGTTTATGTATATGAAATGGGAGTATAGGTCATAAGAACAGTGCAATTCTTGTCCATGGGCAGCGTCTGGTATTGCTTCTCAGACCCATTTTCTTGACTGGACTGCAATACCATACACTGCCAGAAGAGACTCGTGCTGTTTTTCTAGAAAATAAAAAGAAACAGCGGTGTTTTTAACCCTGTACAATTTTCACTGAGTAGCTACAAACAGGTTTTTATTTAGTTATTTTTATTTTTTTTATTTTAAATGGGGTAAAAGAAAAGAAGCTGAAGAACATTAAGTTATTTGGCTTCTATTAACGGTACAAATTTACTTACCAAATTGTTCCTTACAAGGAGTCTAGAAACATTGGGGCAAGGTTTTTACATCAATCAAAGAAAATGTGCAGGTAAATCATGTGGTTACCATTTCAAGATCTTGTCTGTCTTTGTGAAATATTACTAGCTGGACGTCCTCTAAAACACAGCACAAATAAAAGACCATGTGGGTGCTCTAAAAATCGAGTCCAGAAGTTAGTAGAGTGGGTGACCCACAGTATAGTAACATTCAGCCACAGCATTCTTTTATCGTGAAAAAAAAAAAGATTGAGGCCAAATTTCCCTTGATGGAAGTGAAGATTTCCTGAAATGCTGATCTCCTAACATCCACAGGTAACATTTCGCGGGTCTCCTGGCAGAACAACAACCTAGTTGATTTTATCACAGCAGGAAACGTTAAAAAAAATGAATCCTAGCCAATCCTTTAGTAGGGATCTCTGGAGGACAAGACTACCCTACCTATTGAGCAGATAAATAGCAGAATGTATTTTTTATTTAAATATCTTTATATTAACACACAGGTTAAAGGGAACCCATCATCAGATTTTACCATATAGAACGCTTGGCAAAGCGTTATATAGGGTAAAATTGTTGTCCTCTCCATCCCCGGGGGACGCTCCTGCCCCCAGGGATGGTGAAGTAAGTAGTCACCTGGGCGGGGAGCTCTTCTCCCCTACTCCTGTTCTTCGGCCTCCGCTTGATTGATGGGCCGCGTCATTGTTCCGCTCACTGAACAGACAGAGCAGAGTGATGACGCGGCCCATCAATCAAGCGGAGGAGGCGTCGCTCCCGGCCGAAGAATGGGAGTAGATGAGAAGAGCTCCCCACCCAGGTGACTACTTACGACGGCAGTGGTGACTAGTTTATAACTTCATATCTTCACCATCCCTGGGGGCAGGAGCGCCCCCCGGGAATGGTGAGGACAACAATTTTACCCTATATAATGCTTTGCCAAGCGTTATATAGGGTAAAATCTGATGATTGGTTCCCTCTAAAAAGGAATTAAGGGTTAATTTCCCACACTTTTAGCTTTTATGTTACAAGTAATGTCTGCATATGAATAGTCAATTAGTTTGTTATATCTAAGGTGGATGCATTGAGCAGGCAAGATACTGAGCCATAGGGGGCAGAAAAGAACTGCCAAATAGGCTTGCATAAAAAGGTGCCTGAACAGTACTACCAACATTTTCAAGGTTTTGATATCGTTTTAATTCTTTTTCATTGTTTGAGAAGGGAAAAAATTCAGTGATCTCTGGAAACTAACATAAGGTCAGGTAGACCATGAAAGATTTCAGCCAAAACTGCTAGAATAATTGGTTGAGATACGAAGAAAAATAAGACCGGTAACCTCAGGAGAAATATAGGCTGCGGTTATTTCAAGGTGCACAATATACATGAACAAAAAATATCTGCAGGTCGAAAAGAAGCCTTTAATGCACCAATGCCACAAAAATGGCCCTGGCACACTGTTATTTGGAGTGATGAGACCAAAAGGGAACTTTATGGTCACAACTATAAGCGCTATGTTTGGAGAGGGGTCAACAAGGCCTATGGCAAAAAGAATACCATCCCCACTGTGATCGCACTGTAGAGAAAGGGATGGCACTTAAGTGGTGTTACCTAGCAAGGATCCAATTTTGTCAGGTATTGTATTAGTGTATAAGTCTGACACCTTCAGAATGTAAAATAAAAAAAATATAAAAAGACATCAGAAAGGCAAGATACGTTTTGCGGCCATCACAGACTCCTCACTTTAAAGGCTTATTCGCATGACAAAATATCTGCGGCAGGCACTGATAAATTAGTTGACACTGGTAACACTCAGTATTACGTAGCCTTACCATGACACCCTATGATTTACTCTACACACAGACTGGGAGAGATGCATCACTGAGTGCATCTCTGTGATGCATTTTGCAGCTGTTGGGGCCACCCTCCCTCACTACTTACCCAGGTCCTAGTGGCGTTTTTAAACTTTAGAGTATATGTAAATCAAAAGTGTGCTGGGATTGCGCTGCCTGCAACAGTTTTATGCTGCCCATGGTTTGGACAGCATAAAACTGAGAACAGGTTCCCTTTCATATCATGGAGCCACTGTGGGGAGATTTCAAACATGCGGTTTATGCAAGAAGACCAATGTTTTTGCATGACCTGGATGCATTTTCCCCCAAAAAAATAAGATTTTGGGGCATCAAAGACAACAATTATAAAACTATTATGAGTGAGGAAATACCTGGGTGGTACTGGAGAGGACCCAGCGGTCCTGGTACATATTGGCACCAATGATAAAGTAAGAGGTAGGTGGTGTGCTTAAAAATGATTTCAGGGACTTAGGCCGCAAGCTTAAGGCAAGGACCTCCAAGGTAGTATTTTCTGAAATATTACCTGTACCACAAGCCACACCAGAGAGGCAGCGGGAGATCAGGGAGGTAAACAAGTGGCTCAGAAACTGGTGTAGGAAGGAGGGGTTTGGGTTCATGGAGAACTGGGCTGACTTCGCTGTCGGTTACCGGCTCTACCGTAGGGACGGGCTGCACCTCAATGGGGAGGGTGCAACTGTGCTTGAGGAGAAGATGGCTAGAAGGGTGGAGGAGTGTTTAAACTAGGGACTTGGGGGGGAGGGAACCTAAAACATAGAGTGGGAAGATAGTGTAGATAGAGAGGGGGGACTTATTAATGTACCTGGGGGTGGAGCGGAGGGAGGGGTTAGAATAGTTAATAGGGATAGGCTTCACAGGAAACAAAAACATACACCATCGAATTGCATGTTTACTAATACCAGAAGTCTGTCCAATAGAACTGGAGTTGAAAATTTCTGAGAATTATGAGATAGTGGGTATAACAGAGACTTGGTTGGACAATAGCTGTGACTGGGCGGTCAACATACAGGGTTATAGTCTACTCAGGAAGGATCGGACAAAACAGAAAGGGGGAGGAGTTTGTCATTATGTAAAGTCCAGTCTGAAGGCCGCACTACGGGAGGATATATGGGAGGGAAACGATAATGTGGAGTCATTATGGGTAGAAATATATGGAGATAAAAATAAATTCTGATAGGGGTTTGTTATAAGCCACCAAACATAATGGAAGAGGCAGAAGATCAATTACTGAGGCAAATAAACAAGGCAGCAAATCAGAACGAGGTGATAATAATGGGGACTTTAACTATCCTGATATAAACTGGGAGACTGAGACCTGTGAATCTCATAAAGGAAACAGGTTTCTGACTATAACTAAAGACAATTATCTGTCCCAAATGGTGAAGAGCCCGACCAGAGGGGACGCCCTACTAGACTTAATATTAACCAACAGACCTGACAGAGTAACTAATGTGCAGGTAGAAAGACACCTAGGAAATAGTGATCATAATATAATACATTATAACTTGTTCTTCAATAAGGGAATCTCGCGAGGGGCCACAAAAACAATGAACTTTAGGAAGGCAAAGGTCAATCAACTCAGAGAAGCCCTTAACAATATAAAATGGGATAATGTCCTCAAAAACAAAAATACTGACACTAAATGGAAGACTTTTAGGAATATCTAAAATTCTCACTGTAAGAAGTATATACCTTATGGGAATAAAAGGGTCATAAATAAAATAAAATCAATATGGATGAATAAAAATGTTAAGGGGGCAATAAATGACAAAGATAAAGCATTTAAACTACTAAAAAAGACAACAGTGAAGAAGCATTAAAAAGCTATAGAGAGAAAAAAATATATAAAAGCGGCAAAAATAGAGACAGACTCATTGCCAAAGAGAGTAAAACTAACCCCAAAATGTTATTTAACTATATAAATAGCAAAAAGGTCAAAAATGAAAGTGTTGGCTCTTTAATATATTTGCTTTTTCCTGATCCCCATTTATAATTTCTTCCTCATCATTTTTTAAACAAATTCTTCTCCACTGTATTCAATGAGGAAAAGGAAATGCCAGGTGAAATACAGCGAGATAAGGTAAACTCCCCAGTACAGGTCACCTGTCTAACCCAGGAAGAAGTACAGTGCCACCTACAAAAAATCTAAATGGACAAATCACCAGGTCCAGATGGCATTCACCCCCATGTTCTAAAGGAATTATGTAATGTGATAGACAGACCCCAATTTTTAATATTCAGGGACTCAACAGTGACAGGGACTGTTCCACAGGACTGGCGCATGGCAAATGTGGTGCCAATATTTAAAAAGGGGTCAAAAGGTGACCCTGGGAATTATAGACCTGTTAGTTTAAAGGGGTACTCCGGTGAAAACCTTTTTTTTCTTTTAAATCAACTGGTGGCAGAAAGTTAAACATACCGTATTTATCGGCGTATAACACGCACACAGACTTTAGGCTAAAAATTTTAGCCTAAAAAGTGCGTGTTATACGCCGATACACCCCCAGGAAAGGCAGGGGGAGAGAGGCCGTCGCTGCCCGCTTCTCTCCCCCTGCCTTTCCTGGGGTCTAGAGCGCTGCTGTCGGCCCTTTTCACCCCCTGGTTATCGGCGCCGCTGCCCGTTCTGTCCCCCTGACTATCGGTGCCGGCGCCGATAGCCAGGGAGAGAGAAGCGGCGCCGACAGCCAGGGGGAAAGAAGGGGCAGCGGCACCCATTGCCGGCGCCGCTGCCCCGTTGCCTCCCCCCATCCCCGGTGGCATAATTACCTGAGTCCGGTCCGCGCTGCTCCAGGCCTCCGCCGTGCGTCCCCGGCGTCATTGCTATGCGCTGAACGGCGCGGCGCTCTGACGTCATGCGCCGCGCCGTGCATAGCAATGACGCCGGGGACGCACGACGGAGGCCTGGAGCAGCGCGGACCGGACTCAGGTAATTATGCCACCGGGGATGGGGGGAGGCAACGGGGCAGCGGCGCCGGCAATGGGTGCCGCTGCCCCTTCTCTCCCCCTGGCTGTCGGCGCCGCTTGTCTCTCCCTGGCTATCGGCGCCGGCACCGATAGTCAGGGGGACAGAACGGGCAGCGGCGCCGATAACCAGGGGGTGAAAAGGGCCAACAGCAGCGCTCTAGACCCCAGGAAAGGCAGGGGGAGAGAAGCGGGCAGCGACGGCCTCTCTCCCCCTGCCTTTCCTGGGGGTATATCGGGGTATACACGCGCACACACGCACCCTAATTTTTTTCATGGATATTTGGGTAAAAAACTTTTTTTACCCAAATATCCGTGGTAAAATGAGGGTGCGTGTTATAGGCCGGTGCGTGGTATACCCCGATAAATACGGTATTTGTAAATTACTTCTATTAAGGCAGCAGTGCTAACCACTGAGCCACCATGCTGCCCTTAGCATACATCTGCTATGCATGGTTGCTAAAATGGACAGAGATGTCAGCAGAGAGCACTGTGCTCGTGATGTCATCAGTGTTCCAAAAAGAAAGGAATGTCCTCTGTAGCATTCAGCAGATAATAAGTGCTGGAAGGATTAAGATTTTTTTATAGAAGTAATTTACAAATATGTTTAACTTTCTGCCACCAGTTGATTTAAAAGAAAAAAGGTTTTCACCGGAGTACCCCTTTAACCTCCATTGTTTGTAAATTGTTTGAGGGTTTTTTAAGAGATGCTATTTTGGAATATCTTGATAAAAATAAATGCATGACCCCATATCAGCCTGGCTTTATGAGGGATCGGTCCTGTAAAACTAACCTGATCAGCTTTTATGAGGAGGTGAGCTCCAGACTGGACCAGGGGCAATCGCTGGATGTCGTATATCTGAATTTTTCCAAAGCATTTGATACGGTTCCACATAAAAGGTTGGTGCATAAAATGAGAAGGATTGGGCTGGGGGAGAATGTGTGTAAGTGGGTAAGTAACTGGCTCAATGATAGGAAACAGAGGGTAGTTATTAATGGTACTTATTCTGATTGGGTGACTATTACTAGTGGGGTACCACAGGGCTTGGGTCCTGTTCTATTTACTATTCAACCCCTCTACAAGGTCATTAATAAATATATTAAAGTATGAATCTTTGTAGATGATACTAAACTCTGTAAAGTGGTGAACACTATAGAGGACAGTGCACTGTTACAAATGGATCTGGATAGGCTGGAGGCTTGGGCTGGGAAGTGGCAGATGAGGTTCAACATTGATAAATGTAAGGTAACGCACATGGGGAAGAAAAATCCGGCTGGGATTATGTATTAAATGGGAAAACACTTGGGACGACTGATGTGGAAAACGACTTTGGAGTCTTAGTTAAAAGTAAATTTAGCTGTAGTGACCAGTATCGGGCAACTGCTGCCAAGGCAAATAAAATCATGGGGTGCATCAATAGGGGCATAGATACCCACGAGAAGGAAATAATTCTACCGCTGTACAAATCACTAGTCAGACCACACATAGAATACTGTGTACAGTACTGGTCAGACCACACATAGAATACTGTGTACAGTACTGGGCACCAGTGTACAAGAAAGATATAGTGGAGCTGGAGGGGGTTCAAATACAGGCAACCAGGGTAATACGGGGAATGGGAGGACTACAGTACCCAGAAAGATTATCAGAATTAGGGTTATTTAGTTTAGAAAAAAAGAAGACTTAGGGGAGACCTAATAACTATGTATAAATATATCAGGGGACATTACAGAGATCTCTCCCATGATCTATTTATACCCAGGACTGTATCTATAACAATGGGGCATCCTCTACGTCTTGAGGAAAGAAGGTTTCTACACCAGCACAGGCGGGGGTTCTTTACTGTAAGAGCAGTGAGACTGTGGAATTCTCTCCTGGAGGAGGTGGTCATGGTGAACTCTGTAAAAGAGTTCAAAAAGGGGCTGGATGAATTTTTGGAGAGTAATAACATCGCTGGTTATGTAGATTAGATTTATAGGGACAGAAGGTTGATCCAGGGATTTATTCTGATGCCATATTTGGAGTCAGGAAGGAATTTTTACCTCTAGTATGAGTTTTGTTTTGCCTTCCTCTGGATCAACTCAACTCAGTAGGGACTTATTAGGGGTATAGGTTGAACATGATGGACTCTGGTCTTTTTTTTAACCTTATGAACTATGTTACTATGTTACCTTATATGTGTATGTAAAGTGTTTTGCGGGCGCAGTAGTAGAGGGCTCAGAAAGGAAGGAGCGACAATGGGATTTTGGAGAGTTTTTCTAAAATGGTTTTTGGGGGGCATGTCACATTTAGGAAGCCCCTATGGTGCCAGAACAGCAAAAAATAAAAAAAATCACATGGCATACTATTTTGGAAGCCACACCCCTCAAGGAACATAACAAGGGGTACAGTGAGCCTTAACACCCCACAAGTGTTTGACAAATTTCCGTTAAAGTTGGACGTGAAAATAAAATTAATTTTTTTTTACTAAAATACTGGTGTTACCCCAAAGTTTTTCATTTTCACAAGGGGTATTAGGAGAAAAAGCCTCCCAAAATGTGTAACCCCATTTCTTCTGAGTAAGGAAATACCCCATATGTGGATGTAAAGTGCTCTACAGGTGAACTACAATGCACAGAACAGAAGGAGCGCGATTGGGCTTTTGGAGAGAGAAGTTGGTTGGAATAGAAGTCGGGAGCCGTGTGGTTTTACAAAGCCAGAAAAGTGGACCCCCAACGTGACCTCATTTTTGAAACTACACCCCTCACATAATGTACGATGGGAGTACAGGGAGCATTTACACCCCACTGGCATATGATTTTTTCATTTTCACAGACCACTGTTCCAAAAATCTGTCAGACACCTGTGGGGTGTCAATACTCACTGCATTCCTTATTACATGGGGGTGTAGTCTCCAAAATGGGGGGGGGGTCCACTGTTCTGGCACCACGTCCAACTTTTCCCGATTAGTAAAACACCTGTGGGGTGTTAAGGCTCACTATACCCCTTGTTACGTTCCGTGAGGGGTGTAGTTTCCAAAATGGGGTCACATGTCTGTATTTATTGTTTTGCGTTTATGTCAGAACCGCTGTAAAATCAGCCACCCCTGTGCAAATCACCAATTTAGACATACATAGTGCTCTCTCACTCCTGAGTCTTGTTGTGCGCCTGCAGAGCACTTTGCGTCCACATATGGGGTATTTTCGTACAAATGTAGTTTTTTTTTTTTTTTTTTTCCTCCGCTTGTGAAACATTTTTCACTAACATGCTGGTGTAGACCCCAACTTTTCCTTTTCAAAGGAGAAAACGCAATTTCTACTAAAGTACGGAAATACCCCATATGTGGCCCTAAACTGTTCCCTTGAAATACGACAGATCTCCGAAGTGAGAGCGCCATGCGCATTTGAAGCCTAAATTGGGGATTTGCATCCGCCACCAAAATACCCTACGGCAGTGTTTCCCAAAAAGGGTATCTCCAGCTGTTGCAAAACTCCTAGCATGCCTTGACAGTCAGTGGCTGTCTGGCAATACTGGGAGTTGTTGTTTTTCAACAGCTAGAGGCTCCGTTTTGGAAACAGTGCCGTACAAGGCGCTCTATACTTTTATTGGTGGATGAAAGGGGGACTGTGTAAGGGTATATGTAGTGTTTAACTTTTATTGTGTAGTGTTTTTATGGTTCTTTCACACGGGCGGGGGTTTACAGTGAGTCTCTTGCTGGGAGTTTGAGCTGTGGTGGAAAATTTTGCCGCATCTCAAACTTGCAGCACAAAACTCGCTGTATACCCCCCCCCCCCCCCCCATGTGAATGTACCCTGTACAAATCTTCAGCCGTTGCAGATCTACCCTATTTCCCCGAAAATAAACCCTACCCCGAAAGTAAGCCCTAGCAGGATTCTCCGGCTGGGCTGCAATATAAGCCCTACCCCGAAAATAAGACCTAGGCCAGGGGTAATCAACTGGACTGGAAGACCGCGGCCGCCAGTAATGCCCGCAGACTTTCCAAACACCCACCCCCCCTTGGCTGGTCCCGCGGCAAGTTACCGCCGGGGCAGGGACGCTGTCGGGACGTATGCACGGCCGACGTCTAGGACGTGTCCCTGCCCCCGGCTGCTAAGCAACAGAAGGAGATCCCACCGCTGCCGAGAGCTGCAGCTTCTATACAGTACAAGTTGCGGACGCTACCGTATGAAGGTAGGGAAGTGCTGGTCTTCGCTGGGGATTAAATGTGTACCGTAGTTTATTATGGCAGAGGGGTGGGGGGCACTGTAGGAGTGTGGAGGACAACGGGGAAGGGGAGGATGGGGGGCTGCGGGAGTGTGGAGGATGGGGGAGTGTGGAGGATGGGGGGCTGTGGGAGTGTGGAGGATGGGGGGCTGCAGGAGTGTGGGGCTGTAGCAGTGTGGAAGATGGGGGGGGGGGGTGCGTCATCCTCCACACTGCTACAGCCCCCCATCCTCCACACTGCTACAGCCCCACATGTTGTTCAAGGTACATACCGTAAATAAATAAGCCCTACCCAGAAAATAAGCCCTAGTGTGTTTTTTGTGACTAAAATTAATATAAGACCCGGTCTTATTTTCGGAGAAACACGGTACAACTCCCAACATGCACTGACGGACCATTCATGCTGGGAGTTGTAGTTTTGCAACAGCTGGAGGCACATTGGTTGCAAAAGTTTGTTACTTAACTCAGTGTTTCACAACCAGTGTGCCTTCGGCTGTTGCATAACTACAACTCCCATCATGCACGGATAGCTGAAAGGCATGCTGAGAGTTGTAGTTTTGCAAAAAGTGGAGGCACACTGCTACAACTCCCAGCATGCCCTTCAGCTGTCCGTGCATGCTGGGAGTTGTAGTTATGCAACAGCTGGATGCATTTTCACAGAAAAAAATGTGCCTCCAGCTGTTGCATAACTACAACCCCCAGAATGCACAGACTACGAAAGGGCATGATGCGAAAGGGAGTTGCAGTTGGAACTCCAGCTATTGCAGAACTACAACTCCCAGCATGCCTTTTGGCTGTGCATGCTGAGAGTTGTTGCTAGGCCACAGCAGGAGGTGAACAGGCCTCACCTCCTGCTGTATCCTTCTGCTCCTGAAGGGACCCTCGCCAGGCCAGGCCAGGCAAAGTTAGGAGACCCCAGCCAGCCCCGATCACCGCCCAGCAGGGTAGTGATTGGTCGTTCCGACCGATCAATCATGTTATCGTTAGGTGGCCCGTGCCACCTCACTCCTGCTGGGTAAGGGTGAATGGGGCCGTCTCAGACCCAATTGACCTGGAATCGCTGGTCTCAATTGACAATTGAAAAATCTGCTCCATAGAAGCAGATGCTCTCTCTGCCCATGAGGACGAGACTGCACGGGTAGAATGAGCCTTTAATTCAAGAGGGGGATTTTTTTTTTTTTTTTTTTTCCCTTTGCCGAATAGGCATCTGAGATGGCCATACGGATCCATCTCACAATAGAACTCTTAAGCCTTTTTCACTTTGTTAGGACCTGCAAACTGGAGAAAAAGGTTCTTGTCTTTCCTCCAGGGACGGGAGGATTCAACCCTGCTCTCCTTACATCTAAACAGTTGAATGATCTTTCTTGATCATTCTTAGGAGCTGAGCAGAAGGAAGGATTAACAATATCTTGGGATCTATGAAAAGATGAAGATACTTTTGGTACAAAATTACGGTCTAATTTGAGAATGATTCTATCATCTCTGACTATAAACAAGGACTGTAAAGTAGAGAGCTGGAATCTCACTGACTCTACGTGCAGATGTTATTGCTATCAAAAATACCATTTTTAAGGTAAGTAATTTGATAGAGATGGACTCTATTGGCTCAAAGGGAGCCTCCAGTAAGGGCCTCAAGGACTACATTAAGGTTCCACGGAGGGTAAAGATTTGTAATCCTAGGCCTAAGTTTCTCAGAGGCTTTAATAAACCTAGACACCCAGCAATCATCTCCTAGTTTCATTTGGAAGAGAGCACTGAGGGCTGAAACCTGCACCTTAAAGGGGTACTCCGGTGAAAACCTTTTTTCTTTTAAATCAACTGGTGGCAGAAAGTTAAACATATTTGTAAATTACTTCTATTAAAAAATCTTAATCCTGTGAGTACTTATTAGCTGCTGAATGCTACAGAGGAAATTCCTTTCTTTTTTGGAACACTGATGACATCACGAGCACAGTTCTCTCTGCTGACATCTGTCCATTTTAGCAACCGTGCATAGCAGATGTATGCTAAGGGCCGCATGGTGGCTCAGTGGTTAGCACTGCTGCCTTGCAATGCTGGGCACTTGGGTTCAAATCCCACTAAGGACAACAATAAATAAAGCATTATTACTATTATAATAATGTCAGCAGAGAGAACTGTGGTCGTGATGTCATCAGAGAGCATTCCAAAAAGAAAAGAATTTCCTCTGTAGTATTCAGCAGCTAATAAGTACAGGAAGGATTAAGATTTTTTTAATAGAAGTAATTTACAAATATCTTTAAGCCACTGGAAGGGGAGAGAGCACACCGTGCAGCTAAGCATGCAAATATACAATACCGCTGGTGTACATTTGCAGCCTCCGGACCCGATAAGTAACAACGCAGCACCTGCGGGGTGCACACACTAGATAGAGTATCAAACAATACAATGAAAAGAGGTAGCGTGCACTCACCGCGGGTAAACAGCTGCAGGCCCGAGGTCCGGGATCACCACGGCATAGACAGAGACGGTAAGGGGCGTAGCCTCTGAGCGCCCCTTACCGTCTGTCTATGCCGTGGTGATCCCGGACCTCGGGCCTGCAGCTGTTTACCCACGGTGAGTGCACGCTACCTCTTTTCATTGTATAATTTACAAATATGTTTAACTTTCTGCCACCAGTTGATTTAAAAGAAAAAAGGTTTTCACCGGAGTACCCCTTTAAGTGTTTGGAGAAAGACCTAAGTCAAAGCCATCTTGCAGAAAATTAAGTATCTGAGGAATGTTAGGGGATTCAAGTGAAAGGAAAACCCACACCAGAAAACATTTTTCCCCAAACCTTAGAATAACTTTTACAGGTGGAAGACTTGCAACTGGCTAGTAGGGTGTTAATTACTCTTTCAGAGAAACCCTTTCTTTCTAGTAGGTAACTCAGTTTCCAGGCCGCTAAGCTGAGGGTATGAACCTGACTGTGCTGGACTGGACCTTGGGGTTAGTAGATCTGGACGAGGAGGAAACCGTATTGGATCTTCCACACTCAGATTTTTGAAGAGGAAACCAACTTCTTTTGGGCCAAAAGGGGGTGATGAGGATTAACGTGCAAGAGTGGATCATCAGCTTGTGTAGTACTCTGGGTATTAGCACTATTGGGGGAAGGCGTATCCCAGGCTGAAAGATCATTCCTGAACTAGAGCATCCACTGCCACTGGAGAGTCTCTGGGATTCAGAGAGAAGAAACTGCTCACTTTGCGCTTCCTCCTGCTGGCAAACAG